>NW_027271872.1:1255000-1640962 GCF_040938485.1 Diadema antillarum | reverse complement strand
GAGCGAGCGGAGCGAGCGAGCTTTAAAATTATGACATTTTACAGTCCCCAAAACTGTCGTTTGTGGCTGTATTTTTTCGCTTTGGAAATTAAGGGGGGACCACCAGGCGAAAACTGCTGGCAATTACTGGCAGCAACATCAGGAGAATGGCATAATGATTAAATGCGAGCAAGCTTCAAAATTTTGACATCTTACAGTCCAAAAACTGCGGTTTGTAGCTACATTTTTCGCTTTGGAAATTAAGGGGGGAGCACCGGGCGAAAACTGCTGGCAATTACTGGCAGCAACATCAGGAAAATGGCATAATGATTAAATGCGAGCGAGCGAAGCGAGCGAGCTTCAAAATCTTGACATCTTACAGTCCAAAAACTGCCGTTTGTAGCTATATTTTTCGCTTTGGAAATTAAGGGGGGCACACCGGGCGCAACTGCTGTCAATCACTGGCAGCAACATCAGGAGAATGGCATAGCGATTAAATGCGAGCGAGCGGAGCGAGCGAGCTTTAAAATTTTGACATTTTACACTCCAAAAACTGCCGTTTGTAGCTTTATTTTTCGCTTTTGTTTGTCCCACTTTTATGGATGAACCTCCCCCCCCCCCCATCGACGCCTCTGCATATGAGGGAGCTTTTGCTAAGTGAAAGATCCGCTGCACACTCTTTGATAAAGTAGGGAAATATACGTCAATCTCAAAAGTGTACTTATCGAAAGGGATCCATTATAGCGGAGCTTTTGCATGTTTGTGATTGCAATTCTCCATTGCAATTGTTCATTAAGAAAGTTCGAGATTTGTCCTCCTCTCGGGAATTGCTTGGGGGATAAATGATTTGTCTGCCTAAACACAAATGCCCCTTTGCCCCCCCCCCCCTCCCCCCCACCCCCCCCCCCCCCCCCCCCGAGATAGATTCGACGCCCCTGATCTTCCCTGGGTATGGCCATAAATGTACTTAGTATCCTGACTGAGTCATCAGTCACTGTCGTTTCTCATGAATGATTCAGGAAATGGAGGGGTTTCAATTATGACAATATAGTTTTTGTTATTGTTTGTTTGTTTTCGTACATATTTTGCAGATGGTCCCAAGTTACTCGCGTCATAGCATATACTGACGTTGTCAACGTCTGAGCCATATAACCTTACAGTGTATGTCCATGTTACTTTCTTCGCGAGCGAGCGAAGCGAGCGAGCGCTTGAGAAAATTATGTATACATTTTCCTACAAGATAGAATACTGTTCAGGTCTGTTACCTGTCTGAAGGCCGGCGTACAAACGTCATGCGATATGCCAAAATTGATACAATCACATTTCTGCTTCCTCCATTTTTTTCCCAAAATTCAGGGGGGATGATTGTACAGGCCATCCCCCCCTCCTCCATTTCAGGGGGGGGGGGGATATATCCCCCCCATCCCCCCCCCCCCCCCGGGATTTACGCCCATGTTAATTTGACACTGCAGCTGGTGATATTTTTGACATTGCGATGGTGTTAATTCAACAATGACACCGCATGGTGTTGATTTGATTTTGCTGGTGTAAATATCAATGGTACAACACCAGCCCAGCTTCAATAGGAGACCACAACAATTGGTGTTACTTTGGTGTAAATATGCTCACACAATTAAAAAAAAAAATGAAGTAGGCCTACTTTATCGGAAAATTCTTGATCGTCTTGTTGAAGTTCAAAATTAACAAGAAAAACAGTAGCTAAGAAGCTATTCAAAAAACAATTTTATATTTTGAAGTGCCCTCCGGAGGTGTTCATCTAACACCACAAATGAACATCGAAAATTTAACGCCAGCTCGGTGTTTCATATTTAAAGGACAAATCCACCTTTCATATACATAAGGATTGAGAGAATGCAGCACTATTAGTAGAACACATCAGTGAAAGTTTGAGGAAAATTCAAGCGATTTTGGTCACTGTTCTATCCTCTCACAGTTCATTCTAATTCTTTGAGTATTCAATTTGTTTTCGTATCATTCCTTTTAGATTTTATTCTGTTTGATTTTGAGAGAAATTCATTCAATTCAACGGCTCGAAGTTGGCATTCAATTTCGGGCCAGCTGGATATAAACTTTCAAATTCGTGCCAAATACCAATTTCATTTTCATTTTTATGTAGGCCAGAACACAACTTTGCGCTTTGAACGTTCTAATTCAATCAACATACGCAACATTGTACGGGCCTTTATTTCACTGTCATACTGGATGATACAATTTCGTTTTCTTTTCAAAGTCTCACTTGATCCTCTTAATTGTATTATATGTACCTTTTTCCTTTCTCGACATTTCTTTCATTTTCATTACTATTCATCTCTAACAGTATGGTTATATCATTTAGGAAATAGCCATAATAATATTATGAAGTGCTAAACGTCCAAATCCATTTTGATCCATTTTGATTCCATTCCTTATAGTTCCCCGCATAAAAGCATAAGCATAAAAGTGATCTTTTGCAAATTAAGAGATAATTTGTTGTTTGTTTTTCCGTATCCACTGCATGTGTAACACGTTTCAGCTCTTCATCGATAGCTTATAGGAGATCTTTATGTGAGAGCGAATTGACTGTAGAGTCATCGGCAAACAAAATGAATGAGAGTGTAGAAGAAGATCGATGAAATTGTTGATAAAGATATAAAAGGAGGACCAATAAAGTGCTTGGGGGTACCACAAGAAATATCATACACCGTAGATGAATTATAGAAACAGAAACAAACTGTTGCTTCTTTGTTAGGTATAACTCCTGAACCACTCCGAGACCTTTCCACGGAAGCCGTAATGGTGTATAGAGTATAAAGATTTCATGGTTAATCGTGTCAAAAACATTGGAGAAGTCCAGGAATATTATACCAATCGTATATGAAAAAAATTCTGAAGAGGTGTTTTTTTTAATGCAATACTAGTAGAACACATCAATGAAAGTTTGGGGAAAATCGGAAAATTGGTTGAAAAGTCATGAATTTTTCAAGTTTCTGCGTAGTCACTGTGAATGAAAAGACTGGTACAGTGTATTATATGCGTAGAAGAATATAAGGAAAATATAAAGAGAATTTCACGAAATTTATTTCTTTGAAAAAAAAGTGCACATTTCCTCGAGTTGTCACTGTCGTATGTTAAGGGTAGTGCCTAATATCATTTCCCCTGCCTTCTGGCAGAGGCAAGTCAGTGTTCTTTCATTATGCGAAGAAAGTGAAAATATGTTAAATTTTCTTCATATTTTCTTTATATCGTTCTTCACATGTGACATCACAAGCTCTAGTAGTCTTCTCATCCAACAGTGACTGAGCAGAAACTTCAAAAGTATATAACTTTTAAAGGGATTGTTTGATTTTCCTCCAACTTTCACTGATGTATTCTCTTGCTGCATTGACTCAATCCACATGTCTATGAAGGTGGTTAAAGTTACATTGATCGTACTTAGGGTACGATACGGGAAACGGCACGGGATATACCTACTCACCGTAGTGTTCTTTCCCGTGCAAGACATATATATACAATGTCAAAAAGCACTGCTTTGGAAATACGACATTTCCTTTTAAAAAAAAAAATCACTTTCACTTTCCTCTTAAAAATTATCATATCTTGGTCTCCTCATGTAGTCATCAGCAAAGTCTATGTCGCCCACTTAACTACCCGCCACATTTTTAATTAGGTCTAGGTCGATCTATTTTGTTGTTGTTGTTGTTCATTTTCCATCTGTGAAGATGGCTGGATAGCCCATATTCAGCTACACTAAGCTGGTCTTCCATGGGGTCCAGTTGGGTGTGGGGTAGGACCACTTCACCGGGTTAGACACCCTGCTCTTTGCGATGAATGAATGAAGCGGGATCTTTTACGTGCATGAGCTGTGACTCTCTCATACACGGGACCTCCATTTTATGTCCTATCCGAGGGACAGAGTGTTTTGCCTCTTGCTAGAGGGGACGGTATGTTTACACACAACATTGCTCAGTCCAGACTCGGGTTCGAACCCGGGCCGCGTGATCGTGAGGCAGACGCGCTACCGACTGAGCCAACTCACCGAAGTAGTATACCTACGTATACGTCTAATACATGGTATAAAAAAAGAGGAGACAACTGAAGTTACAGTGCACGCAAAAAAAAAAAAAAAAAAAGATACTCACTAAAGGCCGTGTCACACCTTTCCGGGCAAGATACACGGGCTTGTTGCGAGGAGGGATTTTCCAGCACCCAGGAGAATTTTCCGCGGGCGGACAAGAATGTTTGCGAGTTTCGCGCTTGTTTCTTACCTGTTAGACGCTTGCTACTTACCTTCTACTTGCGTGTATTCCGTGTGACCTGCGCGAGAGCTTTGAAACCGATCCGTTTTCTGGTACCAGCGACTTATGGGTACTGAGAAGTACCTGCGTTGGAGTTGCCTGCGAGGTGCTGCCGGTAAGGATCTCCTACTTGTGTTTTGCGTGTACCTCTGTGAGCGAATCCCCACGACTCACACGGAACAAGTTTTGGGCATGCTCAAGGCCTTGTCATACCGTATGTGGGAAATGTAGGCTCCTATGTGTGTATATACGTATTCACACGTGTGTTTCACGTGTGTTTCATGTAACGTTACTTGTGGTCGATAATTTCTCATAATTATCGATATCGCTAAACGATAATGAAGTAGCGGCCTCCAGAAAATTATGTGGCGGCCGCAATTAAGTGGCGGCCGCCAGTACCGGGGAGTTAGCTCCACTGAAAGTTTTATCCTTGCGTGGCACATGGGCTTCCGTACTAAAGAGCCGATTTTACTTCAGCGTGTTTTTCTGCTTTGTTAAAAGGCCGTGCCAGTCATTCATGGGCAACGTTCAGTGATCGCCACTGCTGCATTCATCACTCATTCAGTCATAATATACACTAGTGTTAAGACCGTGTCACACCATAACACGGGCTTGTGGCGAGGAGGTAGTTTCCAGCACGTAGAAGGTTTTCAGCGGGCGAACAAGAATGTTTGCAATTTTCATTCATGCCTTGTCATACCGTACAGGGGAACTTCTGCGGCTTGACTTGCAGGGAAACAAATTTACTCCAAGGAGCTCTCCGCAGTTGGTCCGCACCTGACAGTATCTAGCGCGTAGTTGCCCGGAGGTGCTCACGCAAGTCCGATTTAACCGCAGCCAAGTTTTGAGCATGACCAAAACTTTTTCCGGGTGAGTCGCGGGAATGCCCGTAGAGGTCCACGCAGAACGCCAGTAGGAGACCCTTAGCGGCAGTACTTCCCAGGCAATTCCCACGCAGGTACTTCGCAGTCCCGTATGCAGCCAAGATAATGAAATTCTGTGAGATTCCAGCCATTCCATTAGAGGAATTCCTTCACTAAGTTGTCAGCCCCCAAGCGACTGGTACAAAGGTCACACAGTATACTCGCAAGTATAACGCGTCCAGCAAGTAAGACACATGCGCTGACTCGCACAAATCCTTTTCCGCCCTCAGGAATGTCCGGTATGCTATAGAAAATCCCTACACGTAACAAGCCCGAGTAGCTTGCCCGGAAAGGTGTAACAGGGCCTAAACACGGTTGCGTGTAAAAAAAAATATGCGTGCGCACCTCCGGGCGACTACTTTTGAGATACATGCTAGGTACTGTCATGTGCGGATATCTACGGGGACCTCCGGGTAGTCAAAATTGTTCTTTGCAAGTCGCACGCAAGGCTGGTGTGACACGGCCTTTACATGTTAACACGGTACACATGCTACTGTGCAACAATTTCATAAACACCGGCATTGTTCAATGCATGAAACACACGTGTGAATATGTACACACATAGGAGCCTACATTTCCCACATACGGTATGACAAGGCCTTGAGCATGCCCAAAACTTGTTCCGTGTGAGTCGTGGGGATTCGCTCACAGAGGTACACGCAAAACACAAGTAGGAGATCCTTACCGGCAGCACCTCGCAGGCAACTCCAACGCAGGTACTTCTCAGTACCCATAAGTCGCTGGTACCAGAAAACGGATCGGTTTCAAAGCTCTCGCGCAGGTCACACGGAATACACGCAAGTAGAAGGTAAGTAGCAAGCGTCTAACAGGTAAGAAACAAGCGCGAAACTCGCAAACATTCTTGTCCGCCCGCGGAAAATTCTCCTGGGTGCTGGAAAATCCCTCCTCGCAACAAGCCCGTGTATCTTGCCCGGAAAGGTGTGACACGGCCTTTAGTGAGTATCTTTTTATCAGTTAGCTCCACTATTATTGTTATCCTTGCGTGGCACGAATGGGCTTCCGTACTTTGGCCGCTATAGATAGGTTAAAATCTACCGCGGGAAACAAAATTTGTGGCCGCTGGCCGCGTTAGACAGGTGCCCGCTATACACAGGGTCTTAAACAGGGTTTTTCTCTCGGGGGAATTTTTCAGTGGTCGCTATAGGCAGGTGGCCGCTATAGACAAGTGGATAGACAGGTGGTCGCTAAGGCAGGTTTGACTGTATATGTATTTTCTTAAACTCATCTATGAAGTCAATGCACTTGTCAGTACATAATGGTACCATTCTCCATTCAATGTAATTTCATGTTTTGTTTTGATTTCTTTGATTCAACCCTCAGTCAGCTCTGCTCATGGCGTTGATGAATGAGTTTCCGAAACAGACTGTTGAGGTAATCTTCCACGGAAAGTTAGTTGGGTTACACCGCACAGCAGTCGTGGGTCTTCTCAGGCACGCTAAAGGGATAAATAGCATTCTCTTCGGCAAGAAGTTTCTGTGCGGCCGGTGCAGATCTGTTTACTGTATTCTTTGCCCTGTTGTAATTGATTGAGTCAATGAATCATGAATCGCATAATATGCGTTATTCCTATATTTCTTTCAATTTGTTCTTTCAAGTGAAAAGACTGCTGGCGTTATACCAATATAGGCCCATTGTCTGACAGTGAGAACGAGAGAAAGAAAAAAATCAAACCAAAGAAAGAAAGACCATCCCAAATTGGTGCAACTGAATGCGGCATATCATGCTGCAGTATACACTCAACGACACTGTGCATAAGCTGTTATGTCTTCATACAGGGCGTAACATATACGATCCCACTAGTGCGGATGGGACTGTAGCTCTGAATCGAAGTCAGGAGTCTAGGCAGCGTGTCAACCTTCAGATGTAAGAATAAGAATTACCATTTTATTCAATTATTGTTGTGTAAGCTAACTGCATGGCAATTAGGAAGCGCAATTCACCCTGCTGCTGGAATTTGTTTCTGTTATTTATTCAGGAGCTCATTTACTTATTAATCATTTATTGTGGACGTGATTAACTTACTATGAGGCGGAGTGGGTGCAACTGTGATTCCATAGATACTTTAGCAAGCCTGAGTAGTGAAACCTTAGATATAGCGTGACAAGTCGCACATGTCGTCACCACAAGCATTATCTTTTATTATTATTTATTATCTGCGCATTATGATATCGCTGTATCCTGACATTTCTAGCTATAAATAATATGCTGTCCTTAAAGATGGTAACCTGCGCCATGTTCACTGATTTTCCTGAACTCGGCCATCACTGACCTGTTTGACAGCCATACCCATTCCGTGGGAAACTGTGGGCTAGATGGGCGTCCAGGGGTTCGTCTACTGAGTGAAGTCAGCACTTAAAATTCTTTACACTAACCTCAGAATGGCCAAAGTCGCTCATAGACCTTTAACTCCATTTCATGGAGTCTCTCATAATTGTGTCTTATAAGCAAAAAAAGTATCTCATAAGACTATAATATGAAACAGACCCCCTATGTCTCGTTATCTCGTTGGATAAAAGAAACTTTATAGGGCAATGAAGCTTCTATTATCATCTTTTTTCTTGATTGATGTTGTGTGGTATATATTGTGTATAATGCGACGATATAGTATGTCCTTTGCTCTGCATGCTTTGGCCTTTTCGTGTAGTACACGAGTAGCGTATAACACGATAGATGTTATATAAATATATAGGGAAAATGCTGACCTTTCAATGAGTGCGGTTTTTGTGGGTAAACTTATTGTTAAGCAGCGATGAACGTATTCATTGAATAAAACTGATCTTTTGAAATGGACAATCACGCTGAAATTCTCTTAGCCTTTGCAAAGGCAGTGATGAGCAATAATTTGTGGAAGCGCACAGTCACAGCGAGTGTAGCGACCTGCGAGCGTAGCTGAGCGAGCTCCGATCCAGATTGTCGTTACTGTTGTTGCTGTTGTTTTTTAAGTAGATCATTAACATGGCATGGAAGAGCATTGGATTCACCTTGCATTGGTATGGCATTTATCGCGGTTAGATATCAATGAAACGCTCACCAGGTGAAAACAGTTACACATTTGAACCTGTGCATTAATGTCTACAGGACGTAGTATGCTTTTGCTTGCTGGTTCCATTCCTTGACGTCACAAATATCAGGCATGTTCGCTTTATGTTGTACAAATCTTTTATGTGAGGTCGGGATTTAACTGGGGCTGTTATGGCTTACACTCATCTTGCAATTTCTAATATTATTCATGTTAGATATCTTTGAACGGGCAGTTAAAGTGAGGGCTGTCAACGCATCATAATATTATCATGATTGTGAGTGTGCCTTCGCGAGGAATCAACTCCCAACTTGATTTTCAGGGTTTCATGTTCTATTTTGCTTTGCTTTATTTCGCTTTGTTTACAAAATTTCATTTTGTTTTGATTTGTGTATGTCAGTGCGTGGATCTCAGAAAGAGGAATCCAAACTGTTGTACACAATCCCGTCATGAGCCAGGCGCCCCGTTATCATGCCGACACCACACCGTCGTGATTCCTACCACTGCTGGTTGAACATACTTGGAGTCTCGTTGATAACTTTTCCATGTGGCATCCAATACTGCTACGGTAAAATCCTGGAATTCCTATATGCATTACCTATGTTTTACAGCGGTCAACCTTTATACACCATGATGACCTATCATTATGAAGATGGGTTTGATGGCAAAATGGGTTACGGGCCATGTATATTAATACATTTTAAAGTAAGTCTATCATCACGTAGAGCAAAATAAAACCTTTCCAGTGATGTCTCACTTGTGATATAACACTGAATATTCCTGACGTTACAAGATATAGAATATCTCTACTTTAGCAGTTTTCACAATGTCTCAAACTAAGAGGAGTGAAGTTAAGTCGTTTTGCGATCAAACTCATTCTATATAATTATATATTTCATGTACGCAGTTTTTATTATATAGGTATACACACATATAACAATACACATTATCTTTATGATTATTCTTCTTCTAGTGCTTTTCTTCAATTCCTTCTTCTTCTTCTGCCTCCTCCTCTTCTCCTTCTTTTGGTCACCGCCTTTTTTTTTTACAGTCCAGGCAACATATAAAAAAATTGACAAGACAAGGAACTTGCCGAGCCAGAACAAAACGCAGACTTAATTCATTATTCGCCTAGCATTTATCAAAACCAAAGGACAAGTTCACCTTCAGAGACATGTGGATTGAGTGAATGCAGCAATATCAATATAACACATCAGCAATAGTTTGAGGAAAATCGGATAATCCGTTTAAAAGTTATGAATTTTCAAGTTTCCGCTTAGTCACTGCTGGATGAGAAGACTACTACAGCTTGTGATGTCACATGATATTGTGTACAACGATATAAGGAAAGTATAAAGAAAATTCAAGATATTTTCACTTTTCTCGCATAATAAAAGAACGCTTGACTTCCCTCTTTCAAAAGGCAAGGGGAATAATATTATCCTTATCATACGTCATTGACAAGTCGAAAAATGTGTACCTTTTTAAGAAAGTACAATATTTCTCTTTATAATTCTCTTTATATTTTCCTTATATCGTTGTACACATGACATTGTGACATCATACACTCTAGTAGTCTTCTCATCCAGCAGTGACTGTGCAGATACTTAAAAAATTCATTACTTTTGAACGGATTGTCCGATTTTCCCCAAACTTTCACTGATGTGCTCTGACAAATATTGCTGCATTCACTCAATCCACATTGTTTATGAAGGTGGACTCGTCCTTTTTAATAACACACGTTGCTCGCGTATACTTAATAGTCCATGGGCCAAGACCCGAAAAATGGGTTGTTGGTACCATCTGAGGTGGCACAACCCTTTTGGTGTCAGTTTGTTTGTCGGGCATAGATATGCTTATCAAGCTATGATAGCATTTCCAAATGAGTAGCTTAGTCATAATAAATGAATTTTTAACCAATTTGGTCTCGTTTTTATATCCCTATACTTCTGAATCGAAGCTAAACCGCTATACAAAGAAAAACACTGCCTTCTGTATGTCCACAGGTGTTCTGTTGTAAACGCGGTGCGCTTAGTCTTTGTTCAGGGCAGCGAAGGGAATATCCAAAGGGTTATGATGTCCACAGCTGTCACGCGGTAATTGAAAGATACGGTAAAATTCACGAGGAATTGCTTTTGTTGTTGTTGTTGTTTTTAGATAAAAAGATATACACTGTATCATACGCTTTGGATATTTCCTTCGCCGTCTAAGATAAAGACTAAGCGCTGTGGACATCATAACCTTGGACATTCCCTTCGCTGCCTTGAATAAAGACTAAGCGCACCGCGTTTACAACAGAACACCTGTGCACATACCATAGAGCTGCATTTTACAGCTCTATGGAACACACAGAACACAGTGCTCTTCTTTGTATAGCGGTTAGTTTCGATTCAGAAGTATAGGGATATAACAACGAGACCAAATTGGTTAAAAATTCATTTACTATGACTAAGCTACTCATTTGGAAATGCTATCATAGCGTGATAAGCATATCTATGCCCGACAAACAAAATGACACCAAAAAGGTTTTGCCACCTCAGATGGTACCAATATCTGGCCTGGCCTATGGACTATAAAGCTCACAACGTCTGTGTTCCACGCAGATGAATCCTTTGAAATTCATGGTCGGATGGAAAAAAAAAGGGGTGGGGTGGGGTGGGGTGTCGGCAATGGTAATACTGTTAACATCGGCTTTCACAATTCCATAATGATACTGCGAAGTTGATATTGAGATGACCTTTGACAGTCGCAGTGGACGGGTATTACTCGCCGTTTTCACTTCAAATGACGTAACCTCGCTTTCCTCTCGAATGAACACGTTTCGCACGAAAACCGCTGGGAAAGTGTCGCAGCAAAACTGCGGTAACTTTACTATTAATTCGTATTTTTTGATGATCCACACGGTTATGAAAAGTAAGAATCTCATTTTAACTTGCCATTATGTTACTTTGTTAAGTAACGACGACGAAATATTCCAAAATGGAGCAAAACTTCACTTTCAAATTCAAAACGGAAAATAATTGTCAGGAATAGTTGCTAAAATTTCACATTTTCACTTCGTGAACAACAAAAACCTTACAAGTATGTTACTAAGTATATATTTCTTTACGGAACTCTAAGAAATCACGTTTGAGATGTCATGCGTCCAGATATGTCTGGAAATAATCAAAAGAAGTGCACTTTCTACCTTCGTTCCGATTGAAGACTGTTGTTGTCAGGCGGAAGTGCTGCCAATTAGCACCATTTATATTACGATTACATAACATGTTTATCTCAGTGAATTTAAAGGGACTGTACAGTACTGGTTTAGGTGGGGATTCATGTTATGAACATTCTTAAGTGAGATAATGAGAAACCTCTTATGAAATATGAAAGAGCACGTAATTTTAAGAAGGATTCAACGTTTATTTGATGAAAATTGGTTTTCAAATGGCTGAAATATCAAAAAAGTGATAATAATAAAAGGCGACAGGCCACAACTTTATTAGGATCTCTTTGTTTCACCTTGTTTTCGGATATCTCAGCCATTTCAAAACCGATTTTCATCAAATATACTTTTGATACCCCTTAGAATTGCATGCTCTTTGACATCTCATATAGTGGTTTCTGAATATCTCGCAAAACGTTAAAAAAGCTAAATCCTCACCTCGACCAGAACTGTACACACCCTTTAAAAACCAACATGCCTGTTATCGCAATTTAATGACCTTTTTCTGCTCATGCTCAAAGTGGAATTGCGAACTGGCGTACATCGGATTATTCTATGCAAACAGCCACATTGTGTTCACACATCTTACCAATTTTCTCTCCGCAGGTAATGTTGCTCCATACAGCGCTTCGTACGTCAGAAAATACGCAATAGATCGAAGCTCTTCGAATGAGGTAATATAAGTGACCAAATATAATAAGTAGGGTGCAGAACCAAGGGCTGGGGGTGCACCTCCCCCCCCCCCCCCCCACACACACACACATTTTGGGGGGTAAAAAATGGACGAACAAAATTGGAAAAAATCGCTATATCTCTGACTTATGGGCGTAAAAAAAGTTACTGAATTCTAAATTTGGGCACATGCTTCATCTCAGTGTGACAAATTGGCACAATCATAATGCGTGTTGTATGAAGTCAAGCTGTTGTCTTTTGAATTTTGAATTTGATTAAAGGGATGAAATGAACTAATGAATACATCTCAGCATGAAGTGATCGTTGACTTCTTGTTCAGATTGAGTGAAAGTTGAGATACTCTGTTGGTTTACTTAAGCTCCATGGAATTTACTTAGAACTTTGGATGAAACTCGCCAACCGACCAACCAACCATAAAGATAACATAATGATGCACTGCAAAAAGTCCAGTGTTGAATATGAAACATCGAGCTGGTGTTAAATTTCCAGTGCTCATTTATGGTGTTAGATTAACACCTAAGGGTGTCATTTCAAAATATGGAATCGTTTTTTGAATAGTTTCTTAGTTACTCTTCTTCTTGTTGATTTTTAACTTCAACAAGACAATCAAGAATTTTCCGATAAAGTACTTGATCTTTAAAGGTAGGGGGTACCTTTTACAGACCTCCCAAAATGTAGCAAAACATTAAATATGAACCTCAGGGGACTTGTTTAGGCCACTGCTGAGAAATTTGTAAGTCGACAGTTGTCTGCAATTTGAATAATGCACTAAACTCAACAGCTCAGTAGTTTTGTGTGTCAGCCACACTTAAGCCTTTTTGTTGCAGTCTTCAGTATTTTTTATCTATAAACACAAATTTAAAAGTATAAGAGCTGATGTAATAACATATAGAGTGTGTGGCAAGAATGTATATAGAAATGTTTGTTAGTTTTGATAAACTTTCTTCACAAAATATACATGATGGACACACATGCAGTACATGGGTCTGCAAAGCTAGCCTAGTAATGTACTGGAATTTACGGTGAGCCCCGAAAAAAATTCAATTCAAAATCTAACGGTCAATAAAAATGTACTAAATGTTACCTTCCACTTTCAATACTTTATGGGAGTTTCTAAAATGATACTCTCTTCAACATACCACTGTATTTATACAACTCTTCATTTATGGCATGCAAATGGGATTCCCTACCTTTAAAAGAAAAAGGTGTGAACACATTTACACCATACATCAGTTGGTGTGGTCTCCTATTGAAGCTGGACGGATGTTATACCATTGACATTAACACCAGCACTATCAAATCAACACCATGCGGTGTCATTGTTGAATTAACACCAGTGCAGTGCCAAAATATTACAAACTACAGTGTTAAATTAACACCACGAAGTGCCAGGTGAACAACACCATTACACCATATCCTTTCTACACAAGCGGGTGTGGTCCTCTATTGACATTTGATCGGTCAACACCGATGTTTTGCAGTGTGCAAAGTAGGTCCTATTAACAGTATATGTTGAACACAGGGTAACGTGAAGTCAGGAGAACATAAACCTGAGTCAGGAGAACACAGTGTTTACCAATTTAATGACACACCGCAAAAAGTCGGTTGTTGAATATGAGATACCAAGCTGATGTTAAATTTCCGGTTCTCATTTGTGATGATACATTATTAACCATACAGGGGTATCACATCAAATATAAACCTTTTTTTTAATAAAAAAGGTACTCAGTTCTTGTTCCTCTTATTTATTTAGAACTTCAGCAAGACGAACAAGAACTCCCCGAGAAAGTAATTCATTATTTTTTTAATTTTGAACGCATTTACACAACAGTAACACCAGAAGGTGTGGTATCCTATTCACACTGGCAGATGTTATGCCATTGAAATTAACACCAGCAATATCAAATCAACACCATGTACAGTGTCATTGTTTAATTAACACCATGCAGCGCAGTGCCAAAAATATCACCAGTTACAGTGTCATCTAAACACTATACGAAGTGCCATGGCAGGTGAACACTTCAAAACCATCACAATTATACTTTCTACACCTGTCGGTGTGGTCCTGTATTCTGGTCCTGGTTTACTGCGGTGTTAAACCTAACACCGATCTTTATACAGTTCAGCTCTCTGATGTCTCTTCTTTGGCACCAATTCTCGGCATCGCTAATACATGTACTTATATAAGTGCCGCTACAGAAAAAAAAAACAGGAAGGAAAGAAGATCACATGAAAATTGTATATAATGGAATGGGAACTAAGACACGCGCAAGACAACCGAAAGCAAAAATGGCATCGAGGGATCCCATAGTGCATCTGTGACAGGGCTCTTCTGCGTTAGCAGAAGTTTTCTGCGCATTGCCGATAAACCTAGTATTAAGGAATACGTCCAAAATTTATGGATGCGAAAACTAGCTTTAGGGCATGATTGAATTGTAGTTTCTCAAAGGAGCATTATAATCATGGAGCTATCACGTTCCCCCCCCCCCTTTTTAGGACTTTGATATTTACCTTAGCTTCATTTGCAAAACTTAACGTCCAGTTCCTGAGCAGTTTATGAAAATGTGTGGTATGTCTAATAGTCGCAGAAAATATGATTTTTTAAAAACATATTTACTGCTTACCAACTTGTGGCGTCATTATTTTCCAGACTATTATCGGCGGCTCTTTAATGGTGGGAAGCATCGGTTTGGGCATGTGTGTCGGCACCCTGCTTGCTTCGAGGTTCGGCTGTCGGAAGGTCATTGCAGCTGCTAGCCTCATTCTTACGTACGTAGACCCTGAACTCGCTTGCTCCTTCGTTAAAGTCGCTCAGTCCCGTCGGTAAAATGTTTATTAGTAATACGAAAACAAAGAAAATAATAAGAAAATATTGGATCTATAACAATAATAATGATAGTAAAATAAAAGCCAGTTTTTGTATAGCGCATTTCGCACTTGGTAAATAGGCCCTACATGTATTTAAATGCGCTCTACAGACTACAGCTGTATTATCATCCCGCTCACTGGACACATTATTTCTAACTAGCACTGACAGTGCTCACTTTCAACTCCCTAGGGAGCATTCCAGCCAGTCGCAGCCATTCTACAGGCGCGCACATGCTGACCAACCAACATTAGTGTTTCTCATCATACCTGGTAGCCATTATAAAATCAATTTTAAACATAACTCGTTAAATATTCCTTTAAATACGCACAAAGAGGCATTACCGGGATGGTTTTATTTTGCTTGATGTGATGATGGATCTGCTTTAAAATGTTTGAAAATGGCGCTAAACGCATTTTCTCGATCAAACACTTCACTTTTATTTCTTCTTCTTCTTCATCTACTACTCTTACTTTCAAAATACCCTCAGATTGGCGACTTTGGGTTTGGCGTTGTGCCTTCGAGTGTCACTCACATTGTTCCTGTTCATGTTTTCCGGAGTCGTGGGCTTCAGCAGTGGACTCGGGAACGGTCCGGCGATATGGCTTGCAATGTTGGTGAGAGTAAACAGTTCGCGGGGTTTTTTTTCCCCGTCATTCACATATCAAACATAGTTAAAGGAGACTTCCGGATGATTTCAGTCTTTTGCATTTGAACATCTATAAATATAAATATTGTTTATACTGGGTACCGAATTTCCAGAATGATTTGGATTAAGAATAAGAATGATTACCGAATTAATAACAAATAACAGTGAACAAGGATGATGACGTAGCAGCTTTACGTATTTCGTCACGAAATGACAATTTATTCGACGACATTGTCATTCTGTTGACGAAATTGTCATTTCGAGACGAAATGACCGATTTAGTGACGAAAGACACCATGCAACACTTGGCGCCCCATACTTTCATACGAGTTCTCTATCCTCGAAGTTAGCTTATACTCGAAGTTAAGGACATCGTCTGAATGTAACTAGAGTATTTACCTGGAAGTTGATTCCTATCTTAGGAAAGGGTGCCTTCAGACTGAGAAAAAATGATCATGCAGCTCGGGAAATATTCCGTTCTATTACATTGTTACTCTAGTCTTTGCCAAGGGTCCCATGTATAGTAAGAAGGAAGCAGAGAGGCGACACGTAAAGACGATTGTCAGTTACCAGCGAGAGTCAGTCCCCAACTAAAGGGCCTTTGGATAAGCCTGTCCGCGCTTCTCAACCCACTCCTTTAAATCACCGACTTTTCCTACCAGTGTTTGGTTATCATAGCGAAAATCACATCCAGTCAGAAGAGATCTGGGGGCGTTTCATGAAGGAACTTGTCGGATAAAATGTCCGACCAGTCAATTATATCCGACAAGTTCAGAGAAATCAGCCAATCAGACTAACGAATTTCTCAAAACTTTTCGGATATAATTGACTTGTCAGATATTTTATCCGACGAGTTCCTTCATGAAACGCCCCCCAGATCGACGAAGCCTATGCATTAGCACTGACGAATAAATCGAGCAATTCAGTCGGACAAAGTGACTGATTTAATTATTCTGGGACGAAATCAATAAGTAGGAATACATGTGGCACGGTTCATTAGACAGCAATTTGTGGCTAGCTCTTGTACAATCATTGTGAATTCAGTGCGTGCAGAATATTATCATTAGAAGATAACTGTTAATATCTGTGAAGTTTGGGGAGATGTCACAATCCTTATAGAAACTATGGATTTCTTTTTAATTTTGGTTAAACCCACGTGCCGTAATCTCTGAATGAGAACACTACAACTTCTCTTGACAAGCCAGTGACATGATGTTGAAGTGGTTATCGTTGGCTTGAAGACTAGGTGGCGACCTGGTGGCGACTCAAGTTTCGCTGGTTGCCGACACGTCCCCACGGCGTCTCCGCGACATCGTCTGGAGAATAGCCGGGTCTCCAAGGAGTCGCCGGAGAATCAAACGAGTCCATTTTTTCGTGGTCTCCCGCTGGTTTCGGAGACGTGTCCGTTACTTTTCCTTAGTTTCGGCTTTTGTCGATGTCTCCGAGACATGTCCGAGATCACACGTGGCGACCTACCGGCGACGTTGTGGAGACGAAAAAGATGTCTCGGAGAAGTCCTTGCGACTCCGGGAGACGTCGCAACAACGTCTCCGCGACTTCTTGGCGAATATATTTTCACCTTGTTTTGAGACGTCTCGGACGTCGCGCTGGAGTTGTCTTGTGATAGTACAAGCCATTTTTCCCCTCCAGTGAGAAAGGCACTTGAGGTATTTTTCCTCTTGTCTTCTGAAGGAAATGGGTTAAGTGCTCCACTTCTAAGACTTCTTCAGCGATGAGTAGGCCTACACACGGTTTTTCTGTTGTAGATTGGCATTATTTGCTTGCACATAATGTCGGTAAAAGGTTAAACGTCATTTCAGGGTCAAAAGATCGATCACATTAGTTCTTAAAAAGAAAAAAAAATATTTACAGCCTTAACTTCAGTTTTAAAGAATCATCTGGTTAAGATGAATTTGTAGCAAAAGGATTAGAATTAGAGTAGTTTATTGAATGACAATGTCCGACTGCATTGGAACTACAGGACTGAAAGATCGGATCGAGGCAAAGTCAGTGGTCATCAAAAGCTAGAAAACCATTTTCTGGTCTTCATGCAGTTCCATGAGGAAATTCTAATCGTCATTGCTTGTATGATCAGTGGTGAAGATCAATGACGTAGAAGGGCCATGCACATGAACGGCAAAGAGCGACTGTGCAAGGAGGCAGCCAAAATGACATTACGGTAATTACATTTCTTTGTGTTTGTGTGTATGTGTTTGTGTACTTTGCTCTCGTTTTACTACGTTTACTTCAGAGCGACATATAAACTATGACCATGGTTTTCTGCTCTTTGCTTCTATCTCTGTTCTGCAGTGGCTGCCAAATAGGAAAGGTCTGGCAAGTGGAATTTCTCAAGGAGCGTTCGCCCTGTACTCCGTTATCTTCAATCCTCTGGAAACTTGGTTCATTAATCCAGATGATGAAGCTCCAGACCAGTTCACACCCATTGGAAATGGAGGAAGATACGTTATGTACGTAACGGGGTACCACGGCCAGCTATACAAAGTCAAATTAACCCTAAAAAGGCCGGGGGGGGGGTGTTAATCAACGCCCCCCCCCCCCCGACATTTTTCGCGACTATTCCGCCGCACGAAATGTTTTGACCGCGCCGTTCGCTGACTGTTTACTTTCAAGTCTTGCACATCTTTTGACACCATTTTCGCGAAAATCGCGCATATTGTTTGGTTTGGTTTGGTTTGGTTTTATTTCCCGTCATAAAAAGCATACAATGAAATAACTTTACAAATATACAGAGTTTACAGAAATGCAATGTTATACAAACTATACAAAGAAAAGAAAATTAACATCATTAAACAGTACGAGTGTGAGTTTACAAACAGAGAACCTAAGCAATAATAACAAAGACAAAGTGATAGATGAGATAGTAGAAAACGGCTGGAAAACCCATATTCAGCGACACTGTTGTAGAGTCACTGGTCTTCCATGGAGACCAGAAGAAGAAGAAGAAGAAGAAGAAGAAGAAGAAGAAGAAGAAGAAGAAGAAAAAGAAGAAGAAAAAAATAGAAAAAAAGTGGGAGGAAAGGGGGTAATATCGTCTTGTAAGAACAATAATGATATTCAATATTATCTTCTTATTCAAATTAAAAATCGATATACAGATTGATACATAAACATCATACACGAAAAATCTTTGAATTGTTCATAAAATAGACACCATTGACTCTTATTCAGTCTAATTGTTTAACAATAATCGATTAAATGTTACAATTGTTGGGCAGTTACGAATACAAATGGGAAGACTATTATGCAACTTTATACCTCTATAAAAAAATGTGCGTTTACAACTATTTGTTCGAGGTTTTGGTAAAGGAAAATTGTTGTATCGAAAATGATAGGGTTTATCGACATATGATATATTTTCTTGCAAATAAGTGGGTGTTAAATTGTTCAAAACTTTAAACATCATAATTTGAACGTGACGAATTTGACGAGATTTCAGAATTTCCCACTGCAATATTTCATGCATGGATGATACGGAAAAATGAGATTGTGGCTTAATCTTTAAAATGATTCTTCCTGCTCTATTTTGAAGTTTTTGTATTTGATCAAAAAGTTGCCCACGTGATGACTGGAATATAATATCTGTTACGTACTGATTGAAATATAATATTGTTACGACACTGCATGTAATTAAAATTTTTATACATGCCTGTCAGACCGAAAATGGCTCAAAAACGTGATTTTGTGTATAAAGTCTATGGAAATGGAGTTTTCTTATCTTATTCATACAGATATGATTATTTTCACTTTCTTGGACTGAAATCAGTCAATTTTAGCATAATTATGCTCGAAAAAGGTTGTGTCATAACTTTTATGAACAAATTATAAAACAGAAGGTTGAAAAACAAGGAAATGCATAAGAAAATCATAAAACAATGAAATACATAAGAAATTAAGCTTGGTACCAGATTTGTTTCAAGTACATTGTTAGGAATGCTCTAAAGAATGTTATTATACTAATGATGCACAGGATAGAGTGTGTTAGTGAAGGTGCGGCGCGCTCGAGAGTATTGACAATGGTGCGACATGCACGAGGCGCAGCCGAGTGCATGTTTGCAACCGTTGTCAATACTCGAGAGTGAGCCGCACCTTCACTAACGCCACGAAATAATCCTGTGCATCATTTGTTTTATAAAATGGGTCGAAAACTAACAGCATTATTCACGTACCTTTGTGGGTCAATACCAGTCAGCTACATGTAGCACTCGCTCAAAAGTCAAGATGTCCGAAGATGTTCGTCCCAAACATTTACGCACGTCGCACTCGGAAATCCCGCACATAAGTACTGTACGTACGTATAAGAGTATACGTACGCCACGTACTATGCACAAGAAAGGCCGCCGGCTGTTGTGGCAGCCCGCGGCCCGAACTAGAAGTTGTTTACAGGATTGACAGCGCGTAAAGTAGCGCGTGACGCACTTGTAACAACTGATTGAGTGCGCACTGCTAGTGTAAAACATTGTGACGTACGTCAGGCCAGGGAGGTGGAAGAGAGACTCTTCTTAGTGCATACCTGAAGAAAATAATGCACGCACACGTGACTCATTTCAGCGCTTCCAATTGGCTACATTCTTGAACCCATTTTATAACACCAAAAATTAGGACTCTAAGCGCTTTTCTTTCTGATTTAGAGCAAAATGTATGATTTTATGCATATATTAGCATAGTTAATTAATATAATGAAAATTTCTATTTCTTTTTGTATATATTGTGGTAGACTACGCCACAGGTAATGCATGTGCCAACTTTCATGGCGATTGCGCAATCGGCGGCCAAGATCTCGGGGGGGGGGGGGGGGTTAAATCAACCCAACCTCCCCCCTCCTTCCCCCCCCCCCCCCCCCTCGGCCACAGAACACCCCAAAGAGCCCGGCCTGGTAAGGGTTAAAGTATGATGTACGAGCATGTGATACTATACAAATGATGCACAGGATAGAGTGCGCTAGTGTAGGCGTATAGTGCACTCGAGGGTATTTACAATTGTGAAACATGCACTACATTGTAAATACCCGACAGTGAGCTACGCCTCCACTAACGCCACGAATAATCCTGTGCATCATTTGTTTTATAAAATGGGTCGAAAATTCGAAAACTAACAGCATTTTTCAGCGTTTTTCACGTACCTTTGTGGGTCAAGACGTCCGAAGATGTTCGTCCCAAACATTTACGCACGTCGCACTCGGAAATCCCGCACAGTGGATACAGTATAAGTATGATGGGGGGTTGGGTTTCCGGACACTTAAGTTCCCGCATTATTTTACATAGAATATGCACCCTTTACCTTAAAGACTTGATATAGACTCCTCATATAGGCGTACTAGACAACATACTCTGAAAACGGCGTGAGAATTAACCTGCTAAATCGTTGGATTTGCCCTTCAAAGTGACTCCATGTATACGCGTCCGGTCCCACAACGCTTGGTCTACTGTACTGTACAAAGTGTACGTATACTGGTATACGTACGCCACACATGTTATGCACAAGGGAAGAAAGGCCGGCCGGCCGGCAGCCCGAACTAGAAGTTGTTTACAGGATTGACAGCGCGTATGCATGCAATTCAAAGGAGCCGCCGCGCGCACAGACGATCGGCAATAGGATTTAACACGCAGTGCAATGGGACTAGAATAAAGGAAGCACATGTGACTCATAATTTCAGCGCTTCCTATTGGCTACATTCTTGAACCCATTTTATAAATTACCATACAGCATACCTGTGGCGTGTGGTATATTGAGTGGTAACAACAGGTACCACAGGGATCGAATACCACAGGACTTTTTTTTTTAGGGTGCAGCGAGCGAAATATTGGTCAGCCCCATCACCAAGATTGGCGCGGCAAAGCAAACAAGGCTGAAGAGAACAACACATTAAAGATGATATGGAGTTCCTGCTTTAGGTACATTTCACCCTGTGTTGTACTGTCGAACTCGGGTTTTTACCCTAGATCAGTGTCGAACTCATCGCCCATGGGCCTTATTTGCCTAGTGTCGAACTCATGATCTGTTTGACTCATTGACCTTTTTTTTTTTTCAATTGTCGAACTCGTGGGTGTCGGTCTCGTGGGATGACCCCGTTGTGTCGTGCAACGTACTCCCAGACATGTCATTTCAATTATAGCTAGAAAAGCACTCTGAGAGCGCAGACCTCCGCCAAGCAAGCAGCTCATTTCCACCACTGATCTTGTTCTTCCACAGAGATATCAGCGATTTCCACCCATACGTATAGCATTGTGTCCTGAAAGTCGCCCGATTCCCCAATAAAGAAGCCTTTGTTATGTCGTAAACCCTCAGCTGCACCTCACCCTAGCAGAAACTAGAGCACGCAAACCTAGTACCTCAAGTACGCGCAGCCTGAACTCTCAAGTTCATTGACCCTTTCCTGCCAAAATATCAAAAATCCTTCATAACTTCCCCAAAATTGTCGGATCACTACCAAAAGTTAATCGTTTGTTACTTGTGTCATTCTCAACCTTTCCTGCAAGTTTCATCCCAATCCGTTAACTGCTTTTTGAGTTATTTTGCACACGGACAAACGAACTATACTTTGTAGCTAACGAACTAACGAACGAACGAACCAACGGTAACGAAAACATCACCTCCTCCCTTGGCGGAGGTAATAATAACGCTGATAGTTATATTGATAACAACAATAATGATAAATGATAATGATAATTTTATTTATATGGCGCTTTATATACTGGTGTTTCTAGGCGCACTGGTGCTATTCATACAAAAACACTAGAAAACACAACACTAGGACAATGCAAAACCAAAATAACAGTAAGTTGCCAATCATGTAAAATTTTTTGTCGTCTCACATTGTCAAGATGTGCTATAGACATATTGAAAGAATAATGCGGGGTGATAAGAGATGGCGGGGGCTACCAGTGGCCGTGGCGACATTTCTAGTTTTAGATTTTTCTTTTGAAGGATTCCTTTTCATTCATTCATTCATTCATTCATTCATTCATTCATTCATTTATTCATTCATTCATTATTCATACATTCATTCATTCGTTCGTTTTATTTCATTTTATATTGTATACCTGTTTGTATAGTATGTGTACGTATACAGGCCTATTGTTTGTTGGTTTATTGTCCTATTATTTTCTGTGATACTGTTGTAACGTGACACAAAAGATACTCTGTTCTATAGCGCCTTGAGTATCTTTTTTAGGTAGAAATGTGCGCTTTATAGGAGTCTCCCTATTATTATCATTATTTTTGTTTAGATACAAAAACATAACAGAGTAAATTACGGATTATGTTATGTGGGGGTCCATCATGAACGACAGATGGCGTGCCTGGTTTTGGGATCCTCTCAGAGTCACAATTATTAGGCCTACGTGCACTGTTGACGAGAAAGTACAGCGGAGGCAGCGACAGTATCGGCCAAGGTGTGACAGTTGAGTTAGGGTGTGGGTTGATGGTCCGGGAGGCAAATAACGCAAATGAAATGACTGTAGGACTATTTATGACATAAATAGACTGGAAATCACGATAATGGTTGTAAATTAGCTGTTTGGCGGGGGTCTTCGCTCCGCGTGTGCTTTGTACTTTTTCTTGATGTTGACGCTGATTAGTCACCCGTCCATTATTGTAACCCAACCTTTAATGTCTCCTGCCCTCTACAAAAAACAGGTACTACACACAGGTGTCTATACTTCGACGAGTTCCGTACTGCTTCGTAATTCAGGCTTGCATATCAGCAATTTCTTTGGCCATCGGACTTATATTGATCCGTGATCCACCAAGTGACACAGATGAAGAGGTGGGTTAAGTGAAGTTTCTTCTTTGTTGTCGAGCAGGGCCGGGGCAGTGTTTTCAAAAGTGTGGGGGCCCACTTCCGGGTTTCATGAGCTAACAAGCAAAAAAACAAAAAAAAAAAACAAAAAAAAAAAAGGCTCATCTCTTCTCCCCGTCCACTTCCGGATTTCTTCAGCTGACAAGCAAAAAAAAAGTCTTCAGAGAAAAAGCATAACCTTACCGCCGCCATACTTCAAGATCCCTGTCTATTTCTATTTTAGTGCCACTTACGTACTTCCGGGTTACAAAAAGTGTGGGGGTCAAAGTGATGACACCTCATGTATTCCTTTGTGTGGTGCACAAAAAGTGTGGGGGCCCGAGCCCCCACGGCCCCCCACGGCTGCGCCGGCCATGTCGAGTAGAAGCATCAAACAAAATACATCGGGTGTGTTTACAGTGTTGCCATCAGAGCGTTTACAGTTCGTTATTCCGAAGGTTCGTTGATCTGATATTGAAATAAAGTTCCTTATTCTGCAGATTCGTTATTCCGAAAACGAAATAAGATTCGTAATTCCGAAGAATCCTGGGTAGTACGCGCCTTTCATTGTCGGACTGACGAACCTTCGGAATGACGGCCTTTTTTTCTATTCCGTAATTACAAACGATTAACATAACAAACCTTCGGACTAACCCCAGAAATGTTTTAGTTAGAAAACCCGTTTTCATTTCATGGTTAACGTACCTACGGAATAACAAGCATCACCCCCCCCCCCCCCCCCCCCCCCACCAGAGCATATTAAAACAGTAACTAATAAATGTAATCTGGCCTTATCTAAATGTTGATTTTCGGTTGTTGATAATGATTACAAACTAATGCACTGGATTTAGTGTTCATCATAGAAATTAATTTCTGAATCTGACCTCGTCACACACACACAAACACACACACACACACACACACACACACACACACAAACCACATGCACGGATAACATCTCACACACAGACCCATGTATTTACGCAGGCATGCACACACACACACACAAATATACACACGCTTCATGTATTCAGACTCAGAAACACACAGACTAACACACACATTATAGCACATGATACGCACACACACACACACGATCACATAAACAACACACACACACACACGTACACGCAGAAGGAAAATACCTGCAACTATCCCTTCAAGAATGATCACAGTTGATGCCAAAGCAAAGTGTATGGGTAGCCAAGTGCAGCATAAGGGATTTTGTCAAGCAATCGGCCTAGTGTGGTATTCTGAAATCCTTCCTAGGAATTAAGAAATTCCTTCCTAAGTCAGGATTTTTTTCCTCTTAAGTGTTAATCTTAGAATCTTTCTAAGTTTCTTTTTAAGTTTCCTTCCAATTTTTCCCCCAAAACTAAGGACGAAACTTAGAAAAATATGCATGTGTGAATATGGGAAGATATGCAAATTTCTGACTTTCTGAGGAAAAAGTTGGTATTTTAGAATGCATTCAGGAAAGGATTTTAGGGAGATTATTAGAAAAACCCCATCCTTGTCCTGCGTATGTTGTTAAGAATAGTAAGCTGCAAAGCATCCTGATAGACGCTTGTTATTCACTGCACGCAATGACTGTAATTTATAAACGAAAAAAATGGGCATGAAAAATAGGATATGCCGCGCAAGGCCTACACAGCTGATTGCAATTGCACGAATTCAGATACGTTCTCATATTATGATAGTCTGGTAAATGATTCCTGTTTGATAGCACAAAAGATATCAATGTGTGTATGAAATGACATGTCCTCAACAGATGGAAACCTTACTTGATCGTGGCGCACAGAATCCCGTCGAGGACAAGGACGGCAGCCGCTTCGACGAGTCAGACGCCCTCAACGAGCAGGAGCATGCAGCTGCCTCTCGATCTGCCAGTAAAGAAGATTTCGCCTTAATTGATTCTGGCAGTACCTGTAAAGACCCCTCTCACAATGAAGGACCATTACTCAACCACTACACAGACAGAACACTAAGACAGGAGACGGGACGCCATAGCGATGTAAACGAAATGTCAACATTGACAAATTCGTCGATGACCGCCTGCCAGACTGCCAAAGCGCGAAATGAGGGGTCGACAAATGTTTCGGGAGAGCTCAGCTGGAGTTTTTCTGGACTCTCTGTGGACACCAGACACATATTCAATTATCTCTTTACGTGGCAGGTCTTGTCTGTCTCCGCTTCATTTATCATCAGTTCGCTATCATTTTCTTCTGTTTACAAGGTACATGTACTAAAACCTGACTGCCTTCTTCGGCAAAATGAAACAAGTGACAAAATATGTCCGTTTCTGACGGAGTGCAACGGAAGGCAATTTAACACATTTAATAAACGTTCAACTAAAAGTAGTTCTTGGGAAAACGTTCTGTAGGCGTTTCATTTTGAAACCTCCATTAACTTTAAAAACTTTTCAAAAAAAAAAAACGCGTGCGTTTTGGCGGTAAATGTTAACTCCAAACTTTGACGTTTATGTACGTTTAAAAAAAAAACGTCCGTTTTAGACGAAGACATACGGAACCTAAAAAAAAAAAAAAAAAAACACTGAGGAAACGTTCTGAAAATGTTATGTGTTTACCCAATACTTCGTATCCAAGGGAAACATGTTCAGTCAATCTCTAATCAAGGAGGCATTTTAGGCGTAGGCTAATATACCTCAATCCTCAGGCTTGGTCTGACGTGACGACATCAAAACCTCCAATCTGAGTTAATCGCCATTTGCTTCCTTTTGCCACTGTAGGAAGCAGCGTTTGAATGCATTTCACCTGCTTTTAGTATAAAAAAGGAGTTAGGGTGCTATAGGGAACGTAACATACAAAGATAAAGTAGCGTACATTACGCGTATCATGCATAGAACAGCATGCGGTCAACGGGATCCATCCAGGGACCTGGCCACAACAGCATCTCACTTTAAACTATCGCTTTGAAAATAGCAATGACAAATTGCCCACTTTTGTATAGTGTGTATTTTTCTTCTTTTCTCTTTGAGGCTACCATCACTATCAAGCACTTGCTTGAGATGGCAGGCTTCCGAATTTTTATCCTCTGAATCTGGGAATAAGCGTATTGTTGACGGGTTTTTTTTTAATCTCATATAAGCGTTATGACCAAAAAAAGATTGTGACAACTGACAAGGCAGTCGTGATTATCAAACTATGAATGTAATTTTGTTTTATTCCGTTGTCAGATACACGTGTTGTCATTTTCACGTATGATTTGTGGGGGGGGGGGGGGGTCAGAAAAAAAATGAAACTACACTGATCTGAATTGAAAAGTCCAGTTCGTAAGAATAAAATATTCTTCTGCCCTCAATAAACATGTAAAGAGCAAAGTCGAAGGAACCATTCATCAATTCCAGGATATCATGTGTAATTTTCTAGGAGAGACGTCTCACATGAGTGTGTGGATAAGAATATGCACACGTACGAACTGTGAGTCGTGAAGTCCCAAGTTCATGTCCTCACGCAGCAACGGTTGAAACCCGGAGCAAAGGCATTGTTTTGCTGATAGTAAAAGTTGCTGTCAAATTCTTCGGAGGACACTTATAATAAAAGACAGGCACGTCTGAAAAGCCGTCTGCTCTGTGGTATTACTCATAAACATCTAAATGTTTCCTAAGTAGTTGATTGTAACTTCGGAAAATAAGTGCAAACACACAACACACCATAGCAACAGAAGCCCGCCTATGTATTCAAATGTAAGTGGTATAGTGGAATAAAAGAAAGCCTCACTACAGGTTACTCGTAGGTTTAACACACTAAGGACGTATAGGCTAGCATCTCCTTGTACACACTTGATTTGGCGGACGTGTCGAATTCAACATTGCCCGGTCAGAGGGCAATCGCATCGTGCTAGAAGGAAGATTTAAGATTAACTTAATTGCCGTAAAAATTGTGATAATGATGTGGACACCTTTTCAAGTCTACAATAGAGCTTGATAAAGGGAACAAGTTGCGAATGCTTGAGAAAGTTACTTAAAGGACAAGTTCACCTTCATAAACTTAAGGATTGAGAGAATGCAGCAATATTAGTATAACACATCAGTGAAAGTTTGAGGAAAATTGGACAATCGATGCAAAAGTTATGAATTTTTAAAAATGTTGTGTTGGAACCGCTGGATGAGGAGACTACTACAGCTTGTGAGTCATATGCGTACAACAGTATAAAGAAAATGTAAAGAAAATTCAACATATTTTCACTTTTTTCGCACAATAAAAGAGCACTTGACTTGCCTCTTCCTAAAGGCAGGGGGAATGATATTACCCATAACATTTGTCAGTAACGAGTCGGGGGAATGTGTACTTTTTTCAAAACATGACATTTTTTGAAATTCTCTTTATATTTTCCTTATATTGTTGTACGGATGTGACATCTGGGTCACAGACTGCAGTAGTCTTCTCATCCAGCGGTTACTGCACAAAAACTTCAAAAATTCATAACTTTTGAACGGATTGTCCGATTTTCCTCAAACTTTCAACGATGTGGTCTACTGATATTGCTACATTCTCTCAATCCTTATATGTTTAAGAAGGTGAACTTGTCCTTTAATATTGCGATGTATTTCATAGTTGTGTAGTGATCTTGTTACTTGTTTTGTGTGTTTGGTTTTTACCTGTATAGACTTTCGGCGAGACGTTTATTCACGATGATATGTTCCTCGCAATTGTTGGGTCGGCTTCTGGGATCTGCAACGTGCTGGGACACATCCTTGGCGGCTTTGCTATGGACTATCTACGCGTTAAGGTATATCGGACGTCATTTGATCTATAGACGCAATTTTCCAATGGTTCTTTACTTGACCCTCATGAATGCATTCTTCACTTAACGCCTATATAATGTTTTGTCTATAATATTGAATATCTATTATATAGAATTTAGTTATGATAATATCAAACAATGATGATGATGATGAAAATAACAATAATGCATATTACCTATAATGATTAGATAGCGCATGTCACACTTACAGAAATGGTTCCTTATGCCACTTTATATGCGCGTGGAAATCTCCAGAAATAAAGATAAAAGCGGAAATGACAGAACCAAGAACAAGAGAGAAAGGAAATGAACACGAAGGACTGAACTACAGCTATGTTAATAAATTAATAAATTCCATCATGTATATGTATATATGCTTATCTACACTTGTTTTCATATTTCTTTTCCTGATTCGCCAACACGTTATAATGTTTATCATTAAAGGGATCGTATAGTTTTGGTTGAGACCTAATTTCAGGTTTCTAACATTTTTTGGTGAGATAATGAGAAACCTCTTATGAAATATGAAAGAACATGTAATTCTATGAGGAATTCAACGTTTATTTGATGAAAATTGGTTTTGAAATGGCTGAGATATCCAAAAAGGAGTGATTCTATGAAAGTGTGGGACCCACACTTTATTACGATCGCTTTGTTTTACTTTGTTTTTGGATGTTTCAGTCATTCGAAACCCCATTTTCATCAAATAAACTTTGAATTCCTCTTAAAATGGTATGCTCTGTACTATATCATAAGTGTTTTCTTGATATCTCGCAAAAAGTTAAAAGCCCAGTTCTCATCTCCACCAATACTGTACCATCCCTTTAAGATATTAATGATGTGAGAAGAATGCATGACTGTTATTTTCTCTTCAGTGTCGTTTTTAAAGTAGGATGCTAATGACCTGCCCTGTACTGCTGTAGATATTGTCAAAAAGAAGCCAATGTATTAGAATGCTCTTTAACATAATATTATCTTAAACATTATTTCAGCGCTTAAGATACAACCTTAAACATTATTGGCACATTTTGGGTGCGTTCGAGCACTCTAAAGCGAACCAAAGGGAACTGAACTAAAGCGTACCGTACCGTACCATGCCATTTTTTGGAGCGTTCGAGCGCCGCATTTGTTGAGAAAGCGTACCTCACAAGTTATTTTTTAGAAAAGTAGCAATACAATGTCATCCACCTGGCGCTTGAACTACTTACAGCTGTCCCGTTCCCGTCCCGAACAAAGAGAACGATGTCTTTGCATTGTGACGTATGTGCATGACTACGCGCATGCTTTACAGCGAACTTTTGGTCTGCTTTTGGTGCACATCGGGAAGTGGTCCACTTTTGGACCACTTGTGTACTCAAGACCCCCCCCCCCCCGCGCTTCTTGTTTAGTCTAGTACTGAATATATTTTATGAGATTGATATAGGAATGTTTTTCCCCCACAGGACATGCTACCCACCCTACCTGCCGTGTTATCTGTTTTGCTCTTGTCCGTCTCGGCCTCTGTATACGGCGGAAAAACGATGTATTTCTTATGGAACTGTGGCGTCCTGGCCGTCAACGGTGTGTTTTTTGCTGCATTCCCAATATATGTTATCAGGTAAACGAGTTATGTTTGCAAATTACTTAATAACAAAAGAATCTTTATATCAATAATTTGTGGATGCATGATGGATGTATTGAACAATGTGATTAACAATGTGTTGTTCATACTTCTTTTAGTTGCTCGTATCCGTATATTGGGCTTTTGTTTGTTTCTGCAAGCGTAGGGCAATTGTGTGAAGAGCATAAGCTCATTGGCCCGAATTCACGAGGGTGGTAGTATTAATGAAACCATGGTTTAAACCATGGACAAAAACCATGGAGCGCCAAGTGTCGCACGGAATATTTCGTCGACAAAATGACCGTTTCGTTAACGAAATTATCATGTCGTGGACGACATGTTCATTGATTATAAAATGTTGTCATTTCGTTACAAAATGATAATTTCATCGACGACATGACTGCATTCGCAACGAAATATTCCATGCGACATTGGGCGCCCCATGGTTTTTGTCAATGGTTTTTGCCCATGGTTTCATTTGTACCACCTTCGTGAATTCGGGCCATTATGTTATTCTAAAAGTGCAAATGTGAGTATAATCAGTGTTCCGTCGATGTTTTTATTGCTGGTGTGTGGATTATGTCTTGTTCAGTCAGTGCACAACGCAAGATGAGGGAGAGGACGAGATGGTAATAGGCCTATACTATGACATCTTTACAGAACGTTGTTAGCTGCTGGAAAGCGTTCAGTTTGATTAATTGTGTGTATGTGTGATCTTGTGCGTGTGTGTTTCTGTGTGTGTGTGAGTGGGCGTGCGCGCGCGCGTGTGTGTGTTAGCTTTCGGTCGTATTTATGCTTGGCATCAGGGAGTTTCATGATTATTATATTCACTGTGTGTCCTATGGTCAATATTGTGTATCCGTTTGGTTCTTTGAATATAACAGTCTCTGTGTAGGCCTATATGCCGATGCATGAATTACAGATTATGATGTGCATGTGTCGACGTGTGTGTGTTGCGTGTGTGTGTGTGTGTGTGTGCGTGTGTGTGTGTGTGTGTATGTGTGTGCGTATTTATCATACCATGGAATTACTCGAGTGTTTTTTTCAGTGTTGTATATGCTCTATTATTTTATCAGCTTAGAAAACTTTCGTTCGGCTTTATTGGAATCTATACATATATAATATACTGCTCATACAAAAGATTTTTCCAGGCTTTAGACCGTCGATAGACATTAACAAAACTTGCAGGAGACGATAAAAATTCCACGCATTGTGCTAAATAATTTCAAACACAAGATGATTGCATTTACACATGTGTTATCGTCACATTTGATGTTACTATATGAAGGGCACGACACTAACGGTGGCCCGGTGGCCCGGAGCCACCAAAAATGAAAGTCGGGTCACCAAATTTCAAAAAAGGGCAAATTTGGTGGCCCGCCTTGGGTCACCAAAATTTTTTGAAAAGAATGTCAATAAATTCATAACTTTTTGCGCTGGAAATTAGCAGAAGGATGATTGAAAAGGACTGAATGAGTGCCTGAGAGTAAGTGTTGCGAGTTTGTTGAGGTTTATTTCCAGCTTCCAATATTCTTACTATAATAAAACTTAAATATTTGACTCAAAATGTTTTTTATTGGGGGTTTTTTCGGGCCACCAAATTTTTCTCTTGGGCCACCAAAAATTGGAAAGTGATGATTTTGGTGGCCCCATTGGGCCACCAAGAAAAAAAGTTAGTATGGAGCCCTGCTATATGTATTACTAATTGATAAGTTATCATTTTGAAGCTTTGATTGCATACATAATGCAGTTTTAAGAAGCCTGATTTATAGTATTAGTGCTGATATCCAATGGGAAGCTGCCTTTCAAGGACAATATTATGTCGCAAATGAACAAAATATTCTGTTGTACATTGTAGACTGCAAGAGAGAAATAGAATGTCTTGAATGTATTTACGTTTATGTAATGTAACTTGTGACTTTAACTTTAAAAAGAAACAAAACATTCATGTGTCCTTGCACTCTCGGATGTTTTTCATCTCTCAGTTTTGTTCATGTTCTATTTACAGAGTGTACGGTGCACAGCACTTCGCGTCTAATTTGTCATTTTTCTACTTCGCGTGGATATGCTTGGCCATCACTGGGAGTTTCTTGTTGAGTTGGATCAAAGATCTGTTGTCTTGGCCGGGCATATTCATTTTCCTTGGTAGTCTACCCGGTGGAGGTGAGTTACAGCAGGGAGGAGAGATAACTACTGCTCTCCTTTGAAGTCATGCGCAGGCACCGCCGAGAAGTTATGCGTTCAACTACAGGTGTTACCCATGTGATTTGACAAGAAGAGAGCATCAATAATCGGGACTAGCGTTCTCACATCTAGAAATACTTGTCCCGACTGTAATTCGCTCTCTCTTTCAATGTGATGGCAACAATGAATTTGTGTACCTTGAATTGGAGCAGCGAATGAACATACAGTGTAAAACTGACAATTTTAAAAGCAAATGGTTTAAAAGCATGCTGGAACACGCTTTAGCGGAGTACTTTATTTGAAAGATCAAAATATACCAGATTAAAAGATAAAAAACTAACATGCGGAAATGTGCGCATTATAGAAAAATGTTAGGTTTTTAAGAGGGTATAATTTTCATTTCATTTCGATTTGCGCATTACGAAGAAACTAGAAATACATGTTTATAATATTGAATTCTTTCCTAAACTATTCTAAATCAATTCGAGTATTTCATTTAAAATTTTATGGTGAAATGAAGCTTGTAATTCAACGAAAGGTGAAATGCGCTCTTCGTCTCCGAACTTCGTCTTGCAACTAGAGCGGTGCTGAGCATGACTGAGCGTATAGTGGAATGCTAGACATCCCACTGTAACGCCTTGAACCCAAACATGACGGGTGTGTTTGCATGAATTACGAAAAGTTGCCACTCCATCTGTGTAACACCTCTCTGGTTACAATGTCCGCAGCAGGGAAGTGATATGGAATGAGGAAAACACAGAATTTTTCCTTGCCGCTACAGAGAAGCTATGCGCTCTTTGAAGTTTTTTATTTTTTTTATTTTCGATGTTTGCGTATTGTTGCTTCGTCTTCATCACTTCAGTTATCATGACAACGTATTGTTACTCCAAGGTTCCACAATTTATATATTTCTCAGTTTACTTTATTTTGATTATGCAATCTTATTCTCTGTTACTAAAGAAAGTGAAATGTCTATGTTCTTTTCGAAAAATGAAATAAAATTTGAACTGAATTGAATTTAATTGGCAATGTGAATATTGCTTTGACAAAAGAGAGAAATTCTGCTTTAAGAAAAAAAAAAACCATCATTCCAAATCACAACAAATCTAGCTAGCAGCAGTTAAATTCGCTGTCAATTTCAATATATTATTAGCAGCAATTATTAAGGGTAATCCCACAAACCAGACACCTACGTGTCATACGGCCCACGAGGCCACGCGCTAGCCATGTGTAAAATGCCTACACGTCTCCGTAAGTTAAAGGGACATTCCGGACGATTTTCATAATTTCACATCATGTAGTATGATATAAATCAACAGCTCCATGTATAGATTCGTGGAATTTGTTGTGGTCCTTGAGCAGAGAAACCAATAAATTGACAATCTTACACAAATCACACTGAACAGTGTTGATGACATCAGAGCCTCATATATCTCAGAAATGTAGCAGAACAATTCCATTACAATACCACTTGCTCAACAAGTTCACTATGTGAAGAATCTATATGCATGCCTTCTTCTTTTGTTCTGCTTCCGTGAGCCCCAACTGATGCATTCTTATGGTGAGGCTGCCATGTCATCATCCTTGTTCATTGCAATATGTTACAGATTTTGAAAACATTCCCATTCCTCATCCAAATCACTATAAATTCTGAAACTCTGAACTCAGTTTAGCTGATTTATATTTGTTCAAATGTAAAAGTCTGAAAATCATCCGGAGGTCCCCTTTAAGTAAATGTCAAGCTCGTGGACCTTCGTATAGTGTCGAGCTCATGCAGATGGGCCTAATTTGCCTCTTGTCAAGTTCGTGGCCTTATTCGATTTAATCATTGATGTCAAGCTCGTGGGCTTTGTTTACCTGTATCTAGCTCTTGAGCAGCTGTATTTGACTCGTGAGCTGCTAATGACTCGTGGGCTATATAACTAGTAGGCAATTATGACTCGTGGGCTATATGACTTGTAGACTGTATGACCTGTGGGTGTGGAGCTCGTTACGTGCACGTAATTACTTTGTGCGCGAACAAAAACCAGTAAAAGATACTTTTTGACTGATAAATACTGTACCACGTCATGTATTACGCAGAGATTCGCATCAGCCAATAACATTAATCCGAAAAATTGACATTCAGTTCAGTTCAGTTCAGTCTTTATTTCTGCATTTCAAAATCAATACAAATCAACAAATCAACAAAATACTTACATAGTCATTTACACAGCTAATATTCGTAACGTTTGGATCTTACATACATTTTCTTTTTTTTCAAGAACGAATATCATATATGAAAGGAAGCAATAGGAAATGACAAAAATGAAATGCAGGGGACCGTCATCATAAGCTAAGCTTGACGAGGAAGATGGCCCCAGGTAAAGTGCTAAACTAGGCGTGCTAAACTAGGTGCTAAACTAGGTGCTAAACTAGGCGAATGAATTATACACATCCCTATTTGCGCAAGATTATGCGGTATATACTACAATGAAACCCCCCCCCCCCCCCCCTTTGACCTGGGGCATTAATAACTAGTATATAGGACATGAATGAAATCTGGGAAGATTTCTTCCGTATTATTACCACCAATCTCCATTAAAGATTCCAACATTTCCTCTGAAATACGGCTTAAGATTGTTGAAATTATAAGAGCTGCTTCTTTTTTGGTCACCATCCAAACTCTGATGTGAGACCCAACATCCTCTTATAGCACACATATATAGAATGCATGCACTCATACACACTCACACACACCCACACACACACACACGCGCACAACCTCTTTACTCTTCCAGCCCTTATATTTTAGTTTCTATTCACAACAATAGCTTACGTGTATAAAGCCGTCTTATACGCTTGATCATACCACTGCAAATGTATACATTTATAAAGGAGAGCGTTCAAAAGACTTTTAATGACTAGCTCTCAAATAAAATAGAAAGACTCAACAGAGCCTTCCTACAGCATCAATTCATAATTCCCTTGTGTTAGATCCATGTCACAATTGAATAGAATTGACGCATTCTAATGGTTCCTCTTTTGAGAGCTATTTTACGTTCTTGTTCTTTACACTATCTAAAATATCTATTTATCTTATAAAAAGCCGGTAACTGGCCTTCTAATCTCACTTGATATATATAATTCGTTCAACTGTTTTTGATAATTATTATAATGGTGCTGCCACATCACTTGATTTTCAAAGAGCTCCCTGGTATACTACTATACGATTTTTTAAGTATGAATACCCTCCTATAACAAGCATTTTCTCACTCTACTTTATTCAGTTTCTGGATAGTATCTTGCCAAAATTCCTAGAATCCCATACCTGTAAGTTGGAGTATTATGTCTCAATATATACTATAAGAAGAAAAAAGATCTTTGAAAGTCAAATTCTTGTGTGCATAAAGTGTCCCATGAGGTACCTGGAATTTCCTAAGCTTTGAGGATAAGAGTTGAATAACTTTGACGATAATTAAATCAATAAAGAAAATTATGCTGTCCATCTTGTACTTCTACAATATAGGATTAATAACGAAATACTCGTATAAAACATTTCAAAGATAATGTTAGAAAGCTTAATTAGTCCATATAATTTCATCCACATGTGGGTACTTGCCTGATGAGGCGTGCTATAGGTATCCACAACCTGTAATTTTAAATGTGTGAAAGATCTTTATATACTCCTTGCTTCCTAGATATCAAAAGAATCCCTGTCATATCAAATGCCTCAATGAAATCTATCAAAAACCCCCATAAAAATGTATAAAATGTATAAAATGCAAAATTAAACATTCAGACCTATGTGATTTACACTCTCTTGAACCAAGGAGGTTCGAGAGCTGGAGTTACAACTGACTATAATTATTTAATCAGCTGTCAGTTTTCTATGGATGGACAAAAGAATACCACAGGTGCATTTGTGCCTTCGATGTTCGATGCTTGAAGCCGCCATCTATCTGAGCAATCTGAAGATTCATTTTTAACGCTAACATAATATCGGGTATAGTATGCTGCTCGTTTATATATCAAATGCAATGAAATTTCACCTAATGATAAAGCATGTATAAAACAAAAGTCAATTCCGTTCGAAAATATGTGCAAAAGTGTAAATCTAAGCTGTATTTTGTGAAAGTTTTTGAAATTTTACCTTCATGGAAAGCCGGCTTTATCATTTTTCTCCTTATTTCCGCAAAATAAAACTTACGTATGGTATCATCTTCAAGTATAGTTCTTTATAAATTGATATGTCAGATTAGCGTACAATCACGTATACATTCAAATAATTTTGATATCTATTTCAGCAATATTTGAGCAATTTCTATTCGCGCACCCCCGTGCCGTTACCATTGTCTACCGCCCATCGTCTGAAAGTAGGGATAGCGAAAAGCAATTACCATCACAAAGACATATCTTCCTTGGAAAGTGGCTGGTGATTATGCAGTGAGACATGAGTCAATTGTCTTCGCATCTGAGCGGCAGCTCCAGTTTGACACGTACAATCATGTACTTCAAATATGTTTGAGTGGCGGCTTCAAGCATGGGATCAAAGCGAATAACTTTGGCTGTCAATAGGCGTTTTCACATCAGCCCGATGTTTCGAAATAGCGCGCTATTTTGCTGATTATTTTCTGCGAAAAATATCTCGAGCTTGGATTTTTATCGGGCTGATGTGAAAACGCCTAATGACTGTTGTGACTTCATTTCTAGAACCTCCTTGCTTGAACTATTAGTGAGCTTTTGATCTGCAACACAATGTGTAGGTAGCTTCTCTGGTATACTGTAAATGAACAATGGAAACAGCTGTCTCATGCATGTGCAGAACATACTAGACCAGTGTGTTTTATATATTTACTATTATTATCATTATATATATATATATATATGTATATATATATATATATATATATTGCATAATTAGCGTCGGCTTAGCACTCGCGTGTCATAAACCATGCTATTAAGAAGAATATACATACGTCTTTAAAGCTTTTGACCGAGTGGTGATATTTCTGTGATTACATACTATAGTTCAGTGCTATTTCTCTGAAAGTATAAACACAATCTTGTCATATTTGTCGTTTGTTTATGATATCTCTGTCTCTCTCTTTGTGTGTTCACTTACACTTTCTCTCTTGCAGCAATGGTATTCTCTATGTTCATGAACATCAGAAACCCCTGGGGACACTATATATAACGGCAAGGAATCGTCGCATTTGAAGTACTCGAGAGGAATGGCGATAAGGTATACTCGGAAAGGAATTAAGGCAAGCCATTGTCTGGATGCGCATCTCATTCTTGAAGGAAAATATTCGATCTTGACATCTTGTTTTGTACCATGGAAACCAACAAAAATAACTGGGAAGTAAATAAGTAAAATTTGGGGAAAACTGGATACACGAAAAAGTCATTTGCATTGCCCATAGATAATTCCTCATTTGATTTCTACGTTATGATTTGTCGTAAAATAAAAGAATACGAAAATGAATTGAATTGAATTGTTATGTGTTGAATTTAGGAGGGATTAAACAGATTTTGTAATTAGTAATAAAATACGTTGTGAGCTTTCACAGAACATATTTTGTTTGTGTATGTGTGTGATTTTCATACAATTAAGACGATAATTATGCATGTACATATTATGATGGAATTTCTTTTTAATATAACATTCATATCGATGAGATTTTGATGATTGATCTAAAAAGTGACGTATACCTGTAAGTTGTTGTTTTATAGAAAGAAAGAAGAGAGAGAAAACAAATTAACTACCTTGATTCGAGTTTCACGTAAATCATATCTTTCAAATAAACTCGAATCTAATCAGGATGATAAAAGTGCTCTTTCGCGGTAATAATGAAATAATGAATTATGAATTTGGCGTGACGAATAATGTTAATGAAATACTCAAAAAGAAACCTACGGAATGTCCTGATAGCATTACTCATAATGATAAAGTTATTACCAATCCTGACCAAATTGCAAATATTTTTAACAATTTCTTTGTCAATGTCGGTCCTTCTTTAGCAGCATCTATTTCCATAAATGATATCAAAAATTATAAAGATTACTTACCTGAAAGTAATCAAAATTCTTTGGTTTTTTTACTCCAATTAATGAATCTGAAATTATTGATATTGTTCGATCTCTAATGTATATAGTAAATCCTGTGGGCCTGATAACTTGAGGGTGACTTTCTTGAAAAAAATAATTTACCCCTTAGCAGCCCCTCTCACCCATATATTCAATCTATCCCTACTTAACGGTATAAGTTTCTAGACTCTTTCAAAATTGCCAAAGTTATCCCCATTTATAAAAGAGAAGATCCATCAATGGTGAAAAATCATAGACCCATCTCATTGTTACCCGCAATATCGAACATTTTAGAAAAAGTAGTTTATAAGCGTCTCTCCTCGTTCATGATTGAAAATGAAATATTAGATGTGAATCAGTTTGTTTTTAGGAAAGGATTTTCTACCGATTATGCTATAATCGAATCTGTTGATAATAATTGACGCGCTTATTAAAAAGGAGCACATAATTGGAGTCTTTATGGATCGTAGTAAAGCATTCGACACTATTGATCATGACATTTCACTTGAAAAATTACATAATTATGGCGTGAGAGGGATTACTTTGTCGTGGTTTAGAAGTTATCTAAGTCATCGAAAACAATGTTGCATTTAAATCCAGTCACTCATTATTATTTGACCGTGTCATGTGGTGTCTCTCAGGGATCTATCCTCGGGCCCGTACTTTTTTTTTATTCATAATGATTTATCAATTCCTCTCCTCGTTTAAACTTCATCTTATTTGCAGACGATTTGTTTTTGCAATATCATTGCTATCAGTCAGTTGTTGTTTGTACTTCATGGTGTATACTTCATGGAAGTTATAGCAAGAGTGCTTATGACGGCGATGAACAACAAAGTTGTGAAAAGATAGACATTGCTACCCGAATTCACTAAGGTGGTACAATCTAAACGGTAAGCACTATTTGGGCACCCGTCCCGCTTCATCATGAATATTCATCAGGCAGTAAGATACTGTACTAGTAAATGGCAGAACGCTGGATACGTGCAAAACGTATCGCCAGCACATGAAATGTAAAAATCTCGAAAAATTGCATCAACGGGGAATGTTAAAACGTCTCCCCGAGAGATGGGAAAATGTTCAGCTTTGCCGAGAAATGTAAAAACGCTGCCGGGAAATGAAAACAAAAAATGTATTTCCACGGTATTACGGATACATGTAGATGATGAATATTCATGATGAAGCGGGACTGGTGCCCAGATAGTGCTTACCAATCTAAACCATGGACAAAGACCGTAATTTTGTATGGGGCGCCAAGTGTCGCATGGCCTATTTCGTTACGAAATGTTGTCATTTTTTGTCAGTTTTGCTGGTTGCGAGGTCATGCTTCATCCATTACTTTCTAGTACTTCTGTCCGTATTGGAGATGTTCACACATACTCTGTAGTGTAGCAGCGGCTAAAATCGTGTATGAATAAAGTGTAAATGTTTGTGCTTGAAAGTTGCGTTATACGAGTTGTAGGTAATATGAGTAAAAAAAATCACATTTCAAGGTATATTAAGTTTGCATATTCAAACAGCTGAGTAACTACAAAGAATAAAAGCAACAACGAAAAAGACTGCCCATCTTGTATACTGTGTCTTGTTTGCCTTATCGTGAATTTGAAATCCTTATTAACGCTCTCCATGGCGGTGCTGCGTTGCACTTGCATTTTGTATTTGACACCCTTTTGTACACCCTTGTGTGAGAAACTCATGAAATCGCATGATGATGAAATTAAATTGAAGGAACTAGTTACCTTTTTGAATGTCGACCTCGGTGATCATTCAAATTCACTCGAACTTGAATGACCGCATCGTTAAATCGAATGCAAATCTGATGAAATTGGGCGGGAAAACCTATAGAATGATAAACTAATCATCTTTAATAGGATTCCCGCCAAATTTCGCCAGATTTGCATTCGAATTAATGAAAAGGCTTTCAAATTCAAGCGATTTTAGCCGATGCTCTACTCTCACTGTTCATTTTAATTCTTTGAGCATTCAATTCGTTTCATGTCATTCTTTTTAGATTCTGTTTCATTCAGTTTAGAGAGAAAATCATTCAATTCAGCGACTCAAAGTTGGCACTAAATTTCGCGCCAGCTGGAAAGTCGTTCAGTTTCGTCCAATTTCAATACATGTGTAGGAACACAGCTTCGCAATTTGAAATTTCAAATTCAACTAACTTAAGAAAGAACCATTATGAGTTTAAGGACGGTTTTTTTTCACTGTATGTTGGATTAGTGTCTAAAATTTTCATTTCAAAGTTTCATTTATTCCTTCAAGTCTGTTTGTATCGTCTGGATATATTTTGCCTGTCAACCTTTTTGTCCACCTTCAATAATTATTTACCCCCTTACAGTATCGATGTAACATTAAGGGACTGGCTGTATCTTGGAATTTTATCTAGGGACCTACATTCATATAATTTATTTACATTGCTTATTCCATTCTTATACTTTCTACGTATAGCCATATCATAAGTTGCCACAATCGGTTCAGCTGCTAGACCTGTTTCCCCTAAAAGTTTCGACAGTGGTACAGTGGTGTTGTTGGCTGCCAAAAGCTTCGCTTTTGACAGCCAACCTGGAGAAGTTGTGAAGTTAATTTGCTGTTGTTGCAGTTGTTGATTCGTGTTTGATATGGATATAAAAGTAAATACCATGGTTTCTATACCTTAGTCCCGATATTTATATACGAACCAAAATTTCGAAAAATTCCCTTTTCGTGGGTCCATCTTCGCGTGACGAATTAACAGAGCAATAACACGGTAAAAGATTGCACAACATGTCGTCGATCCTTGCGTGGTGTTGACGGCAGGATTATTTAGAAGTGAAAATCGTGATCTATGATAATAATAAGGTCTTATTTACCCAGGGTATATAGTTGTTTTACGACCTCTTCAGTGTTGCCACTGCTCTACCAGAGGGCCCTGCCATTATTATTACCCCAGCGTTGCCAGGTATACCCATTTATACACCTGGGTCGAGAGGGACATGTTTTGTAAAACATCTTGTCCAAGGATGTAAGCGCTGGGCGGGATTCGAACTCGGGTCCTCTGATCGGGAGTCAGGAGTCTTATCCACTATGCCACAGCGCCCCCTTTGATTATGAGTGGTGTATACGTCGTCCAGCACAAACAAAGACCTTCTTATTCTTATTCAAATTCAAATTCAAATTGTATTTTCACTTTTTTTCCCAAAAGACTTTACAAAAGAAAAAAATATGATAAATCTGACATGCGAGTTGTTGAAAAAAAAAATACTATAACAAAGCCAGCCAGGGATAACAACATGTTCATGTCTACATGATAAGTATATATATGCCTACAAGAAAGAAACATGCACTCTATAATCCACTCTCGAAAAAAAAAAGTGGAGGTTTCCAACTCAAAAGATTATAGTTGTATATATAGTGGGTATAATGGGTCTACCTGTGAGGGAAAGGGGGAAATGAAAGGTGAAAAGCTTAGGCAACTACAAAGAGTGCGGGAAACAGGGGAAATCGAGAATAAAATCCGATCATTAATGTAACTAAATAAACAACAGCAGGCCTAATAAACTACCTTGTGGCACGCCACACCTGTTAATTATCTCATATCAGAGTTATGATTGTTATTTGCAGTTGTTTTAAAGTCACATAAATAAAGAAAAACTGATTTGCAGTTTCAAAAACATCCGTTTTCGACGAAGACGTACGGGAACCTTAAAAATCCAAACAAGACAAAAATAAAAGAAAAAAAAACTCAGAGGAACGTCTGAAATTGTATAATAACTGTTTGCTGGAAATTCCATAAATCGATATGAAATCTGTACCAGTTCACCTTCAGTTTTTGCATGGATGCCAAACAAATATAGAAATGTCATTTCATTAGGATCCATCACGATGAGACAATAGAGTAATTTAATTGTTGAATGGAAATACCGAGTCATGTTCGTTATTCCAAAAATGAAATGAAATTAATTATAAATCCGAAAGTGAAATAAGGTTCGTTATTCCGAAGTTTCGTTAATTCAGAAAAAACAATCATGTAAGTTTCGTTAGTCCGTAAATGAAACGAGGTTCGTGAAAGTGAACTAAGGTCCGATAATCCGAAAAATGAAATACTAATAGGCCTAACTCTCCTTTGATATGGCTAAACATTACAATTACTTGGAATGCATCTTTCCCATACAACAAAGAAGATCGCTGTACACGTGGTTCAAAATCCGCTGTTAACTTTTTCGCGCATTTCTCGCAACCGGAAATTAGCGCGAAAATTAAAAGCACGCGAATATCTTTGCTTGTATTATGTTCAAATAGTTAATGCCTAATTGATTCCGCGGGATTGAAAAAAACACGCGAAACTCTTCTTAACCGGCCGAACGCGAAAAAAAAAAAAAAATAGTCGCGCTCAAATATCCAGTTTTACACCTCGCAGCCTAGCCAGCCCAGACTATCCTTTCAACACCATTCAGTGATACACCCCATTTTAAATCAAAACAACAACAACAACAACAACCATCCTTGGATCTCCCGCATCTTCTCGGACCGGAAGTCCTTGCACATTGCACCAACAATCCTCACTACGTTGCGCCCACGTGTACGTGTTGTGGACGTATTGTTGTGACGCACAGGGCATCAGGATACTGTAGTATACAATGTGAAAAGTACTAGTATAGGCCTAAACACACGGATGCCTGATTTCTGAAGGTCTACGTTTTCCTTGTGGTGTGGTGATTAAGTGACAAGGTTGGTATGGTAAATACCCATCCCCTATTGTACTTAATATTAAGGTAGCCCGTGGCCTGTTCTGATTAATGGCCCCTGTACCGTTCGTAACGTAATTTACAAAGATGTGACAGGGACTGTCTATGTGATCTGTGACTGTGTGAGTGAGTGTGATTCTATTAAAACTGTTACTTGGATGGTTGCGCAGCCATCCCGCCGCGGCCGGCCCCTGGTCGGTGCCGTGGCGTATTAAACGCAAAGTCCCCAACCCTCAGACACGGACTGTCGCTCTTAGTCTTACTATTCTATCATAGATCGGCTGTTTGTTTCGACCTGTTGATGCGCTAGATCTAGTAAGTTTACTATTAAACTAATTTGATGAAAATTTGTTCATTTCTTTTCCTACACGGCATAGCCACTTCTTCAAATTCAAGTCGATCGAGCACTCGAGAGTGATAGGTGTAACATTTTAACATTTAGAGTAAAATATCCCGTTTGCGGCAGTTTAAGCATTGTTAAGGGTTTTTCCAACTTGTAAACAAATCAGGCAAATTATTTTCAACCATTTCATATATCATAGACAAGATTATTCATTAACGCAATTGTTTTCATAAAAGAAATTTACCATTGACCAACGCAGTTTTCATGATTTACCAGGGCAAAACCCGTCACAATTTTCGCCGATAAGGGCGATATGCGACGTAGTATTTCTGCTTGCGGCACGATGTACAATCCCTATGCAATACGCGCGTGCTCCGCGATCTTTAGCTGAACGCCTTCACATGTCTCGCGAACATTGCGTAAGCGCTAATTCCCATTGCGAAAGCACGTGAAAATAGCGGGCGCACATGCATTGGCCGCAAACAAGATCGCAATTCTGGCGGTGTTGTTGATGTCTTTCTCGTGTTTTTCTCATTTTTTTTCGATGGTAACATCCACTTTCCGAAAAAAATGGCGACCCACATCGGCTCGCGAAAGTTCTATTTTACGTGAGGATATGTTTTCAAAATCCATGAACATCGAGAAAACGACAAAAAATCAAGTTTCTTGGACCATTGTTTCTTAACTGTTATCTTAAGAAGTACCGAAAATTTCATTTTGGATGCGATATGTTGTCATTTAGGTGAGAAAATTTCACTTTCGTCAGAGATCGTGCCCATTTTATCGGTTGGTTTTTGTTGATTGCTAGTGTGTTAGTATATGTGTAGTGTGCATGTAACAGTGCAATGCAGTGTTTAGCGGTATATTACCGTGTATGTTGTACCTGCCGCGAACGGCTGCACGGCCGCGTACTGACGCAGTTACTCTAGTTTTTTTGTTGGCATTTGTTGGACTCCACTTTGTGGGTTGTAATTTATGTGATTATGATAGGGCCTAACTGTGTAATAGTCAAGATTGTTAATTTCTATCGTTTTTTTCTGCTTTTGCTGCAAAACTTCATGGGGAGTGTTTCATGAAGGATAATATAATAAAGCCGATCTTACATTGAAGATCAACTTGAAGTTGAAAATAAAAGTGTATCAACTAATGCTGTACATTTGTGTCTTCAAACAATGGTAACACACTTCAATATTGATACAGTCAAACCTGTCTATAGCGTAAGAGTAGTGACAGCGTATTAACAGCGTCTGGTACCAGGCTAGTAGTAACACCCCAGTGGATTAATCGGTTGTATCCCCAACAATGCATAATAAGTGACTTTTTCTACACATGTATGTACCGGTGACTTCTACTTTGAATGAGTAAATTCCCTTTAATAGGCCTACTCAGGTTTGAGAAGCTTGATCCTAGCAAAGTATCCATTTCATGCAGTCACTGCTTTAGGGGTTATTTTTCTCTCAACATGCAAAGCTCTTTGTGTTTTTTGTTATTTACCTAGGCCCTAAACTTTGAAAAGGAAGAGATTTCTTGCAGATCTAGAAGGCTACTGTCAGTACCCCAGGCTCCACATGCATGCTTCATAGCTATGGTACTGGAGACGGTTTACACAATCACTGGTGCAAGTACTGCAACAAGACTCCCCAAAGATTTTTACTGGATGGTCTTTTTTTATATCAGAGGGTCAAACAAAGAATAAACAATCATGACAGAAAAAACAGAATAAGATATCAAGATGTGGTAACAGTCTTGTGCACAACAGAAAAATAAGTGATAATTTCCAGTGCTATCAGCACTCTGCATGACATTGTCTTGCTACCAAGTGAGTATAAACTGGTGGAATCCTGTCCATTTGAATGTGCAAAGGTTTACAAGTATTTATTATTACAGTGTACTAATGACACATCAACATAGAAAATGTGAAAGCAAGGTCAAAGGGGTGTTCAGATTTGTACCCGACATCTAGTATAGATCAGTAATTCAGACATAGTGAGACCAAATGTCGAAGCCAATGGAACAAACAGTAGGAAGCCAGTTTTGCCAAAAGCAACCTGCTCGTGTCAGTTGCACAACTAAATTAACCCAAATGTACCGCTACTCTAAAAGAACACCTGTAAAGTCGGAGGGCATGTGTGAAAAGCCAAGAATGTGTTGAATAGTAGTACATTGTATACTACACAAGGGCTGTCTTCACTTTGAATGCATGCAATCAATCAGAGACAAAACCAAAAGTTTGAAAACTACAAATAGTATATGTGATGTTATGAGCTTTTAAAAAAAGAAAAAAAATCAGCTTGGAAATCATCTCAGCATGGACGGAAATAATATTTTCCTTTGTTATTATCATGATATCAGTAAAGAAAAATGTTGGCCTGATGTAACAAAGTCACATTTATTTGCGGGGGGGGGGGGGGGGGGGAGCCTCTGTGGCATAGTGGATAAGACTCCTGACTCCCCATCACAGAGTTGGGATCCAGTCGAGTGCCTGCATCCATGGACAATATGTTTTTACCCACCATGTCCCTCTCGACCCAGGTGTATAAATGGGTACCTGATGGCAAGAATGCTAGGGTAATGATAATGACAGGGCCCTCTGGTAGAACAGTGGCAACACTGAAGAGGCTACCCTGGATAGTATTTTTATTGTATGTAATTGTAAGAGTGCAGGTACAGTACACATGTTTGATTGTAGAAATGATTTAAACTGATCAGATTCAACAGCCAACTTTCTCCCAGTTGCCTTTACAACTTTCTCCCAGTTGCCTTTTCCTGATGAGGTAGCAAATGTTTTCCTTTGAACCCACGGTCAGTTTAGTTACAAATGCAATGAACTTAAGTGTTTGACTATAAGACTGTGGACATGAACAAGGAAAAAATAAGACAAATGAAAAAGCAGGATTTTGTGGCCATTATATTTCTGAGCGCTTTCATAAATTTGTATTTTTGGCTTTCTTTAGGTGCTTCAGGTGTGTACAGCATGGCCCAGAGTGAGCAAGTAGCCAGGCAGGTTTCTTTTGGAAGAGGGAGAGGATTTCGGCCGACGTATCCTTTCAAACCGGCCCGGCGACCTGGAAATCTTGCCCCACCTCCACTCAACAAATCAGTACAAGACGTTCAAGTAGACCTATCACGGTGCAGAATAACGCCCCCGGACAGAGAGGCGCAGAGCGACCTAAGGGAGTCATCATCTCCTCAAACAAGCACAGGCGTGGCCCCGACAGGTGGTAGCCAGAATGGGCGGGGCGGTGGGTTGGGTACCTCGTCGATGAAGAGCGGTGTGACCCGGCTGAAGGCCAAGTACAGCTACAAGGCCAACCTGTGCAGTCCCTTGGGTCAGAAAGAGCTGAGTCTGAAGCAAGGTCAGAAGGTGGTCTTTGTGGAGAGGTGCGGGGACAACGACCTTTGGGTGAAGGTGCGAACAGAGGATGACGACAAGGAAGAAGGGTTTGTCCCAGCTTCCTATATGGAGGTAAATAGTGCAGTGCTTGATATGAATGGCAATTGCTATTTCACTTGTACGCCAGGCTGCTCCCCTGTACACTGCACATGCCAATATTGCTCTTTTCAACATCCAGCAAAGTTGATGATAAAACATTGGAAAACATATTCTGCGCAACATTCCAAATCAAAGTTCGTTAATATCTTTAGATTTCCAAAGAAGAAGAATATTTGCTATATGCATAGCTTGGGTAAATCTAAAATTTCTTGGTTCCTAAGGGATCACCTTGAAACTTGATCAAGTTTGAATAAAATCATGTTTATCAATCCTGTCAGGACTATCATTTACATGGTAAAAAAAGACCCCCCCCCCCCCCCAAAAAAAAAAAAAAGAAAAAAGAAAAGAAGAAAATTGAAAAGAACAAAATTTGCCAATTGTATTAAAGGTGCATGGTCCAGGTGTTTTAGTCAAATGCGTACGCAGGCGCAGGCGCACGACGCAAGTTTCCTATAGAGACCTATGCTATCGACTCCTCTTTAGTGTTTACGCTGTGGCCCACTTCCCCGGGTCCGAAGAAGTCCTATTCACATAGTCAGTTGTCCGATCACAGTTCGGCCCATGATTCGGCTGAGGGGGATGACAGCTTTAGCAAACTTCTTTTGTGATGTCATAATAAGAAGCACATTATGCACGCGCTCTGGCATTGCTACAGACTGCGCGCTGCGCAAAGAAGACAATGAAGGCAATGTGACTTAGCAACACCTACGCACTTTACTCTTGATGACAGCTCAACTTCGGTAATCTTCGTATCAATGCTAATGGTGATCGGCGGTGTCATCAACAGCGCCATCTACACTACTGGGACTATGCACCTTTAACTACCGGTACTTCATGTACAGTATAATGATCAAGTAAATGGTGTTGAACACTTCTTACTGTTTAAATCATGTATGTGCATTAAAGTAGTAGACAGAGCTAATTAGCCAATAAGCAATCAAAGGATAAAATACTTAAGCAGATAGTTTCAAAGTTTTGAAGACACACTTGCAAGTTTCCTAGAGCCGGCAGGTCATCAATTTCAATATGAGGCTTTTTAATAGTGTTGAACGTTTTGTAGGATGTCTGGCACAGAACATGTAGATGGTTGCTGCAACATATTAAGACCCCTCAAAGGCCGCCCTGCACCCACAAATCATGATCTAGAAAAGTCTCCACTATCTCTTCATTGCTGTAACATCAGGTGGTGTCCGACAAACTCACCCAGCTACCCTGGTTGGCTGCTAAGCAGACGGAGGAAGAAGCCAACCTGCCCAAGGTCAAACGTAAGTCCAGTCAACAATATTTGACCGCCCAGCTCAGAACCCACAAAAAGTAGGCCAAAATAAATTCCCTCTTTTGGGGGATATTTTCAAAATGTGAACCGTATAAAGCGATGCTACACACTGGCACTGGTCAGATGGTCCAGGACCAGCAAAAATTGCTGTCAGACCAGTAACTTTCTTCAGGGTGGACCAGTAACACATGTATGGAAAACCTGGCTACCTACTGGTCCAATGGACAGGTCAAACCAGTAGAAGAAATAGGTTAGTGTGCAGCCCTGCCCTAAGCTTTGAAATTATATATAACTTGTCAAAATTGGGCCATCCCATCCCACTTAAAATGTGATTGAAATCAGAAAATTTGGAGGTGTGTCTCATAGAAAAGGAAGAAAAGAGGATTTATAACATTAGGATCACTCAGGGATGCTGTGCAGAAGTGCAAACTGTATCAGTGAAAATCCCAGTGAAAGTGATGCCTGTTAAAAAAAATATGGTCCTGAAAAACTGCTATTATTTCAATTTCAATTTTGTTCTAAGCTACCAAATTTTGACAGTAGGTAAAGAAAAGATTACTCTCCCAGGTAAGGCAATTTAAAAAAAAAAAAAATTTGATTCAGTCAACCTAAATGTCATATTTTGGTCCATTACAGAGATTCCCATCTGTGACTTTGTAGAAAGTTTGAGAAAAATCTGTTCAAAACTTCAAGAATTTTTAAAGTTTCAGTGCAGCTATCACTGGATGAACTTCAAGTTATGATGTCACTTATGAAGAAAAGTACTGTATAAAGAAAATTCAATGTATTTTCACTTTTCTAGCTTAGTGAAAGAGAACTTGACTGACCAACCTTTTTCAGAAATCAGCCCTAATATAGTAATAATAATGTGTCAGTAACAAGCTGAGTGAATGTGTACGTTTCATTTCTTTTTAAATGAAATGTTATTTGATTTTCTTTTTATTTTCATAATATTGTTCTTCATATGAGGCATTAAGAACTGCAATAGTCTTCTCATCCAGCGATGGCTGCAACAAAACTTTAAAAATTCATAACTTTGGAATTGATTGTCCGATTTTCCTCAAACTGTCACTGCTGTGTTCGACTAATATTGTTGCATTCACTCAATCTACACTCGTCCTTAAAGACTGTGAATGTGAAAAAAATATTGTTTACTCTGTGTGGTATTGCCCTCATTGAATCTATTTATCCAACCATCCATTCAGCCATCCATTCAGCCATGAATCTGTCTGTTCATCCATTTTATATCTGTTCTTCATCTGTTAAAGGGCTGGTATTGTTTTGGTTGAAATAGAGATTCAGGTTTTAGCTTTTTGTAAGATGATTACAAATGACTTATGTGAAATAATAAAGAGTAAACAATTCTAAGAGAAATTTAAACTTTTTTGAGGAAAGTGGGTTTCGAATGGCTGAGATATTTCAAAACAAAGTAAAACAAATTTGTTTCTTATGAAAGGTGAGTTGCACCTCATATTAGGACCTCTTTGTTTCTGGATATCTCGGCCATTTCAAAAACAATTTTCGTCAAATAGACTGTGAATTCATCTGAGAATTGTTTACTCTTTAATATTTTATGGTTTCTAATCATCTCGCCAAAAGTTTGAATGTGAATCCCCATCTCGACCAAAATTATACCATCCCTTTAAATATCAGATTCTATTCATCAGTCTTTTTATCCATCCAACCATGTATCTATTCAATTTGTTTCCCATGCCTACCACTACAGCTGAGTGGAAACCCTATGTCTCCGCCTACAATCGGGAGGAAAATAAGAAGGCAGAGGGGAGCGGGGGCGCCGCCTCCAAGGAGAAATACTACTGCAAGTGGTGCGACAAGCAGCTGAACGGCCCCCAGCCTTACGGGGCTCACATGGCCAGCAAGGCGCACCGCGAAGAGGTGGAGTTGGCCAAGGAGTACGGCACTTACACTGAGGACGACTAAAAGCATAACTGGGGGAATTTTGCATCTGGGATGACGTGGAACTTGCAGAAACACGGAAATGCCTTCGCTAGTGTTAAGGATTGCGGCGGTGAATGTCCCGATGTAGAGTATCGTATCCCTGCAAGTGTGTCATGTAGTTGTACCATCAAATTCAAGTGCTGTTAGTTCAACTCCAAGGGAAAGGCCACCACAAGATGTCATTTGCCCCGATGTAGCTGCATATGTTAAATATTAACTGCAGTGTTTAATAGTAACCCCAAGCAGACATTGTTTGGGGTCTTTTATTTTTTAATTTTTTTTTGGGGGGGGGGGTAGGTGACAAATATGAAAACAGTGATTAAACAAAGTGGACTAGTGAAAAATTGTCTAAGACGTTAAAAAAGTTTTTTTTTTTTTTTTTATAACAAACTGAAGTGAAGCTCTGAAAAAATTGTTATCTTGAATGCCAATGTGTCAGAAACGTTTTCTTAGCAAAGGGTCATAATGGGTAGACAGAAAAATCTGTTTTTCAGAGGAGTTTTGGAGTACTTTTTTACTTTGACGGTTCTCCTCCGAGGCATATAAAGGAGAGGGATTCTGTGAAGCCAAATGTATTCTCTGCAGAACATATCCCAGATGACAAGATACGGACTGATATTTCGGTCTACATTCTAGGTAGATCAAAGCAGATATCTTTTGACCTTGACACTTCTAGCCTAACACTTGCTAAGTGTTTAACTTGTTGAAATTGTTAAATGAAAAGTATCGGATCTTGTCAGTCATGGGGAAAAAGTAAGATTTAATGCTCTCAATAGGACTCATGCAGAGTTGTGAAGAAAATTATGAAGAAGTTAAGAGTTACGTCCAATGCACAGCAATGCAAGAGTACTTTGTACTCGGTGTGTGAAACCAATATCAATTGTGCGACCAAAATGATTGTATTTATTCGCCAAACAGTGCCATTTCAGCTGCTTCACTAAAATTGAATAAGCTTATTTTCATGCACACCTCACTGAAATTGAATAGTCTTATTCTCATTCACACTTCCTCAGACTCATTCATGCATTCATCTCCAGTTGCAACCTTTATTAAAAACAACTTCATCATTTCTATAAAATATTTGCCCTAAAGCCATTTGATTTTTTGTTTTGTTTTTTTTGAGGATATCACACAAAGTGAATAAAACATGTGCTAAGAGTCCACTTGGCTTCCCCAGTGACCTGGCACAACAAAATGATTGTCTGATCACAACAATAGTTTTGAGGCATCTTCTGAATGATGAGATAGTCATCTACACTATACAACTAGGATTGATTTGTTAGATCAGGGGTGACTGAGCTAAATAATGATGTGTTCTCCTAAGTGCTGAAATGAATTACCGGTAAAGTTGCATTTTATGCTACATTGCAATGCCAGTGTGACAGAGGCAATGATATGTACCCTATGGCATTTATGCTATTAGGTAGTCTGATGCAGCTGCTCAACAGAATGAAGAAATGGGCATTATTGACTTTGGCATAATAAAGGAACAGAGTGCATTCAAGAGAGCACGAGAAAAAAAGAACAAAAAACACCTTGTCAAATTTCAGGTTACTCCCACCAATCTCTCATTCTTGTCGCAACAGGAGTTTGATCCGGTCCTTTCTTGCATGCACAGTGCAGCACAGAACACTGCTCGCTCGTCGCATCATGCTAGAATTATCACAAAGTTTGAAGAACATGCACCCCCCCCCCCCATATCAACAGTTTAGAGCTATAAACTGCTGAAGCAAGTGAAAAGATATACTGAGTATGTAGAATGTGGACTTGGAAAATTAAAGCTCGTATCATATTTTCAAAGCATTGCTTAAAAAAGGGGGAAAAAGATGTGCAGCTAGACTGACATAAGTAGAATACAAGACAGGAAAAAAGGAAAATATGATTTGAATACAAATATCCATGGTTTTAATCATATTTTATTCCACTGATTGCAGGATAATAAACAATCGGGGTATATGCATTTGTCTGCCAATACTTTCTCACTCAAGTTTATTTAATTCATGAACTCAGTTTAGCTCTATGATACAAAGTGATTTCAGACATTAAGGTGCTGTCATAGAAAGTATTGATATGTGACTCTCTTTTACATGTCATTGGGCGTCAAGATGAATGTAGTATCATTTGTTAATATCAGCCGCAGTGTGAAATAGAGGAATAAGAATAGTCTAAAGTGGTTCGTAGGATATCTGGAAGGCAGTGATTTTTCATGGGTTTAGTGATGTGTTTCACACATGAGTAGGTTGAAGGAGAGTGTACTGTCTTCCAGGGTCATCGACCAGCTACCACCAATGTTCATTTTGATACCAAAACTCGTTCATCAGTTATGGTAGCGATGCCATCTAGGAGTGCTAGTAGATGTGAGAAATGCATCTCATCATCTCATCTCATTTAAAGCGGTCTTTGCAGCTGCGAGGCGGAAATTTGATCTGTCATTTAACAACAATGGATAGAAAGTTTAAAACCAAAACAAATCATATGCAGCACAAATTACTCAAGAGGTAAAAGTAGTATTTCATTATTCTCTTGTAAATAGTCATTTAAAGAACTTTTTTTCACATTGTGTATGGTGCCAAAGTGTTTTTTATATTTCACCAGCTGATGTTTTTTGCCAAAGACTTGTTTTTTCGTAAAATGTTATATATTTTTTGGTAGGTACAGGCGATTTTGTGCATATTAAGTAATGTTGAATCTTTTGTTGCCCATATTTTGGACCAAAGCTCTATCTTGCCTCACCTTTTCTTCTGTATCCGATGTGTCTTGTGTTGGAAATGTTCCGTGAGAAATTTGTTTGGGCTCGCTCCCAGAGGCCAATTGGGAACATGATATGTAAGGAAATCTTTGTGGTTGCGATGCAGAGATTTTAAAACAAATAAGAGTATCCAAATGAAAATATTTTACTAGGACGATGGCTATTGCGCTCATTTTTTTTTCTTCTTTTTTTTGTCAGAAGTGTCAGCCATCATGTCAAAAGTGGAAGAAAGAAGTTGATATCTTGCCTGTGTGTGTGATACCATTTCTTGTATCAGTATTCAATTGTAGTTACGTATGTTGTCTATTTGTAGGTTTGTATTATCATCTGTGCATGATATACCCTTTTTGTGTATCAGTATTCAATCGTAGATGCATATGTTGTCTATTTTCAGTTTTGTATTTTGTCAAAAAGTTTGTCAGTTGTGGAAAAAGTTTTTTGACCTAGCCATTTGTTTCGTTTTGTTTTTGTAATACCCCTAGTAAGATTATGTTGCTTGTTAGCTTCACATTTGATTTTAGTGTAAGAAATGCTACGATTAGCTTTAAAGAGCACATTTTCAGCTTCATTTAACAAGGGTCTTTGTGCCCTCTTAGGGCAATATATGTGCAAGTCATTGAAGAAAATTTTTGTTGCATCTTTGTATGATTATCAGCATTTCCTTGATGTCTTTATAACATTAATTTACCCAAAGTGACAGTCACCTAGAAAACCAAACGTTTTATGTTAAGTGGAAGGGGTCATCATTTCATATTTCTAGAAAAAAAGGTAACATGACAAGTCACAGCATGCCCTGTGTGTATGATTACTCGATAGATGATGTTACTTTGGGAACTAGTTTTTGCGGAGTCTAGTTATTAATGGTTGTCAGTTCATTCCGGAGCCTTTTCCTTATGGTGCTATGCATTTAGATAACTCCAACTGCCAACTTACCCCTAATCATGTGGAAGACTTCCTTACACTTCATGAGTCCCTTTTGCATCCCAGAAAATTAATTCCTTTCAAGTGTTGGTATATTGTAGAGGTGTGTTAACTCAGAACATTCCTCAGAATGGTAAACCTGGAAACTTCTTTATGATGGAAGGGGAAACAATACTATTAAAGATTCCTGGTGAATGTATTTGGACCCTATAAACTTTTTTATGATGGAAGGGGAAACAATACTATTAAAGATTCCTGGTGAATGTATTCAGACCCTATAAACTTCTTTATGATGGAAGGGGAAACAATACTATTAAAGATTTCTGGTGAATGTATTCGGACCCTATGAAACAACAACAACTACAACAGCTCTTATTCTTTGTACAAAAGTGGAGTGTATTCACGAGTGACATGAGGTTAATTTGTCATTTCTTTAAAAACAGATTCCGAGGTTATTACTGTAAGATGTTCAAACACGCTGTTAGGAGACATTATTCCTCAACCACACAAAATTTCATGACTTTTACTAAAAGGATATCATGACCTTTAAATTCAAATACTCCCCCATCGTATCCCGTGAAGGGAGTCAAGGAGTCTTCCTGATTTGGGACCACTGAGATGCACAACACATCAAGTAGCCCGTGATTGCTCCTTGGAATATCCCTGACTTCGGGGTGTGTGAATTTTTGCAGCCCTGAAAATGTGTGAAGTTGGTCGTAGTACACCTATGCATAGTTGGAAGTGTTTTTTTTTTTTAATTGTTGGCTTGAATTGTTACCATCTCAGGGTGTGTCTAGAAATGTTTTCCTCATCATGCATTAAAACATCGTTTAGCAGACCTGTAGTTGTTCAGTTTGTTATGTATGTTTTTGTATAGATGTATCTCTTTTACACTTCAGTATTATTTTTGTAGGAATGTTTTCTGTGTTGTTTTAAATCAAGTTTTTATTTTTTATGATTAAAAGTTCTTTTCAACCTAACTGCAATGTCATGGTGAATCTTTTGGTCTTCAGCCCATGAGAAAAAACAGAAAGAAAATGATGATAATATTTGCTTTATAAATATGTGCTCTTTCAAGATGGCCTGTTGTGTTGCTGTGTTTAAAGGAACCATGCAATGCAAATGCATGTTGACCTGTATTGGTTCATAATACTCTGGTTATCACTTATGTGGCCAATGAATTATATTACAATGTGCCATATGATTTATTTTCTACATTTTTCCCCCAGTTCACTTGGGCACCCCTGCAAAAAAACCTTTCCAGTCCAAGATTCTACCAGTGATATCACTAGTAAAGCACTGACATGATTATCTAGACATTGTAATGCATCTTCTCCTACACTGAGCATAACTTGCATGTTTCCTTGCAATGTCTTATGTTAATAATTACAGTAGTACATTTGTGTTTTCTTTTTTTGTGGGCGTATCCAAGAAATGAGAGGAATAATAGTAGAGAAGTTATGAAATATCTCGTATGTTGTATTTAGATATCAATTTGGCCACATAAGTGATGCTCAGGGTATCATGAATCAACACAAGTCAACATGTATTTGCATGTTATCATCAGAATAGCACAAAGTAAGGCATGTAATAGAATGTTAATACTTTTGCTGTATTTTCCCTATTCAACCCATCCTTCGCCAATGAGTCAGATATGCACAAATTTCGCACACGTACCCATGTACAAAAAAAAAAAAATTATGTGGCACACACAGGGATGCCAAGTTCAAAAAGATTTTATGAGTGAGATTTTCATGACTCGGCATCTCGGCATGCGAATGTGTGCGCGCGAGCGAGGGTGTGGGAGGGGTTCCCCCCGTGGCCTCCCACGGTAGGGAGCTTTTTCAATTTTGAGCTCTTAATGGCGCGATTAGGTGCATACTTAAGTGACTATTTTTTACTTATTTTGATAGACAAAAGGGAAATATACCGTCAAGTGCAACTATCACTTAAATCTTTTGAGCTATGCTCATTATAATAGGCCCAAGTTGCAGACTTCGCCCGATGCGTGTGAAAAATGGGTGTCATGCGTGAGATCGTGAGATGGCCCCTAAATGCTTGAGTCTCACGCAGAATGCATGAGACTTGGTAGCTCTGCACACAGGGGGTTAAACAAGTAGTGACAATAAGAAGACGATAATCGAATCAATGACAAAATTGCAGACAAATTTCCCTAGATATGCGTTCGTGCTTTAACCCCAAATTTCATGCAGTTGAAATTCTATCATGTGATTGAGGTGATTTCTTTCTCTATAATATAGCATGTCGTGAAAAAGAAAAAGAGAGATGTATTTCAATCGACTCATTTGAAGTTGGACCCTTAAATGATCCAGTAAGAAGTTAGAATCTATTGAAATGTAGTGAAGGAATACGATGGGGAGTTGCTCACTTGAAGTACATGTACAATGTACTTGAGTATACAGTACATGTACAATCGGTACGATGTCGTTGCCAACCCATTTTTTAATATCGCCCTCTTGTGACCACTGTTCTCATAACCCGACCCGATCCATTTTCCAGGTTTCCTATATTGGTTGCAATTCATTTACTGCAAACTTTTAACATGGATGTAACTCAAAGTGAGAGTTTTATCCGATTTGGACGGAATTGGTTACCAGCTTGAGGTCACCAATTAGTGAGGCTCACCAGCCAGATACTCTTTTAATCCGATTTTAAAGCTGAGCTTATGTTGCATTTAATGAACTTAGCTTCCGACTTTCCTGGATTTTTTCGGAACCTTGTAAAATGTTGTAAGCTCACATTAGTGTCATTGATCTCATTAATATGATGTGTTGTTGTTTTTTTTTAATCTATGTGAAGTGACACGTAGGTCTCGAGTAATGGCTGCAGTGTGCGCATACTGCTAAAGCCACGTGACCGAGGGCCACCTGACACTTGTAGATGCGTCGCTAATAGGTATACTCGCAAAGCCACCTCCTTCAAAATGTTGTATTTGTTTCATTGCAGCCAGTTCGTGTAGCTCGGATTTTCATTCACGATTATCAGATCAGGGAGGTGGAAGAAACTATCGAGGTTACATTTTGTCTTGAAATAAATAGGGGCTTTACTGTCTAGACAGATACCCCACCTTCAGGGACTGGTATAGCAGGTATTAAATTCTAACCTTCTGTCCTTCAATATGTGCAATGAAGCACAAACGCACACACACACACACACACACACACACACACACACACACACACGTTTCGCCATCCTCTTAGTTCTGTTATGGAAAATTGATGCGAAAAAATGATAATGGCTTTGCCAAATGCTTTCTTTTCCTTCAAACTCGCTTTTCACATCAATGACGATTAGAGAAACAATCATAATACATTTTCTCTACATTCGGACATTAAGATAGCTCGGAAGAAAGAAGTGTGTACATTGTATACGAGGAACAAGGATACCCTTCATCTTAATTTCAGTCTTACCATCGAAACTATACCATCACCAATGATCTTCATTTCGTAACAAGCACAAGGTTGATTATTATTAGATGGGTGGACAGACACGCAAAAGATGGCTCACTCAAAAGAAAAAGAAAAGAGTACATCCAGAGCGTTCAGTGCCCTTGCTGTGATCGTGGAACAGTGTGGGCCTACACAGTTTATTGCACGCTTGATAACTCACTTCAAATGGAACACACATGATCCGATTAGACGGTGTCATTAAGAACGACCAATAATGCAACAACGAACCAAATAAAGCCGAACAGAACCTGATATCGATACCATATCTACCAGTAAGAATTAAGGCATTAACATCAAGAAAGGACTAGGTACTAGAACAGGACTCTTACGTATTGCAAGTAGGACCCAGTATATTTTTATGATTTTGTTTGATCGTAATGACGAAGGTCATCATATCTCAATAACCGCTAATTGCACTAGGTCAATGTTCTCTGTTTCCTTTCAACCAATAAATTCATCATAGGACATAGTGAAATCTCCATATACAGTGTACTTCGTTCTATACCATCAGTGTCCCGTACGATGAGCATTGGGGTAGCCCAACTCAGTGCTAAATGGAGAATGCAGAATTTGGCCCTGTCGCAAGGAAATAAGCTAAAAATGAACCAAGCCAATAAAGTATATCAAAATAATGATATCGGTCTTATGTATCTTCTTCGATCAAGTAAAAGAAAGACATAGTATACTATTTTGCATTTGATCGACACCACACTTTATTCTACACGGCTTATTCAATGCACTATCGTCAAAGGTTATAGTATAGGCGAAAAATGAGACTTGGGCTTTTAGTTTTTTGCGAGATACTTAGAAACCACTTATGAAATAGCACAAAGCACACCATTTTAACAGGAATTCAGAGATTATTTGATGAAAATGGGTTTTGGATTGGCTGAGACATCCTAAAACAAAGTTTAAAAAAAATGTATCGTAATGAAAGTTCGGTCTCACTTTTGGATATCTCAGCCATTTCAAAACCAATTTTCATCAAATAAAGATTAAATTCCTCTTGGAATTACTTGTCATTTCATATTTCATAAGAGGTTTCTCATTATCTCACACACATAGAAAAAAAAAATGTTAGAAACCCGAAGTAAGGTCTCGATCAAAACCGTACGATCCCTTTAACCCTGATAACTTTCCAGGTTGCTCAGATGATGTTGATCAGTCTTTCACATTTGATTTGACATCTGATATACCACAGCTATAGGATTCAGCCGTTGAATACTTACCTTTAAAGGGATGGTACAGTATTGGTGGAGATGAGAATTGGGCTTTTAACTTTTTGCGAGATACCAAGAAAACACTTATGATATAGTACAGAGCATACTATTTTAAGAGGAATTCAAAGTTTATTTGATGAAAATCGGGTTTAGAATGACTGATACATCCAAAAACAAAGTAAAACAAAGCGATCGTAATAAAGTCTGGGTCCCACACTTTATTAGAATCGCTCTTCTTTTTTTTTTTTTGGATATCTCAGCCATTTCAAAACCAATTTTCATCAAATAAACGTTGAATTCCTCATAGAATTACATGCTCTTTCATATTTCATAAGAGGTTTCTCATTATTTCACCAAAAAATGTTAGAAACCTGAAATTAGGTCTCAACCAAAACTATACGATCCCTTTAAGAAGTTTCATCATGATTTGAGTTCTGATTTAAGTTGAGAGTCATGTGAGCAGTTTGAGATGAGGAATATGACAGACTTTTCTGTAATTGATATTGTAATGATTGAGGCCGGGTGGAAAGACCTCTGACTGTTATTAGATCCTGTAGAACAAAGAAATCGCAACGATATCAAATTCAATGAAACAATTCATAAACATTGATTTTTTTTTTCAATACCCTGCATGTAGATATACTATTGTACTATGATCTATCATTTATGTGTGTGATTCAAATACACACAAACACACACACCCACTCACACACACACACACACACACTTTATATGGCAACAATTATACAAGTCGATTTTTTTATATCAACGCCAGTAAAGGAGAACGATACTCGAAACGCACGTGTTTGTTATACATATGAGACACATTGTCATTCTCTGTTTATCAATTCGTTTGTTTTCACATCAGACCAACATGTTGATGAATATCCGTGTAGAGTTTCCAAATTAAAAAAAAAGGAATTAAAAATAAAACTGTCCAAACTCTAGGACAAAATAAAAGTGAATCTGCATCAGAATTGGAATCAGAAAAAATACAATTTGAGATAAATGCATTGCATTACAAATTTTGTGTACGATATTGGGTGTTCACGCACTGCATAGTCCTGCAACTGATTTGTGGAAAGTTTTAAGATGTGGGTTTTTATTGTGACGTCACAATGCTCCAACATTGCACTCAAATCCAAGTGTGATATAAGTGTGTGTGTGTGTGTGTGTGTATGTGTGTGTGTGGGTTTTTATTGTGACGTCACAATGCTCCAACATAATTGCACTTAAATCCAAAGACGCGTGTATCTTTGCTCAAATCTCACGTTCTTTGCTACGCACACTAAATTCAGTGCGCGCGCATAATTGTATGGCCGCGCAAAAATGATGGCATTCTAGCTTTGCTTGATATATATATCGGTAACGAAAAACATTTGTATCAATTTTTTTAAAGTTTCAATATCTTGAGATTTCATTGCCTAATCAACTAACGATGGCAAAACCGGAATGCAGAGTGACCGTATCAGAAGATTTATCGAGTGATCATGTTTGTGACTGTGAAGCCGCCAAGCGATCCTATGAGGATGAGTTCGGAGAGTGGGGGAGCGCCAATCGAAGTGTAGATTCCACCAACAACAGCAGCAACAACGGTAAGGATTTGCGCAGAGGCTAAGGGTGGCATACTAGTATGGTAGGTGTCCAACCTACCGACCGGGCCCATAACGACCGGCCGCGCATTATAATGGCATTGCGCGTACAGAAAGAAAATGTACGCATGGGACTACGCCCAACGGTGTTCGATTCTTCACTGGGCTACGCTACCGAGTAAAATGTGGCGAAAACAACTAAGTATTCCCTCCAAATAACCGAAATTTAGCAAAATCGAGTAAGGTTTATCGTGTAACTACATATAACTAGGCCTACCTTTGCTGACTCGTTGTTAGATGTAGAGTATCCTTCCGTAATAAATTTGACGATTAGACCGCAAAATTGTCACCGCCGCTTGTACGATCGTGCACACACGTTACACATACATGACATAAACATTTTGTCGCCCGCTACGACCGTACGAGTTGATGCAGAAACGAGAAATGAATGTGAAACAACAAACCTACTCATCTAATTTATTTCAATTACGATGAAAAGTTTCCTAATGAAAATCAAGTCAAATTCATCAAACAGTCCTTCAAAAGTAATATCGAAGGATTCAAAATATATTCAAATACTATTTGGGGAAAAAATGACGGCTAGAAAAAAACAGCGGCCTGTCGAAAAAACGCATTTAAGTGCCCTTTATACGCATTGTCAGGGTGGTCGGTTGAAATGAGCAGGGCAACTGAGTGCGGAAAAAATGACACCCCACGCGTTCGAAGCCGCCATCTAAGAGCGCGTACCTCAGATCGCATTTTCAGTGCGCGCTTGTGAATCCGGAGTATTTTCTCCACACGTGAGTAAAATTTCAGTCAAATTATGAGATTTTTCACGTTTCTATTGATAGAAAAACGTTAGGTGTCCGGTATTATGAACACCCAACCATATTTGAGAAAAGAATTAGGCGATTTTGCTTTATACTTTTGGAATTAACAAGCTACAGATCCTTAGGGTGACGATAGGTGGTACCCTCAATCATACACAATGTAACACACACATCGAGGGATCAGTAAGAATATTACCCCATACACAAAGGTACACTGAACAGTGGCACACGTTTGTACTGTTTCAATTTAGAAACCCAGTGTGGGTATGAATTATGATACTCACTGCCAGAACAAAGTCAAAATGGTGTGTGTACCCCATTGTGCACAAGAACTGAATCACTTTCATGATATATGAGGCAGAAACTTTGCGTTTGAAAAACAACCCTCATCATGCTCATATAGCGACTTAACGAAACGATAAAGTCTAGCCCGGTCATCATCGCGACGTGAAAGTACTAATGACCGGTCGTCATACTTTAACATGACCGGGTCATAAACAAACATTACTTACGTGTTAAAAAACAACAACTTTAAATCCCTGGTCATGTGTACGTCCTCAACCAATCATTTGATTAAGATCTCCTCCATCATATATATATATCTTTTACCGCAAATGCACTTGTCTGTGTGCGGTGAGACTCTAATCTATAATAATGGCTACAGGTTGATTCTACATCAATGTATATTCAGAAGCGGATCTAGAGGGGGGGGGGTTGGGGGGTTGCAACCCCCCCCCCCCCCCCCAAAAAAAAAAAAAAAAAAAAAAAAAAAATCCGGGGACCATTTTTTTTTATATCTTATCTTTTTTTTTTTTAACTTGTAATTTTATTTTTTTCTATTTGAGATTTGCCAGTGAGTATCAGTGACAAGCTGTTCATAATAAAAGTATTAGGCTGACAGTGCTTATTCCAAGGTCCCCAATTCTTTGTGTCTGTGTTGTCAACTGGCCTATACATTGCAGGAAAATGCAACTAAATTTTACAAATTTTCATGGGGGGGTAATTTGGCAATGACCTCTATACCAAAAATAGTGGTGTTTTAGATGCAAGAAAACGCCATTTTCACACACAGATTTTCAAAAATTCTCCCTACTGTGGGAGGGGGGACACCCCCCTCCCACACCCTCCCCCCCCCCCCCCCTTTATAAAAAGCTAGATCCGCCCCTGATATTTTGCAACTTGCCCCCTCGGCCGGAAATGCGCAGTTGCTAATCATAATGATATTTGGATACAAAGCATTCATTTAATTTTTCAGTTGATTTCTCATGGAATTGTCAGCAGCTTCTAGGCCCACAGTTCTATAATTATGAAAATCCCTTTGCAAAATTGAATGACTTTGACTCATAAACTTGATAAAGGGTCTAACTGCTTTATAGTAGAAACAGTAAAAATGCTTCAGTTGAAGGATTTTGAAGCAGTAAAAAAAGTGTAATTTTTATATCAAGTTACAATTTCTGTGCAGTGTCATGGCCGGTCGTCATTCATCACTGCTAGCTGTGCCAATGCATATCAGTACTATAAAATCGGAGGACGAAAACAATGGAACAAACACAACACTTGCTGCATAAATTATAGGTTTTAAGTTCAGTCCAAAAAGCATCGTGATCCCTCAGGCCTCGATATCGTACATAATGAAAAGAAACACAATAATATCACACGTGCAAAAACAAGCAGGACCAACAAAACCAGTAAGAAAGCAAAGCACTTTAAAACAGTTTTCATCTCGTTAAAGACATGGAATAAATTGGGAAGGGAATGTTAATATTGATCGATTTACTTTCTATCATTTTATCCCAGCTTCCTCTTCTCAAAGAATCAGAAAGCAAAGCCCACTCAAACGCTAGCTTCACAGTAATCTACTTCGGGAATGAAATACACTTTCTTTTTTCGTTTCTTCGTTCTTTTCTGTTTTTTCTCTCTCTCTGCATTCCTCTCTTTATCTTTCTTTCTTTTGCTCCTTAAGTTTATCGACCTTCCTTTCTTCTTTTCTTTCACTTTCTCCCTTCCTTCCTCTCTTTCTGCCTTTCTGTCTATCTTTCTGTTTGTCTGTCTTCCTTCCTTCCTTCCTTTCTTCCTTTCGTCCTTCCTTTCTTTCTTTCTGTCTTTTTTCTTTCAATTTGCCTCTGATGAGCCTGAGCTGTGCTGACCACCTATACTTAGGTCAGCATATCGATGCACTCTGTACAGGGATGGTCAATATCATAGTCGTGCCCTTTCTTCTATCGTCTATAGGTTCATGAGCACGTTCAGTTATTTTGCAGGGTAAAGATAAGCATTCTTCAAGGTAGCCTTACAGCGTGCTTTGTGGAGAGATCGAGTCTTGCTGACCAAGGCCACGTTATACGACTTCTTCTCACGTTAATTCCTGTCATACATGATTTACCCTGAAATTAAAAAAAAAAAAAAACGCATTTAAGACTTATTGTTAAACAGACAATATTGTAAGTATTTTAATGAATCTGAATGCATTTCGCAGATACACGTTTTCATGAGTGATGACCTTTAACTGACCTATAATGCCACGCATTGCAAATTACGTGACTTGCATCAGGGACGAATGCAGTACTTAAACCGCTTTTATTTTCGTCCGGCGCCATATGCTTTAGTTGGTTTTGGTGATTTCATTTTCCAAGCAAAACCTCTGTTGGTATTAGGCAGCTAGCAAACGAAGACTCGAATGATAAAAATACTTTGAAAGGATTTTTGGTTATTGTGTTTTATTCTTATAGATTGCGTATTTAACTATACGTAAAAATTATGCTTACAAATATACACTCCAATTCATATACATGCATTGCAGCCTGACGAGTAACGGCATATCTTCTCTTTCTTATCTTACGCTTTCACCATTTTTACGGCAATGGCAAAATGCTTGCAGTCCTTGACACAAACTCATAAACTGTTTTTTTTTTTTTTTTTTGGTCAGAACTAAAAATTTTTAGATTTATTGATTTCAAACTGACAAACAGGTCAAGGTATAAAAAAAAATGTCGAATGAGAACAGGCTGAAATCTATGACGTAAGGTCAATATAACCTCAGAATGGTGGACATATAGAGCGTGACGTCATAATATCTGGCTAATCCCCATACACCCTTGTTAATCAGATTGCCCAGTATGTTGCTTGGTGTCACTCATTTCTAGCACCATTTTGCCACGTCCGATACATTAGACTGTTATGAGCCATGCGTTCGAATTTTCACCGGCCGACAGGACGTATGGCGCAGTGTGGATCAGGAAAAACACAGAAAGAAAAATAAAACACCAATGCATGATAATTAACCAGTCAGATTGCAGATATTCGAAAGCTCATTTCATAAGATAATCAAATTACATTAAAACAGTGAATGCGACATCCGTTTCTGCAGGGTACCATATACTTCAACCAGACTCCTGTGCACTTTCTGGTGGACAAGTGGTATCTTGACTATCACCAGTATTATCCTCATCAATACCATCATCACCAGCATTACTTATCACTGATGGCTGACTATCATTATCATTATCATCGTTAGTATCATTACTATTACCATTCATCATCGTCGTCATCGTCATTGTCATTGTCATTATGATTATCGAAATCATCATCTTGTCATTATCATCATTGCTATCATTATCGTTATCACTATAGTCGTCATCATCAACATCATCATCATCATGACTTTATTTTCCAACCTTTGCAGCACTACCAGTCTCCTCGAGTCTGAGGAAGGTTTCTCGTCGAACATACGTCCAGCTGCTCACCAAATACCGACGGACCTACCTTCAAGCCAAAGCTATCAGGGACCACTACATCCGAGCCAAGTGCGCCCTAACCGACCTCCTTCTGCTGCTCCAATTGTACGTGGTCACCCACGGGTTGGAACTGGATATTTTGCAGCGGTAGCGTTGTCGTCTTTATCGGGAAGATTTTGACATGAATGGACGAACAAATATATCAAAAAAAAAAATGGGGAGGGGGCGTAGGTCACGATGACGATCTGAAGGAATGAAAACGTGAACTCGATTTCATCATTCCATTCTTGTTGTTTTAGTTTTGTATGTATGAGATATCAAAAAAGGAGCTCTCATTGCCAAAATAGCAGCCCGACTTCCTCCCCCCCCCCCCCTGCCCTCGCCCCACCTCCCAAGAAAACAAGAGTACATGTGCCCTCAAATACACTCTCTCCCTAGGGATAGGTGTCATTGACCTCTGCAGTCCTGCATGGTTTATGTAAAATGCCACTGAAGGAATTTAGTGGACCCACTCTATCATATCACTTATACCAGCACCTTTTGCTTAAGTAGATTACTGTGAATTTGGTCTCGACTGTCCCAGGCTTTGTCTGTGAGGTTTTAATTGGATCAGAACCTGGAATAATATGGTTATTTACAGAGACTTCAATACTAACTGCATGCGTCTCACATTCCATTTCCACATTTTTAGAAACATTGTGTGTAATTGACTAGTTGTCTTTTTCAGCTGTAATATTAGCAATACTATCTTTTTTTTAACATTTAGTATTTTACATAGTATGATAGCAGTTCAGGTGTATAACGATTTGGTTGCAGCGTTGCTTTCATCATTATTGTCGTTTGTACAGACAAACCTGTCTATAGCGGCCACCCAAGGGAGAGGAAAAAGTGGCCGTTATTTACAGGTTTCGGTTAAAGACAGGTTCTCTCGGAGGGATATTAGTGGCCGTATACAGCAGGTGACACGTGGACTAAGACATATATAGTCACGTGGTCGCTAAGCCAGGTTTGAATGTATTATCATTATCACTATCGGCATCACCATGATCCATCACCGTCATCATCATTATTCTGTTTTCATAATTGCCTCCACCGAAAGATGACTCTTCTATCTAATGTATCATTACTGTCTTGTTTCTCGATCTGGTTTGCCGGTTTCTTTTTCTCCTTACTCGTCGGTGGTGTGATAAAAGGAGGGCTGCTGGTCTTGGCATCCTCGACACTGCTCCATGTCTGTAGTTTTGGTATCCTTTGCACTCATTACTCGTATCAATTCATATGCTTTCTTATCGACTTTTAATGGGTGGATCAAAGTTCATTATATACCTGAAACGTTAATTCGTTAAAGAGATACAGTTTATAGTGGTGGAGATGAAAATTGGGTTTTTAACTTTTTGCGAGATACCAATAGAAACCTCTCGTGAAAGAATACAGAGCATACCATTCTAAGAGGAATTCAAAATTAATGATTAGATGAAAATCAGCTTTGGAATGGCTGAGACATCCAAAAACAAAGTAAAACAAAGCAATCCTGATAAAAGGTGGGTTCTGCGCTGTCTATAGGATTGCTCTGTTTTGGATATCTCAGCCATTTCACAGCCAATTTTCATCAAATAAACACCGAATCCCTGTTTTAATTACATCCTCTTTCATATTTCAGACGAGTTTCCTCATTATCTCACCAAAAATGTCAGAAACCTGAAGATAGGTCTCAACCAAAACTATACGATCCCTTTAAATTTGAGTGTTACGTAATCAGAAAATGAATTCTGATAGTGTTCGCTATAGACGAGGATAGGGAAGAAACGGTGTACAAAAAAAAATCACGTGTATGAAAAATATGCTGCGTCCACATACGACTTTGTAGGCAGGGAGGCGTATAATGTATTAAAGGGACTGTACAGTACTGGTTGAGGTGGGGATTCATGTTTTGAACATTCCTAAGTGAGATGATGAGAAACCTCTCATAAAATATGAAAGAGCTTGTAATTTTAAGAAGGATTCATATATTCATTTATATTCATATATTTCGTGAAAATTGGTTTTCAAATGGCTGAGAGCCAAATAAGTGATGATAATAATAAAAGGCGACAGCCCACGCCTTTTATTAGGATCTCTTTGTTTCACCTTGTTTTGGGATATCTCAGCCATTTCAAAACCGATTTTCATCAAATAAACTTTTGATACCCCTTAGAATTGCATGCTCTTTTACATCTCATAGAGTGGTTTCTGAATATCTCGCAAAACGTTAAAAGCCAAATCCTCACCTCAACCAGAACTGTACACGCAACACGTCTTGACAATATGAAAAACACATGGCGAGTACGTTTCCTCCTCCAAGTAGAAAAGTCGACCCATTCAAAATAGCCTACGGGCACTGCATGGTTATGCTATTGTGTATTAACCTTATTACTGGGTATGTCATTGTATTAGCCTTATGGGAAACTGCAGTTGAAGTGATATACCTCATGATTTCTTTTTCTCTCCTTAGTTCAGTTTCCTCATTACGAATATAGAAAAAAAGATTACCCTCGGGATAATTCAACTTTTCAGGAAATATCAGGCTTTAGCGGATTATTTCAGCAAGAAAAAAAACCAAAAAAACAAAACAAAAACAACCCAACAACACCAAACAGAGAAATGAATAGAAACAAAAACAAAAACTTCCATTCACCAATATCATACAACGCACTTTACAGACTCGGTCCAGAATGAAAGCTACCTATTCCGTGTCTGCATAACATTATCTTACCCCAACAATTACAGATTCTTCCTTCCTCAAAGAAACGAAAGCTAACCCTCTACAGCTTTCAAGAAAATGATTCCACTGACAAAAGTTCATTCCCATAGAAATAATCTCACCAATGTGCAGAGCTGATTACATTCACTGTGACTCTGCAATTCTACACTTTTTTTTCAATAATCTTTATTTATTGACGTTCAAATCAATGCAAATGTAATATTATCAGCTGATGCCGCTGAACAAACAGAAAAATCACACTTTTGTTTTCTATGACGCAAATAACAACATTGTTCTACCCAGGAGGTAGGTCCCATACCTTTCTTGTATAAATAGTACTTTGTAATATTGTTTGGCGAAGCAGAATGCCATCATCAAAACAGAATGTCATCACACACCTTCACACACACACACACACACACACACACACACACACACACACAGAGAGACACATACACATACACTTACACATAATATATGCACACATCAAAAACAAATTTAAAAAAATCCTGGTCCCATGATACAAAAGAGCTGTAGATCCCTCTGTGATCGCAAGTTAATTGCCCAATCCACACAAATCCAAGAAATGGTATACAACCCCATGAGTGATGAGCCAACTACAACAACGTATTTCTATACATGCTCTGAAGCTAGCGTATCTTAAAGAACAAGTTCATCTTCATATAATATTGTGAATTGAGAGAATGCGGCAATATAAAAAGAACACATCAGCATCAGTGAAAATTTGTGTAAAATCGGACAATCCGTCTTCCAACTTCAGTGTTTTCATTGCTGTATGAGAAGACTACACTTCAGCTCGTGATGTCACATGTGTAGAAAGAATATTATAAAAAATATAAAGAAAATTCAACACATCTACTTTTTTTTTCTCGCAAAATAAAAGAGCCCTTGACTTGCCTCTCTCAGAAGGCAGGGGGAATAACATTATTCTTAACATACATCAGTGACAAGTCAAGGCAATGTCTACGTTTGTCAAATATGTGACATTCCCTTTATATTTCCCTGATATCGTTTTGCGAATGTGACATATCATGAATCATTAACTGCAGTCTGATAGTAGTCTTCTCATCCGGCAGTGACTGCGCAGAAAGTTAAAATATTGTCCGATTTCCCTCAAACTTTCACTGATGTGTTTAACTGATATCGACTGTATAAGGACTGTATAAACTGAACTATCCTTTAATTTCCTGTAGGATGTTTACCCAGTCAAAAATTCCATTGACAACTTAAAGTCTATTCCTGTCTTCCACAAAGCTGCAATTTGCTCTACAGTATTTCAGATACTACGACTTAACCTATCACGTGGTACGGGGAGAATTTCACTGCAGAAATTATCCTCTTCTCATCAGTTAAATCGGCAACTCTGAATTTCATTGCATACTCAGTTTCTTACATTGCGGAAAGATTATAGTGGCAGTTTAAATTCATCAAATCTACGCAGCAACTTGCAAACAGTATGCCAATTTAAGACTGTTGGTTATTTCAAAATCAGATATCGATGTCGCCATAAAGGTACCTTTTTGAATTAAATATGCTGCAGTGTGATAGGTATATGAACAACAACAAATAGTTAAAATGAAAGAGATTACTCTGTAGTAAATTACTTTAGTGGCGGCACTGTTGATGTTAATTTGGTGCTTAAAGTAGAATGAAATCCAAATGTTTACAGTGGTATATGTGAATTGAGTGAATGTTGTAATATAAGTAAGAATTTCATGACGTCACACATGGACAATGATACAAAGGAAATACACACACCATTCGACATATTTTCATTACTCTAGCAACTCGCGTCTGTCAGAAAGCATGCAGGGAGAATCCTTTCTAACATTGTTATAATGTCAAATGGAAGGAGAGAATGTGTCCTTTCATAAAACAATGAAATATTCATTTACTATGTATAGCAAGAAAACGAAAATTAAGAAAAAATGAGATAAAGAAAGACAAAAAACGAAAACAAAAACATGCTGCCGCTCATTTTTCGTATACTAGTATATATCTGGTCTACTACAAATTACGATGATTCACCCACTGCAAATCTTTTTATCGCCGTAATACTTACCATTAATAAGATTAATCGTTTGCTTTGGTACCTCTTCTACCAGTATATTTACAACCGTAATACCTATATGGTGCACGTAGTAGATTCCAGTCGCCAGTTGTGTAATAATGTGCGCTTGTGTGTTTGTGTATGAGTATTTGTCTGATTATGTATGTGTGTATGTGTGTGTATGTGTGTGTGTGTGTGTGTGTGTGTGTGTGTGTGTGTGTGTGTGTGTGTGTGAATGTGCATCGAGGGCAGTGCCCATTTTGGGTGTGATCTCTAATGCTGAGTGGACAACACAGAAACCATCCATATGACTGTGAATACTTCTTTCAGAGGTGAACATGACTGATTAGCTGCGTTTCACCAAGAAGTTGATGTTCCATAAACAATAAGAAGAATACAAAACATGATATGGCAGGATTAAAAGTAGGGCGATACAAGAGAGCACTTTTGGAATCAACGATGTTGATGAGGATAATAATTGTGATGGTATACTACTACCATATTGATAATGAATATACATGTATTGCTATCATTATCATCATTTTTGACATGATAATCATCATTATCATTATCATTATCATTATCAATTTGGCAATCATCATTATCATCGGTACCACCGTCGGGGTCATCCCACGAGACCGACACCAACGGGACATATTGCCCACGAGTTCTACATCGAAAAAAAAAATCCACAAGTCATACAGGACATGAGTCATTCAGCCCTTGATTTCAACACTAGGCACATAAAGCCCATGAGACCGACGCTACAAGGCCCATGAGTTCTATACTGAGCAAAAGGGCCAATGAGTTCGACACAAGGGAAAAACGGCCCGCGAGGGTCAGTAGGAATTGAGTTCATTGGGTATACCTGTATCTAACTGGATAATTCAGGTGCACTGCGTTTACACAATTCCCACTGACCCATAAAAAAAAGGCGAGTCATCTGTTTTAAAAACCGTTTCGAAAATTCGTGAAAATATGGCAGTAGGTGCTGACTGTAGTCAGTGCCGTCTGACTGTAGTTAACCGAATGCATGATGGGAAAATGGGTGCGGTAGTTACCGGATTGCATGGAGAATCATCTGTCTGGACGTATGAAAGAATAATGCTTCGGCATCATTACCGGATACATGGAAAACTCATGCATCCGGCCATTCATTTCTCAGTCGTCCATTTTACGTCGCTTTTACCAAACAGACTTATCAGCATCAACCACGTTCTATGCAAATTAGATGAGGTGTTATAAATGATGTTGCCATGACAGCACGGATATCCCATTGACCAATGATTATACGCACAAATCTTCACTAAGTATTATTTTTCAATATTAATAATAATAATAATAACAATAATAATAATAATAACAATAATAATAATAATAACGATAATAATAATAATAATAATAATAATAATAATAATAATAATAAGGAGCACTCGGAACAACGCCAAAGCAGCTGCGACGGCACTTGGACGACGTTGGTGTGCCCGATCGAGTGCAAATGCTCCAAAAAGCAGCATTGCTGGGAACGGCACGAATCCTGAGAAAAATACTAGAAGTCTAAGGTTCCAGGATGGAACTTGACGTGATATTGATCTCCAAGAGAAATCTTGTGAAAATAGAGATAATAATAATAATAATAATAATAATAGTAATAATACAGCTGTAATAACAATAATAATAATCATAATAATCATAATACTAATGTAATAATAACAATAATAATAATAAAAATAATGATGATGATGATGATAATAATAATAATGATAATAATAGAAATAATAATAATGATAATAATGATAACAATAATAAGGTCTTATCTATCCAGGTTATAGCCTCTTTAGTGTTGCCACTGCTCTAACAGAGGTCCCTGTAATTATTATTACCCTTTCATTAAACATGAAATTAAAAAAATTATTATGTATACATTTAATACTATATTAATATTTCCCTTGCATGAAATGTTTGTTGCGTTTTGATATTCTGACGATGGAGACGCTTCAATTAAGGGGTTTGCAGTTGCTACATGGCAGATATTATTACTCTCTAAAAAGAAATCGAGTGAAAATATTCACTCTTAAAGGAGTGAATACAAAAAAGAGTGAATTTAAAGTGAATTTTGAGTGAAAATGTTCATTTTCACTCGTTTTAGAGTGACCTCAGGGATCACTCAAAAATCTTCGAGTGATCCCTGAGGTCACTCCAAAATGAGTGAAAATGAACATTTTCACTCAAAATTCACTCAATTTCACTCTAAATTCACTCTAAATTCACTCTTTTTTGTATTCACTCCTTTAAGAGTGAATATTTTCACTCGATTTTTTTTTTTTTTTTTTTTTTTTTTTTTTTAGAGAGTACATTGTATCATCAGGGAGGTGGGACGAATAACTCCCTGATATTATCAAGGCATTCATTTAGTCACATAGGTGATGTAAAGGGTATATAATTACATATTATTGTATAAATCAAAACAGCTATGTCGCCATTTTATATGTGCATTGCACGCAGGTCCTTTAAACTTTACTCTTAATTCTGTCGAACAACACATCTCAGCATGCATGGATAACGAGAAGAATAGACTACCAGTAGTGATGAAAGAATTATACTGCTTTCTGTATTACTGCTTACTGATATTGTAAAGAGCCTTGCCAGAGGGGAAAAATCACACAATTATTGAAACAACACGACACGCGAAGACCATTGCAGACTTCCAGTATGCCAGTTTCATTTAATCCAAACGATAGAAAAAACAACATAACAACACGAACACGCTGCCCTGAAATGAAGCAGCTAAATGAGTATAAAAGATCTGTAAATATTTGAGCAGTGTTTAAGGAAGCTCTGAACTGTAGAAAGTCGGAAAGTTATCCGGAAATTACTTTCGAAAGGTAACTCTGTTGTCTGCATAAAATATGAAACAGTCCTGTCTGGTACTGCTATCAATTTTCTCGTCCATTAAAATTCATCTTCGTAATATACATTGTCTTCTTTAATATAACACACGCACACATACACACACAAGCACAGCAATAATCATACGTTTGTTTAATACTTTCTCGAAGGCAATTCATAACAAAGATATAAATCAAGATCCGCACTGACCAAGGTGTTTCCATGCACTAACATCGTGGTCATGCGATCTAGATTTGTACTCTCAAAAGGGATAAAAATGATATGTACATGTATTGTTGAAACAGCAAATTGCTTAATTGATCGTACATCGATCGTCCAATATAACAGCCAACAGATGGCATCATTATAATAGTTCGCCGACCCAAAGTCACACAGTTATAGCTTGTCGGTACAACCATGTGTGCCTGGAATTTTATCGTCATGTGATTTTAGACGAGGGTCACCGTTGTGGATATTTGCTTAAAACAGCACGTGTTCACGTATAGGCCTATGTGCGCAATACATAAAAAACATCTTTGTGTACACGTAATGAAGCCTCGCTGGGTGATGTTGTTTTAGTAAATCATTCATTCTATTTAGCATTGGCTCATGTTTAATTATGTATATCATAATATGCATTACGTCAGTTTTATCACATCCTCGACATCTCGTGATCTCGTATGCTTTGTCATTTTTCGTCATTGACACATTGTACTAAAACGCTATAGATTATTGCTATGGAGCCTATTATATACATCCTATATACAAAGTCTTGCTCTTTAGTATAGGCTCTTCATATTATACGTTATTCATATTTCCTGCAGTGTTTAAGTCAATCTGAAATTGACTGTCTAACATTGTGTTAAACTTATTTTTCTTGAAATAAAATGGAATGTATACTAGAATTTGTACGAAAATATGGAATATGGAACAACACTTACAAAAATACATAGACATCGTGCAGAATAGTGCATGCACGATCACGATAGTACGGATAATGATAATGATACAATGGATACTCTCAAACGTGACCGACGAGTCTTAAATCCCATGAGTTATACAGCTCACAAGTTATAGAGCTCATAGAGTCATACAGCCCATGAGTTCGACTCCAAGCAAACAAAGCCCACGAGACATTAAACCCCGTGTTAGTATCTCTCGAACTCGTGGGCTGTTTTTGTGTCGACTCTCGTGGGCTTTATTTGCCTAGTGTCGAACTCGTGGGCTGTATGACGTGATCATGAGCTGTATGACTCATGGACCTGTTTTCAATGTCGAACTTGTGGGCTGTATGACTCGTGGGTGTTGGTCTCGTGGGATGACCCCCTCTCAATAAGGTTATACTGATATGGCGATGATCTACCGAAGTTGTGGACTCCGTGTCATTCGCTATGAAATCAATTATGTATGCTTTAGAAATACGACTTTGATGATCAAACGCAACGTCGCATATGATATATTATACAAGCTCTGCAAAGTTATGTTTGATTCGTGGAAGTTAAAGGGATGGTATATAGTGTTGGTTGAGATAGGGCTTCACTTTTTAACTTTTTTGTAATAGTATGAGAAACCTATCCATGAAAGAGCATACGATTCAAAGAGGAATTCAACGTTTATTTGATGAAAATTGGTTTTGAAATATGGCTGAGATATCCAAAAACAAAGCAATCCTAATGAAAGGTGGGTCCCACTACATATATATCATATATATATACTGGACAGCTAAAGAAAGTACCAACTTCTGTCAAAGGCTGCACACAAAAAATCACCACCTAGAAATAAACAATTTTGTACACAGGTATGCTGCAATATCCATTAGTAATCAAACACCCAATAGCAAGTGATTATCTTTATTACAAAGAAAAAAAAATGACATGCACAGCATCTTGGTCACTGAATCAAGTCACAAAATGCAACAGAATGAACCTTACAAGCCTTACAAGACGTTTCATAATTTCCTAATTCAGGAAGGATAGCCTCCCTAAATACAGAATACACTCATTAACATCATTTTGACAAAACAGGTGTTCACTTTGACATAACGGTTGTTTAAAAATGCTATCCATTCAGTGGTCACTTTTGCATGGTGGAAAGTGCTGTTGTGTAAAGGGACTTTTGATTCAATGACCAAGATGCTGTGCATGTCAAGTTCTTCTTTGTTATGAAAGCATTCACTTGCTTATGTGCATGTGATAAGTAAAGGTCATTGTAGCACACAGTCATGTGTACCAAAATTGTATATTTCTAGATGGTGAATTTTTGTGTGCGGCCTTTGACAGAAGTGGGTACTTTCTTTTGCTGTCCAGTGTATATATGCCTAGTTATCAAAAGACTCAACCTGAACATGGCAGGTGGTGCAAGGACACTTGCACAAAGAGAGATCTCAACTAAAAATGTACCATCCCCTTAAGGTGCCTTGCCAAAGGGCATTTGCAATGCCTGCAGCTAGGGGATTCGAATCACAAACCCTCAGGATTGAGAGACCGTGGTCTTTTTTATTGCCACACCGGCCTCTGATGCAGGATGCGTTTGAAATAAAGAGTGGCGTGAATAGCCTACTCATCGGATGTGTTGCTTGGCATGGGCTGGAAAAGATGCTGAACAATGCGATTAGCATTTAGAAGGTCTTAAACTGTTCTCTACAGTTATTTACAATAACAAATAACTCTGACCGATAAGAATAAAAAGCACCATTTCTTATTCTGTTGCTGTATTATGTCTGGGATTTATATTTACATATCTTATTCTGTTGCTGTATTATGTCTGGGATTTATATTTACATTTCTGATTCTGTTGGAATATTGTGTCTGGGATTTATATTTACATTTCATTATCAATGTACTCATGTCAATAAATCGGTGTACCTAGATGTATACCTGTACATCTGTGCTTGCACTTAACAACAGATTGCAACGATTATTCACTTTGACATATCCAGGGAAATTTAGCACACACGCCTGCCTTTGAGAGCCACTTTGGCAGGCAAGTTCTTCCCATTGTTGCCTGTTGAGAAGCAGAGGCAAAGCATAGAAGATTAATCATAATGATGATAATAATAATAGTGATAATAATAACAATGATAATAATTGTTATTATTATTATATCATCATTATCATTATATTGATTATAATGATAACATTATTGCCACCATCATTATTGTCAATAATAAGAGAAATAACTAGAAATGTCGCTACAGCGACTGGTTATACCCCCGCCAAACAACATTTCATAAGCTTTGGTCAAAACAACATTTCATAAGCTTTGGTCAAAAAACTGAGGAAGTAGTTAAATCCGCAAGATCTTTCCTTGATCTTCTGCCATTAATATGCCGTTACCATGGCAACGTACTTTCGGGTACTGTCGAAAAATGCGTCTTGCACATCTACAATCAAAGGCACACATCTGTACCAAGTTTCATGGAAATTGGGCAAAAACTGAGGAAGTAGTTTGCAACACAAAATTTTCCATCATTTTGGCTCATAATATGTGAGCTGTTACCATGGCAACATACTTTTTGTCACTGTCAAGAAATGTGTCATGCTGACCTATATCCTAAGACAAACATTCAATATGAATTCCATGAGAATTGGAAGAACACTGATGAAGCAGTTTTGCCATGAAGCATTTTGCCCTATATTTTACCAATAACATGCCGTTACCATGGCAACGCACTTTTTGCCACTGCGGAAATATGTGTCTTGCACATTAACATATTCAGATGAACAGCTGTACCTAATTTCATAAAAATTGATCAAAAACTGTGGGAGGAGTTCGCGACGCAAGATTTGTACCCATTTTTGCCCATAATATGCCGTTACCATGGCAACGTACTTTTGGGTACTGTCAAAAAATACGTCTTGCACATCTACAACCCAAGGCACACATCTGTGCCAAGTTTTATGGGAATCGGTTGAAAACTGAGGAAGTAGTTCGCGACGCAAGATTTGCAACGGACCGACCGCCCGACCGCCCGACCGACCGCCCGACCGCCCGACCGACCGCCCGACCGCCCGACCGCCCGACCGTCCGCTGATTCCTATATACCCCCTTCAAACTTCGTTTGGCGGGGGTATAATAAGTGATAATAGATTGAATTTGAATTATACGGCATAATTACCTAATAGACTTTTATATACAAATAAAGATTATCGCATCACACTTTTGAACAGAATGGTATCATTACTAGTAGTTTAAACCTCTGCCTTCGTGAGCCTCATATTTTGTTCAGTGTAAAGTCTATGATTAGGGAGCTTTCAAAATCTCGTAGGAAACAGGCTGGCTGTTCCGAGATCTATTGGTCTACACTGGCCAGTATCGAATTGTTCCCGTCCTGAACAACTCTGCCGCGTCTTCTTCGGACAGGTTTTCATTTCCTACATAAGTTCCGTCCACCAGCGACGGCAGCTGCGACGCGACAGGAAGGGCTTCCCTCACGCGGCCAAGTCCTTCCCAATCCACATCTAGGCTGCGCAAGTACTCGCGCGTCCTGTTGCCAACCTTCGAGGTTTCCTTGTTGCTATCGTCGTTATGGCGGCGATCGGGTCGGAAGATTGCCAGCCGCGTCGGCTCGAAGGCGTCGGCACAGCGCCGCACGGCGTCAAGAATCAAATTCATCTCCCGTTCCAAACCGACGACGTCCTCCGCGCTCGCCGAAAGACTGACACAACGTTGTTTTATCTCGGAAGCTTCCTGGAAATGTTAGAAAAAAAAAAGAAAAAACATATATCAAATACTAACTTTAACTACTAAGTTTACAGTGCGGGAACTCGAGATGGGCTCACATTATTAGACACAAAAAAAAAAATCGCTTTATTGTTGAGATACATTGCTTTATTTTGGGTGTACAATTCTCAAAACTTCGTGGTCATTAAATGTATAACCTGATGCTAAAATTCGGAACACAATTTAATAACACTACAACTCCTTGTTCTCTCTGAAATATTTGTAAGTACAACTGTACTCTGATTACTGTTTTTGAAACTTTTTCAATTTAGAATACTCAATACAATCCAAAGTTGTCAATTTAGTGATTACAAAAAGACTATTTCAGCGGCAAACTGTGCAAAGGAGTTGATGGGTTAAGGAATTTTTTCTCTCTGAACTGAGAACGAAAGGTAGGTACCCTCACTTTGTTTTTGATCACCCGCGTGATTGAAAACAGAAAAGAAAAATGGGGTTACTGTGACTTATAGATAGTGGTTCGCTTCGTACACCATAACAACCATTGGAATTTACAGTTCCGCATTTCTGTGTTTGTTTTTTTTTTAACATGGAATTCAATGAATACAATGGCTTAGAATATTCCATCCTTAGCATTGCTGGTATCATAAAATGATAATATATACAATGTATAAACGACTGCTTTGCTCTTGACGAGTATTTGATACCGTCGTTTTCCTATATTATCACTGATGATGACAATCATTAAATCTGACTATCTGCGAGTTTGCGCTGTGATTGCTGACTTGTTATTTCGAAATACTGGTGGACTTTATGCTCTATGAATAATACAACAATTATTTTGACAAATACCACTTTAGGGAAGTTCTGTAGGGAGTTGTACTTCACACCCGAGTCACATGAGTTTGGCAAGAATGTGAAACGTTCTTTTGGACTATAATGTTTACAAGGGGAAAGGCATGAAAATACAACTTCCGTAAAAATGCAAAACTACAATCCAAGAATATAACTCGACGAGACTCATCCTATTGTTTTCAAAAAAAAATTTCTAGGCTTGATGAGCTTAGGGAAAAATGATTCATGATAATTAAGTTTGGTTTGTCTCGCTATGTGCTTATTTATTTTCTTGCTTATTGTTTATCAAAACTATTTGAAAGATGAATGTATTGGGACAATTGGTCTTATTGATACCACTCTATTTTTGCAACATTTAAAAGTCACGTCATCCAGTAAGAATGCACAGCCATAACAGGAAAATGTATATAACTGCCTTATCCCAAGATTTTCTCATAATGATATATAAATCGTGCCTGTGCTGCAAAATCCTGCAAGATGAGAGATTAAACTTCACATTCAATAACTCTGTGCAAATTTTGATTGTGGGGTTTTAATTTTTTGTGTGTGTTGTTGTTGCTTTTGTTTTTTTTCTAAGCACCAAACATTCACAACACTTCGTGTGTTCATGTATAGTGTAAATTTCGGATGTTCACACGGAGTGTTAGATTATATCTCTAACAAGGCAAAAGGTTTTATTGCAGTAACCTTTGTTGGATTAAAAGCGAAAAAGAGAAGAAGAGGCAGAAGAAAGAGGAATACTATAAAGATAAGTTTATAACAACTTTAAAGGGTTCGTATAGTTTTGGTTGAGACCTAATTTCAGGTTTCTAACATTATCATTTTTTTTTTTTTTTTTTTGGTGAGATAATGAGAAACCTGTTATGAAATATATGAAAGAGCATGTAATTCCATGAGGAATTCAACCGATATTTGATGAAAATTGGTTTTGAAATGGCTGAGATATCCAAAACAGATCCAAAACAATTCTAGTAAAGTGTAGGACCCACACTCTATTATGATCGCTTTGTTTTACTTTGTTTTTTGATGTTTCAGTCATTCCAAACCCGATTTTCATCAAATAAACTTTGAATTCTTCTTAAATTGTATGCTCTATACTGTTTCGCAAGTGGTTTCTTGGTATCTCGCAAAAAGTTACAAGCCCAATTCTCATCTCTACCAATACTGTACTATCCCTTTAACCATGTTGAAATAAAACAAAGAAAATTCCATTTTTTTTTTTTTTTTTACCTTGACTATCGTATTGAGGAGTACAGGCGTAAATATTCGCTCGGGTTTTGCACCATTTTCGCCGATGTTGACTAGACTCGCTGACAGCCGTCTGATAACGCTGAGTAGCTCATTCAAAGCACCTTTCAATCTCCGGATGTTGTGCAACCTGGCTTGAGAGGCTAGAGACGGCGGCGTCTCTTCCGAAGAATCTCGCGATTTCAGTACAGTATTCTCGCAAGCCTCGAGATACTTGGCCGCGGCGGACAAATCGTTGCAGGCAGTGTCCAAAATGTCCCCACCGTCAACGCCGATGCCATTCATGGAGCAATCTCGGCGAATGTTAGGGATATCACTGGCGGTAATATTTGGCGTGAGGTCCCCGCTGTCATCCTCCTTACCTTCACTGTCCGGCACAGACGTGAAATCATCAACCACGCGCTTCGACTCCATTACATCTTTCTTGTTTGGAGGCATTTTGAATCCTGTCTTTGAATTGTTCTCAATTTAAGAGCAGACGTCCGATGTGTGACCTTCCCCGTCTCGATAGTGATATATCACCCTTCTAAATCAGCAAACACATACCATCAAACTCATACGCTTTGCGGAAGGAAGGACAGACAGGGCTATACTATTTCATGACATATAGAGCAGGATGCCAGCATTTATAATACGTTTGAGCCTTGCTGTCCGGCCGATCAGTCGCCCGCGTCACCTGGGAGAGTTGGTGAAAAAAAAAACAACAGTACAGGTATTCATTTCAGTCCGTTTTACATGACTATTCAATGACATTCTACTATGACTGCCTGCCCTGTGCCTGTGTGATCAGATTCGGACTGTATAATTCTGGCCCGGTGAGTTCACGTGTTGACGCACATGGAGCGAAAGTCGTAACAGTTTATGGTCTTGTTTATCAAAAAAAAAAAAGAAAGAAAGAAAAAGAAGAAGGAGAAAGAAACAAAAACATGAAAACAAGCATAATCAAACAAACAAACAAACGGACAAACAAACAAAGATGTAACATGATCGTGGTGACATTTTCGTAACGTTTCTTTCCTGGAACACACGAGGGAACAATCTCTGTTCTCTCAGCCTTCAGACGTGAAGAGATGAAAATTAGCAAGTCAAGTAAGTGTGTATTAAAAAAATTGTCAGATTTCGTCTAAATTGAATGCATAGAAGATAATAATAAGAATTTTATGGTATGAAACGCACGCTCTTAAAAGTCAGCTGAAACTTTATATTCGTATAAGAAAATTTGATGAGCACAAAAGCATTCTTTAAATTTGTTTTATTTCATATCATATTTCTGTCAGCTGAAAGTTCATCATTACTGCATGTACAGGTTGATTGAGTTTGATAAATAAAATTTAAAAAAAAGAAATCAGTTCAACAGAATGGTAGCAAATTCATTAAAACAGGACATCATTATAGGTTTACGGGATGTCAAAATGTTCACAGGGTATTCAGTCGTTTGCAAGTGCAGATTGAGTCACTACCAACTATTTGCAACTTTTCTTTTACAACTTGATGAGGTAATGTCGGCGTTGCACCATAAAGAGATTCCTACTGACCTATATACCCACAAAAAAAACTTTTCCAAATCTCTTTTATTTGAAATGAAATCCCAGGGTGAAATATGGCATCTGCAACGAGTTCTGAGATCGTTGTCACAAACTTTTAATATCAGTGACTTTCATAGTGATGGAAGGGGTTTCAGTTGTTAACTATTTACCTAAATTTGATTTGCATATACATTTTGTGTGTCTATATTCATACAGCAACGAGAGTTCTGAAGCGATGGCATCTCCATATACGGTACTTTTTCTACGGTTCCCGACCAATCTCACTTTACGTACTGTACGACCAGAAAAATTCGCATGTATGAAAGTTTCAAGAATTTCGCATTGACTGCCGGTAGCAATTTGCAACAATTTCATAGGGCGAAAAAGGTTGTTGGTTCCAATTCGCGAAAATTTCATGCCGAGAATATTCATGGTTTTACGTTATCGTATATCTATATGATTTCATACGAAACTAGTGACATTCAAGAACCTCTTATTTGCCATTTGGCACCTGATAATTGGGTGCGCGTTATGAAAGTATACTTGTACCTCTCCACCTTTTTCATTAGGTATATATACCGGTAAGTGGAAGCACGTTGAACTCCCTATTGAGGTATGGATGGCCATCAAGGTACCTTCTCCTTATACCATTAGGTAAGTTGGGGTTCCACCTTGAAATGAAGTAGGTGGCTGCACTTCATAATCATTTGCTATGATGTAAGTAGGTGCATGTTATGGTATTTCCTGTTTGCTACGAGGTAAGCGGACGTTACTTTGTAATGTGTGATCATACGCTTATGATGGAATTCCTGATTTACCATGTGTTATGTTTTGTTGGAAGAAAAATGAGAATCTAATAAATGAATTGAATTGAATTGAATTGAACTGAATTGAATTGAATTGAACTGAATTGAATTGAATTGAATTAAAGTGGACGTTGAGACACCTTTCCTTTCAAATTTGCCTTTACCATACGCAAAGGAGGTATATATTTCCATTACAGGATAACGGAGTTACTAATATGTATGACAAATAATGACATACAACTCAGGGATTATCAATATGATATACGTTATGGGGCTGTAACCAGCTCCATGTTCCTAATAAGATGTCCCGTATGAATTTACACTCTTGTCACAGATGTACACATTGGTTCGTGGCAACGCGTGAGGTGGCAATGTCCTCTGGAAAGGTACTGGTATTTAAACACTGGAGATGCCATCACCCTATAGGCAAATAATTTAAAGACCATAATCATTACCTTTATTAGTACTGATATCTCTGATCAATTGAAGTACGTTAACCTCAAAGTTGCTTTGGGGCTTAGTTAACAATTTCTCGCCTGTGTGTGGGTGTGTATCTGTGTGCGTTTGTATGTGTGTGTGTGCGTGTGTGTGTGGGGGGGGGGGGGAGATTGCACGTTTTTGTGTATGTAGGGCCTAAGACCCCGTTACTTAATATTTGATGTTATTAATACTACATACCAGCATGACTTCACGGACATTGAGATATAGTTATATTATATTCTTGGACGCCCGCCGTTGGATGTCATATGATTTTGGATTTGTTTTTTTTTTCTAATGCTTCTTCATTGTTTTATTATGATTTGCTTTTTCTTTTTCTTTCTTATCTTCCCCTTAAGTACCTGCGGGGTGTTTAATCCGATGATACCCCCAGATTGCCATGACTTTTTGTTCACTTTACATGATTCGTAGTTTGTTGTTATTGTTTTCTTTTACTCTTCGTGTTATAGTTTCTTTACAAGGAGAAAATGTACTTTTTTGTACACCCCTCTCTGCACACTGGAAAGTTTGTGATTGCACTCATGAACGTAAGTTAACAGAACAGAACGATCTCTGACAGAACTATGCATATTGCAGCAGCAAAGACATTCAATGCCAGGGGCGGATCCAGGAATTCTGTAAAGGGGGGGGGGGCGTGACTAATTATTTCTGGTGCCACTTCCGGGTTTCATTTCATTTTTTCTTTTTATTTCTTTTGTTTTTAGCGAAAAATAAAGGGGGGCGTGCGCCGGTTGCGCCCCCCTCTGGATCCGCCACTGAATGCGAGTTTCGAAATCCCAGGAAACCCCGGTAAAATTGTTACTGTTACACGATATTACACAATATACAAAACAAGGTATATCGCTCTCGTTCTTTCAGCGTCGCGATCATGTCCATTTCACTTGTCAAATTGCTCACCTATAATATCTTGATTATTTTCTGCTTTTCAGTATGGCCACTACGCAATATATAGCCCTGTCTTAGTGGGGCTTGTTAAACCAGATGATGACACAGCGACGCACTATGTCACACCAACGCATAACGCATAATTGTGTGACATCATTGTGTTGGCCAGCCAACCTATATAGAGTTCAATGCATCCAAAGCATTAGTGTTGTAGCAGGTAGTGTATTGGTAATGAATGGTGTCATACGGTCCAAGCGAATGTGCGTGTACACCTGAGATTCCTTTAATCGTCTGTATTTCACAGAACGCACGGAGCTAGAAATAAAACACATAAATGTTTATATTAAATGGGTGTATAATAGTCAAATACCGGTAAGTGATTGGCTGAACACAGTCACCTGATGAAGGCACATTCGTTATGTTCGCCCATGGGCGAACATTCTTGTACTGTTCTCCCATGGGAAAACATTTTCACGTAACAAAATTTCGACAGAAGGCCTAGGACCGCGCGCACAATGAATTTGGCTCTGCGATCGAGTGCGTTGTGCTGGTGGTTGACGTTGACGTATTTGACGTACATGTATTTGACTATATTATGATATAACAGATGATGACTTTTGTTGTTGGGAACATGTACCAAACGTTCCACCCTCATGGTTTGAAATGCTATTTCGGGACAATGTGAACAGCTGTGTTTGCTGATGACTGCTTACGTTGATCAAAATAAGGTGAAGAAAAAACAAAACAAACAAACATGAACATTGTGAGGTGAACAGAACTCCTGACAGTCCAGAGCTATACTATCGGATTAAACACCTCAGGCTAAAAACGTTAAAATAAAAAACAAAGAGCAAATTGGTATGACATCCAATTTTAAAGGCGCTTGTCTTAAAGTATATTACATAATGATACACTATATCGGCTTCTAATTCTATACCCGTCCAATCATGCTGGTACAGTGTATTATATTTAAAAAAATGAAATAATTTTTATATATCCTGCAAAAATGAGGAAGGTCGCTACACAGTAGTAAACAGAGATACACACCAACACTTACACCGTTTAAACACTTCACCCTGTTATACTTTTCATTAATTCTTTGTTTGGCATTCCATAAAAAAAAAGAGAGGGAGAGAAAGATAGGGAGGGGGGGCACATGTTTAGTCAATCGATAAATATTTTCCGGCGCTCACTCCCCCCCCCCCCCTCCCTATCTTTCTCTCCCTCTCTTTTTTTTTATGGAATGCCAAACAAAGAATTAATGAAAAGTATAACAGGGTGAAGTGTTTAAACGGTGTAAGTGTTGGTGTGTATCTCTGTTTACTACTGTGTAGCGACCTTCCTCATTTTTGCAGGATATATAAAAATTATTTCATTTTTTTAAATATAATACACTGTACCAGCATGATTGGACGGGTATAGAATTAGAAGCCGATATAGTGTATCATTATGTAATATACTTTAAGACAAGCGCCTTTAAAATTGGATGTCATACCAATTTGCTCTTTGTTTTTTATTTTAACGTTTTTAGCCTGAGGTGTTTAATCCGATAGTATAGCTCTGGACTGTCAGGAGTTCTGTTCACCTCACAATGTTCATGTTTGTTTGTTTTGTTTTTTCTTCACCTTATTTTGATCAACGTAAGCAGTCATCAGCAAACACAGCTGTTCACATTGTCTAAGCGAAAAAAAAAATATTCATCTCATGGTGCTTAGCATATATGAGTTTAATATCACCGCCTGAGAGTAACTTTGATTTTACTGTATTAAATGAACGATAAACAGTTCAAGTGTGGATGCATTACATAGCGCCGGATAAAAATATTATGCGTGTACACCTATGATGTCTTTATCGGCTGTATTCAACCACCTTGATAACAATAAACGCACAGCACCAGCAATCCAATACACAAATTTATGATAGAAACCCAATACGTTTAGGTTGTTCACTTGACGATGCGAACTTTGTAGCCAACTCCTCGCGCATGAAAGAAGTCTTTTTTTTTCATCTAATCACGGGATAAAGTGCCCTTGATCAGACTAAAAAGGAAAAACAGTGTGTTTTAAAAACTGCCGTAAATGAATTTATATGTTATAACAAAAAACAATGAACAAATCAAACACACACACACACACACAAATGAACAGAAAAAACCCTAACAGAACGTACTACAGTAAAACAAAGAAAATGAAACAAGAAATAGACATATAGGTGTGCACAGAACATCAAACGCAATAAGAGAGAGAGCAAAGAGCAACGATGATGCGTATAATATCAACTTTTGACCTGACCTTGACTGTATGAAAATTACTTCATCCATGCTTACACACACCACATGATTCTATTGTTCTTTCTAAGGGTTTTTTTTTTTTGAGTGAAAAGTGAAAGCAGAAACTTGCCATATAATAATAATAATAATAATAATTGCATTTATATGGCGCTTCATACTGACGTACATATGGTACATCAGTCAATCAATCTGCTTTTTTTCTTCCCCACCCCCACCCCCTCTCTCTCTCTTCTCTCCCTAGGAGAACGCCAACCAAATAAGATTGAAATGCAAACAACGTGAAGTGTTTGCATATTGTACACGATATACGATCGTCAACACAATCGGGTGTTTTTATACTCTTCAATTTTACCTCATGACCATGTTCTCCTCTGTACAATGGGTATGTAATACAAGGGGCATAACGTAACTGCAAATTCACATTGAATGGTACTTTTGAATCACGTTCACCCAACAAACAAAATATCTGATGATTATTACATCCAAATCATGTAGAGCAGAAGAAATTAAAGTCCTACAATCATGAGTTTGATGTAAATATCGTGTTTCTATGAGATTCAAATGACTATTGAATCGTATTGGTTTTTTTTAAGTACACTCTTTATACCGTGCTGTTAGCCTGGACGTATCACAGTAGACGAAAAAAACAAAAGAAAGAAAGAAAATCATTAGCAACCGGACAGTGATAAAACGACTTTATGCCATTTTATAGTGCGTACGCGCTATGTACAGATTTTATTGTTCGAATTGGCTTCAACGAACAAGGCAAAATTAAACAGATGATATGATAGATTTTTTCTTTTTTCAGTTGGGCAGAAAATGAGAGAATTACAACGTTTCAAATTTTAACATGTTTTTTTTTTTTTTAGAGAATACCATTGGTATAGCAAGTACTTATACATGTTATTATATGCAAATTAGACGAGGTGACGTCATTATTTGTCATAGCATGATCAGCATCATAAGAAAGTATCACCACTGTTGCTATTATTACCGAAACTTCGATTGTAAAGATACTATTCGCTATATAGACCATAGCATATACAAGATGCAAGTAAGCTGTAGTCCGGGAAACATTTACCATTAATTTTAATGTCTGGATATAAAAGGTATTAACAGGGAGGCGGATCTTCCACCTCCCTGGTGACGAACCAGCAACGTGACCAAGACAACATGCCAATCATCTCTATCTTCGAATCAACAAACCTATAAAAATCCAAGGTTCTTTGAGTATTATCCTCAAGATTCCGTAATGCGATATCTTGCAAAATATAGTCCCATGAATTACGCGGCTTTCCTGTTTCCTAGATAGTTGTTTCTTGTTGCAGTAGCAGCACCTTTCCCTTGTCTTAATCCAAGAGATTATGGGAACATTGTGATGATCTTCGGCATTTATCACGTGATTATATAGAATATTACATGTTTATTATAGGATATCACTCACATAAATGTCATATTCCCTTAATTTGACGAGTTCGACCGCACAAACTGCATTCTTATCAATCTGAGATATTTGCGACTATAAAAGCTGTTAAAAACAGAGAACATAGCAAGAAAATATGAGATATTCTTAATCGTAACTTCAAGAATATTGCTTTTCATATAACAAGCAAGGTATCAGTTGAAAGGATTAATAATGTTGTTCCATCTGATGGACTCACTTTAAAATGTATAAAAATGACACTTAACCCGTTGTGCGATCAGACTCTTCATTAGACGTCAGCTTTGCGGTGGCGAATAGAATGGCGATGGAGCATTGCTGCACGTCAAGACAATAATAATCTATATCATAGTCCATTATTTTTACAAGCCTCTCTGTCTTTTCAACCCCCTCTCCACCCCCCCCCCAAAAAAAAAACAAAACAAAACAAAACAAAACAAAAAACAGTAGCCTCCGGCGGCATTACATGGCTGAGGCGTTAAAATGAAGATAGCATAGAAACTACCGGCCTACAATAAAGACAACGTTTTTAGGGCGAAAATGAAATCACATGGTTAATGTAGTGCAAAATAATCAATTTTACTCGAATGCTCTACCATAACCGCTTCCTGCCATTGTGATAAGCTTGATACTCAAAAGGGGGCTTCAAGCAATGATATATAACCACGAGAGATACTCCTTTATTAAAGGAGACTTCATGATTATTTGGACGTCCATAAATTGGTCATGCTGGGCACAGCAGGGTACAGAGTTTCAGAATTTACAGTGATTGGGATGAAGAATGAGAATGTTTTCACTGAATTCATTAAAAATCACAGTGAACGAGGATGACGACATATAGCAGCTTTACACAAGGACGCACTGGTGCTCAAGGGAGTACAGCAAAAGAAAAAAAAAGCATACATAAATTCTACACAGGTGAAACTGTTAAGCAAGCGGTATTGTAATGGGATTGCACTTCTACATTACTGGAGTACGTGGGCCTCTTACGTTATCATCCCTGTTCAATGTAATAGGTTTTGGGTTTTTCAGAGTATTGGTATATCTGCTCTAATAGGACCACAATAAATTCCTCAAATCCATACATGGCACTACCGATTTATGTACTACATGATGTGAAATTATGAAATTTGTCTGGGTTGTCCCTTTAAGAGTTTTGTCAAAAGACTTGAAGGTCCGTTGCAATCATTCTTTGATACCCTGCCTTTTGCGTCGACTGTACGTCCAGGCTATCGTCAAGATTTCCCCGTACACACAAGCTTGCGTGAGAAATATTATAATGAAGGCTTGCCCAAATTCATCTATACACACACAGTGTGTTTCAAGGAACCAAAAATGCCTAAAGCACGATCGCTTCCAGCAGCCTGTTTTAGATACATACTTTGTACACGTACGTAGGCAACAGTGACAATGCAGACCACTTCGTTACCATAGGCGAGACTGGCTTGCAAAACCGAAAGCTGCACTTTGCTTGTAACCGCATGGCGTGGGATGCCAAGCCTTCTACATCTACTGCAGATTCGCGAGTCATTAACATCAGTTTATTGAATGGGTTGCATGGTGGGCCGTCATTCTCTTTGTGAATACTGTATGTTTTGTGTGGTTAGAGTTTAAACATACAATATATGCTTGGATTATTATGTGTATGTCAGTGTCTGCGTGTATAGGGTGAGATGCCAGCATGCTTGTATGAGATTATTTTCTTTTGTCAAGTGGCTGCAGACTCGCAACTTTCAGATCGATCGTTATTAGTAAGTCACAGTCATGTATTGACTGATATTGCTAATTCGGCTGCGTCTCGTGCTCTTTCATTTCTAAGAAAGATGAAAATAGTATTATTTTGAAATTTCTACATAGTTCTTGACATAGTTCTTCATTATAATATGAACGTCAAATACAGCAGTAGTCTTCCCTTCCAGCGATGGTTGCACCCACCATCTTCAATTATGATGATGATGATAATAATAATAATAACATTGATGATAATGATAATCATAATGATGAAAATAATGATATCTATAATAACAATGAAAGTAAATTTTGAGCAGATTGTCCGATTTTCTCAAACTTTCACTGATTAAATATTTTGATCTATTAGCATTGCTACACATGATTTACTCAATCGACGTGCATATTTCTGTGTCTCATTCCCCTTAATAGTAAAAAAGCCCTTGATAGCAGCTGTAAGATATCTATTCGAAAACAAATATTGGAAGGTGAAGTAATAAGTGTATACAGGCATAAACGCTGAAGTGCAAGGTACTAGTACACTATAACTAACGTGATATCCGTTAGCTAGCATCTGGGCAATATTGTTTTGACTGCTTCTGAGCGTGTGTAATCAAAATGATTAGCTCAGGTTGAGGGAGCGTGAAACGTGAATAATTAAGTGCATGCAATATTGACCAGAGAGCCAGCCTAAATGTTGTGACAAATCTAAGCGACAGCTGTCCGCACCGACCACGCAGTGGTAGTCGCACATACGGACACGCATACACTTCGCTCAGTACGTTATGGTGGTCAGCGGAACGACAGAACAATATTATTATGTACATAGCTTACTGGGGAATCCAAATTGCGTTTTTATTACGGCTAAGTGATTAATTAGCAGAAGGCGATGGGCCCGCGAACTCCTTGCAGCACCATTATTGAACAAAGCAGAAAAGAAGACAAAAATTAATATTCTCGGACAGACAGACAGAAAGACATCTATAGACATAGGGAGAAATCTGATATAGAGGGGTGAAATACTGCATACAGCAGATGTCGAATAGTCAATACAATATTTCATGAAAGAAAAGAGGACGAATGTTGTTCCAAGTCATGACACGTATACTTTGTGTCATGACAAACATGCACAGATGAAGAGATCTAACGCTTTAAGAAGGATATCGAGGAAAAAAAAGTAAGAAAGAAAGAAAGAACGAGAGAAAGCGGGGAGAGAATATGGCGTGAAAATAATCATTTATAATAATGTATAAACGAAGTCGAAGAGAGATATGAAGGAAGGATATGTAGGATACGTTGAGCGGTTATACAGACTATAAGTGCCAATCCTTCAATATTTCAGAACTGTAGATACCACCAAGTTCCGCATTCTATTTTCTGCGGATTGATCCTCAAGCAAGTGTCAAGTCAGTGTATGTATATTCACAATGATGGACAGGCTCAAGATATGGCTACAAGAAAAAATCAATTGTGGTGTTAAATTGAATTTGTCGAGGTTTTCGATGATAGCTGCAGTATCCGCAGAGATTGGCAACGGCTATATTACTATACTGTAAAACATGATATATTCGCGACATGAAATTTTCGCGAATTTGAGCCGACAGCCCTTTTCGTGGCATGAAATTTTCGCGAATTGCCACTGGTGTTCAATGCATATAGTGTAGACAAAAACTTTCGCGTGCATTTTAATTTCGCGAATTTTGGCGCTCGCGAAATTCGCGAAATTAAAATGCATGCGAAAATTTCTCGTTTTACAGTAGTTTGTTTCTCCACTGATAACTAGAATGAGACTTGCGTTTTCAATAGCGAAGCACGCTATATAGACCTAATAACCATAATAGCATTTGAAATAGGGGCTGATCCACAGGAATTCCGTAAAAGGGGGGGGGGGCGCAAACAATATTTCTGGTGCTACTTCCGGGTTTCATCTCTTTTTTTTCTTTTTATTTCTTTTGTTTTAACAACAAATAAAGAGGGGGGGGGGGGCGCGCCTGGCGCACCCCCTGGATCCGCCACTGTTGATTTACCTGCAAGGTCATTTTCTTCACTTGCTGCTGGTATGTTAATTTATTTTAATAGAAATGTTATGCAATAATCAAATGTCACAAGACGAATGTGTGCTGTCTGTTGTCAGAAAAAGAACAGCCAGACTGAGCAGCCAGGTAAGTGTCTCCGATGAGACATCTTAGAGGGATTAAATAGTTTTGGTTGAGATGGCTGAAGGATTCAGATTTTAACTTCTTTTGCGATATATGATTAGACACCGCTTATGAAATATTACCTAGAGCACACATTATAAGAGGAATTCACAGTTTACTTGAAGAAAATTAACTTTAAAATGGCTGAGATGTCCGCGTTGACAAAATGATACAATGTGGTCTTAAAGGTGGATTTTTTTTTTTCAAAATCGAAATCATCAAACATTTACTACGAATATACCTAAATCCCAGCAGATGAATGCATTATATTCTATTATACAAAAAGTGAATAGTTACATGTAGTCATAATTTCAATAAGCAGTAGATAAGTGTTTTTTGCTGCAGTACTGTTGTTTTTTAACGTGGTGCACGATTCCAGAATATGAGTCGAGATATAGCTAAGTTTCGTATGTGAATTAAACCAAACGTATAGAAGTGTATGAATCTTACACCGCAATTCTCATCATTGACCACCCAAAATCATTCAGTGCACAGATCCGTTTCTCGAAAGAAATGAACACTAACTGGCTATCAAAAAAAAAAAAATAAAATGTATTTATCTAACTCGAGAGAGAGAGAGAGACGCACAAGTATATTGACATCACAGCAGAAGCGGCACAAGATGATAATTAGGAGCTCCGTTCTTTCAGCATCATCGCACCGCATCGCGAGCATCACAACCTGGACTTACTGAATCGTACAATTCACAGCTGAAATAGTTCAAATAATAATTATAAGATTTCACTATGTATGTACAACGATTCGAACGTACAAGCAGTTTCATCATCATCTCGTACAATCACTCTATCCATATAACATAAGCTTAGCAGCAAAGCTAGGCCTACTTACTTCTGCCTCTGTTACTCGTATGACAACAGTACGTGATTTTTCCCGCGTTGGTCCGATTTGTACGTTGCGCCACTTGAACGGAGAATGAGACAAGATGACATAGGTATAAGAATACCTGCATTAACCAATGGCCGAGCCTGCTGCTGGGATGCGACAAAATGCGTAATGATAGAGTGGTTTGGCAGCGTGCGCCACTCGAAACTCGAAACGCTTTCTAATGTGCGTGTCGGCCGCTTTCTCTCACAGTCATTAGCGAGCTTTATATATACGACGCGAACTCTGCGCCGTGTTACTTGTAGCTTTAGATTTCGCGAAGACGTGCCTACTCCTCTTGCCTATAAAAAGAAAAATAGCGCCCCCATTTGTCGTTCGTGGCGGGTGAACTTCTCCTCATCAAAACGGCTTCTCCGACAAGTCCGCATATACTGGCCGTCCACATTCCCCATACTAATACACGCATAGCATGTTTGTAATTATCTTAAATCTCCATCTCAACCAAAACTATATCATCCCTTTAAAGAAAAAAATAATGAATGAAAGAGAGAGGATAGAATGGAGGAAAGACTGAAGAAGAGATGAAAGAAACCAAGGAATAACATAACAAGGGGAGCTAGGAAAAGCGTGAGTGGAAAAATATGACAAAATAAATTGAAAAACGATGGAGACAGAAAAATTAACAATGGCACAACTCTGTGTGCATAACGCTCTTTTTATCTCCCTTAGTTCTACAATATGAAAAGGAAAGAAATCTTCTCAATTGGAGTAGTATTTTCTGGTGATGCTTCTGCTTAAAAAGAAAAGAAAATGACTTTCACAATGGTTATTCTCTGAAGAAATTCTTCAGCCCGTCAATTAAGTGAGACAATTTTTTTTTTCAATGTCAAAGTGAGGGTAAAAACATTGTGCCGCATTGCTAAAGCAACGATTCCCATTTCATTTACCATGGAACTGCCCCGGTAGGGCCTACAACCATGAACCATGGTAAACAAGATGGCATAGTAAATCCTGTTACACATGCTCATGCTATGGCGTGATTATGATCATTAGGCCCTATTGCATAAAAATATTCAAACCGCAAAAAGTAATGACGATATAAATTTTGTGCATCGATCATACGCACTGTATCTCATCGATCGCTTCGCGGCATATAAGAGTAACCATACCAGATGTATTGATTTTGATTCAGATGTCACGTTGTTGTCATGACAGCCTATTATACTACGGATTCACAATGTTGTTGCATTTTTATTTTATCTGTTTGCGTGTATGTGTGTGTTTTATTTCTGTTTTTTATCTTTTTATTTATCTATTCATTTACTTATTTATTTATTTGTTTATTCATATTTATTTATTTATTTGTTTATTCATATTTATTTATTTGTTTATTCATATTTATTTATTTATTCATTTATATATATTCATTGATTCATTTATCTATTCATTGGTGATTAGAATACCAGCCAATATACCAAGCGACACTGACTTGGTCTGAACAAATATGAAAATATTGAAAAAAGGAGGCACAACATAAAAACTGTTCCGTAAATAATGCATCAATTCAGAAAAGGTAGAGCGACGGTTGCTAAGGAGTATTAACAAGGATTATTAACAAGGAGGCATTAACGGCTTATCGTCTGAGATGTGTAGGCCTATACAGCACCAACGTCACCGTTCCCTTCTGGATTTTGCCCTCTTTATTCGCAGGGTCAGCTTCCATCAAATGAATTGCTGGTTTGATGACACTTTGGACCTCATGCCTGCCTCTTTATAAGATTTTACCTCCATGCCGCTCCGACAGCTTCTTTATCGCATGCCCGATTGATTAGGGTCATGTCCAATTGATTGGCGTCATCAGAAAGCAATATACGAGTGTTTCTTCAAAGCGGTATAAGCAGAGTCATGTAGGATATTTCCCGACGTAAATACATCAGTGGGAAAATACATAGTTCAACCAGGTCATCACAATATTGGATATCACCACCCTATATCTCTCCCTCTCTTCCTCACCCCTCCTCTCTCTCCCTATCTCCCCCCCCCCTCTCTCTCTCTATTTCCCCTTTCTCTTGCTCTTTCCCCATCAATCAATGCTGTCATTATGTTGGCGCCAGAGATTCCCCATAATGTACAGTCAAACCTGTCTATAGCGACCATCCAAGGGAAACGACAAAAGTGGCCACTATAGACAGGTGACCACTATCGAACAGACAGGTCGGTGGCCATTTTGAAATTCAACACTTTCATTATGCATAGTAATATAAAATAAACCGCATGTTTAAAAAAAAACAAATATAATATAACATAATGATTTTTTTACAAACAACTTACTTCATTTTAAATTTTCTTTTAGTCTACTTCTGTTCTTTTGATAGAACTCCGTATAGCAGAATTCAGCTACATTTTTGTAGCCGCTATACGCAGATATTTACCACAGACTCCATGGGATACAAATTGAGTAGCCGCAGATTCCCCATAAAGATATGGTGGTAAATATACACGAGCGACTGATTGGTGTGCTTCTGCACACCTGAACTCCAACATCGTTTTCCGGAAATCAAGCAAAACATTTGTACAAGTCAGCGGAAAGTTGGCGCAAGTATGACGTCTTTACCATTCTTTCGATCAAACTTTGCTCACTTTTTGTCGTCTTTTATGTCCTTTATCTTTGCGTGTTTATGGAAGTTAGTTTCAATGACCGATATGTATCTTGTTTTCGATCATTCCTGGTCACTGATTAATGTCAACATCTGAAAGGCACTGCGAGATTCCAGAACACTGCTCCGTCTTGAGTATCTGTCAAGCTCTCTAATTTTCTCAAGTACAGGACATCCCTGGACATTGTCCTCAAGATGTACTTTCATTTCTGAGGAATCGGTTGTCATCGTTATTTCCGGGAATATAGTCTACTTTTTGTTCTCACGACCAATAGTGATACACTTTCATTAATTTCACAACCATAACATTTGAACATGATACTGGATGCCCTATTTTTTTTCTCTCTCTCTCAGCTTTATCTGTATCAATAGGTGCGTTTAATTTAATTTTCCACTCCTATATACGTCCTTCATCCAATTTCGACCAAATTAAGTGACTTTACCTGAAATTTTATTGCAAACATTCTGATATATAACTTAACCATGTCCGATAAAACTAACAAGACTGTCAGTCAGATTTTGCTCGTTTTTCTGTTTCAGTTTCAGTTAACAATATAAAAGTGGATGATATGTTTTCTTGGCTGTAATTAAATCTGCTGAATTAGCAAAATATGAAGATATTATGGTTGTTAATGACCGTTGTTAAGAACTATTCTTGCTCAAAATACATTTTTTTTTTCACTGGCCCCAGATTTTAGAACAGTCTCGACAACACTCACAAGGATGCTCTGACTCTTCCTTCCTCTAAAAAAAAAAAAAAAAAAAAAATCACTTTTGTCTTTTGTCATCTTCCTCCCCCCCCCCCCCAAAAAAAAACATAAATAAGTAAAAAATAATGAAACGTGAAATGTTTTTATTACAATAAAAATGTGCTTAAAGTCTGGGTTTTATTAGTTGGCCAACTTTTATTGAACCTTTAGCTTTTACCCATTCCTTGGCGATCTTTCCAAAAAAAAAAATCTTATTGCAGACCACTCGTTTCTGTTTCCTTTTCTTATGCCTATCTTCGGTTTGTTTTTCCTGCCAGTTCCGTCCTTGTTTTCGTTGTTGTTCTTGTTATAGTCTTTCTCTCTGTCTGTTTCGTCTGAAGTCATGATGTCAAGATTTTCATACATGCAGTCCTTGACTGATCTTTGCTTTTTCTTGTGGATTTCTCTTTTCCATATACAGTTAAACAATATACATGGATATACACGGTCTTGCGTTCATCCGTTTCTCGCAATGCTCAATGTGGCGAGTTTACTAGTCTCATTCCTTAGCCTCGAGGACTTGTCAAAATTCTAGGTAGTTATCTGCGTCGTGAATTGAGCGGACGCAAAAATGGCTCGAATCAACGTCCGCGTCGCGAAAGCTCCCGATGACTCACGCTCAACCCAGTGCGGGCGCACCGCACAGAGTGGCGCACCTTGCACGTTATAAGTTACATGAGGAGTCCTGCAGATCTCATCAGTGCGGCGACACCACAGAACACATCCAGGGAAGCTTAATTGGCCTCCACGAAGCTTCGTATTGGGTGGTTTTTCTGTGTTCGCGATCGCCTGCTCATAATTTATGCATTCCAACTCACGATGGTTGCGCGTTGCCACCATAGGTAAATGCACCGTGTATCGCCTCCGGGAAATTTTGATAGGACACAGGACCTTATGGTACGTGATACAGGGAGGTTGGAAGAGAACTCGCGCACAAATCAATGAAGTTGTACAAACTTTAATATACCATGGCTGAATCTTTTGTTAAAAAGGCTAAAACAGGAGTGGCGTATAGAAAATGCAAAGCCTTCATAGCATTATAAAAATCTACATCACATTAATCTTTGATTCAGTATCAAAGTTTCATTCATTAGCGGCAAATTATCAAATCGAAAAATTAATCGTGATGCATCGTCTTATAATCATGTAAAGCAAAAACAGGACCACCTTGCCTTGATACGAATATTCCTTCTTTAATCTAAATGCTCACAAACGAAATGTTTGTATTACTTTGAAAAAGCAAAAAAAAAAAAAAAATGACTGCAAACGTTACGTGGAAATGGAGTGGGTATGGAGACCTATAAGTAAAACGCACGAGAAAGTCGAAACAATCAGTAACACAGAAATTATTCAAAATTGCATCGTGTATTTACGAATATCGACAGGGGGGGGGGGAACATATTCAACTTAATATAACACCTAAATAACTCCTTGTTATTTGATTGTTTGATACTGATTATTTGTGCCATTTTACTGTGACGTCATCATTCGTGCAATATTTTGGCTCCATTTTACCGCGTAATCTTGAATATTTCATTCGGAAGAGAGATGACACATTCTGTCCAGTGCACTCACAACATTCATTATTTGTTTTATATCGAGTATTTGGTGGATAACGACGAGTGTAATCAAACTAAAATCAAAGCTGACTCAAAAAGTACTCAACTCAAGAAATAAATTCAGAACCCACTGTTTTTGCATAAATACATAGGAATACATATTTTTATAATAATAATAATGATAATATTGACAATAGTTATAATTTTTGATATTGATTGCTATTATTATTGTAATAATGGTGATTAATATGACTTATTATTATAATCATTATTACTATTATTACTATTATTATCATTATCATTATTGCTTGTCAGTCCATGAAACCCTTCCTTCCCACCTCCCCCCCCCCAAAAAAAAAAAAAAAAAAACACACACACACACACACACACTTTTACAAATTGTGGCTAAGGCCTTGCAAACGTGATGCACGCCACCACTTTCAATCAAATGAAGATCAGTCATCTCTGAGGTTTCTTTCTCCAATGTTATACATGTATCTTGTTCTAATTCCTGCTAACACAGACAGACAGACACACAAACACACATGCGTCTACATACACACATATTCACTCGTAATTTTCTTTTGGGATGTTCTTCAAAAAACAAACAAACAAACCACACATTACAGCACATTACAATCACTGACCAGTTTACTATCATATTCAAATTCATGGATACTTCTCTTATGTAGTAACGAGCTTTACCATTAACCAGCACCGCAAAGACACCTTCTCATACATGGAATCCAGTTTCCATTCAGTAATTGTTGCTATGGCAAGCAAACCAAACGTGGCGCAAGCTTTCAGGTTGTCGAGAAGAACCATTGTCAGAAAGGCATGCGTTAAATTTGAATATGTCAATAAACTGTTCTATTTAACCCTATTCTAACTGGGCTATTTGAGACCAAGTTTTTACGGGGGGGGGGGGGGGGGTCAATTTGACCCCCCTCCCCTTCAGCAACAGCAAACAACAGCAAACAAACAAACAAACAAATGAGAGAAGAAAAGTTGCTTGAGCTCAGTTTTGTATCAAAGGAGAAGTAATTTTTATTTAATGAAACAAGGGCTAGAAAATACAAATAGGGCACAATCCTGACCCATAAAGTTTTTCAGGTGACATTATTTCTGATGACACGACATGCAACTTCTAGACTAAATTCCTGGCAGACACAGTGACGCCAACCTCATACGGTATGTATCATCTTCTGTACAAGTTTCTGAGAGACACTCTATACTGTACATGATGCCAGGAAAGTACTCAGAGTTAGAATTGATTCTCGATGATTGTGTTGAAAATAAATAGGCCTTGGACCCAGTAGTTTCAAAAATTCTTCATGCTATCAATTAAGTAAAATAAATAGATTAAAAAAAATAAATATATAGATGAATAGATAAAACAAATAAATAAATAAATGAATGAATAAATAAATAAATAAATAAATAAATAAATAAATAAATAAATAAATAAATAAATAAATAAATAAATAAATAAATAAATAAATAAATAAATAAATAAATAAATAAATAAATAAATAAATAAATAAATAAATAAATAAATAAATAAATAAATAAATAAATAAATAAAAAGAACATGACTGCTGCATTCTCACTTTTCTTAAAGTACAAGGGAAAATGGTATGATTCAGACCTACATGTATCTCTAAGCCATCTTACATACAAATAATGATTTGTTTGATGTGGCTGCCAATAAAATATCAGCATCTTTAAAAAAAAAACAAAAAAACGTCGCAATCCATTCTTCAGACTACCGTCAGCTGTGATTCAGTGGCACACTCTCCAGGGCGTAATTCTGTCATTGCAAGTCCATTCTTAAATTTCTAAAATGATAACTTCCTGGCATAAAATTTGGGAGTCTCTAAACCACAGAGCTAACTCCCATTGACAAGTAACATTTGGGACATCTTATTTCTGTTTTTTTTTTCCTTCTCTGTAAACAAATTCAGCTACGCAAAAGCAAAGAATATGCATCTTATGGAAGAGAGTAAAACATCTGCAAAGCTTCCAGTCTGTAGCATAATGAAAGAAGTGAGCTGTAATGATTGCATTCCAGTACAAGGCTTTTCAGTACCTCATGTCAAAATATAAATAGAAAAATGACACTGTGGTAAAAAGATAATGCCTCAGCAATTACAAAGAACTTTGTGTCCATTTCATGATGTTCATTCTCAAACAATTATGTCACATACATATATGAAAGAGGTGTGGATGAGTGTGGCTTATTGCTAACAAAGCGTACTGAAATGTTTTACTGATTAAGAAACAAATGACTTGACAATGTTGTTCGAGGGAGAAAAAGAGAGGTATGAAAAGTGTCTGAAAAATATGAAAGGGTTAAGGGAAGGTTAAATGTATGTACAAAAAGATAAAAAACTGCAAGGTAAAATAATGTTGATGCTCGAAAATAATTCACACAGGCAAAATCAAACAATATTAATAACATAAGCTTCTAACATATGAGTGTATGCTTCAATAAAATATAATACATATACATTATAAATAAAATTTCATACATTTGAGGATGAAGGGAATCATGTTTTCCCTTTATTACAAATTACAAGTATAATAATTTAGGTGTTTTCATGCAGGGCATTATAACTACTGACATTTTTTTTTTTAAACTAGACATAAAACAATGTAAATTTCTACATATCTCAATTAAATTGCAGATTTTACCAGACAGCCTAATTAAACCAACAGTTTAACTTACATCTTTTTCCTAAATTTTGTCATCCTTTTTGACAAAGAAGAAGATAAATAAAAATATCCTTTATCATATTAAGACACTAGGGTCTACTGTGGACAAGGTTTGAGAATTTATGACCTCGTAAACTTCACAGAAAATGTGCATTATCTGCACAAAAGACATGCACATTAGCCATGAGCTGTAAGGAATATCCTACATATGGACCCCAGTGAAAATATGACAGGTTAAATAGCCATATAAATATAATTAGGAAGAGTAGTTTATGTACAATCATATGTATTTATGCAATCTTTTCTACATAGCATGATTAGGAAGAAGAATTGGAGGGGAGGGAAAAGGGGGGAAGGCAGACGGGGAGGAGGAGGAGGAGCGGGAGGAGGAATAGGAGGAGGAAGAGGAGGAGAAGAAAGAGGAGGAAGAGGAGGAGAGGGTGGAGGAGGAGGAGGTGGTGGAGGAGAAGGAGGAGCAGGCAGAAGAGGAGGGGAGGAGGAGGAGGAGGAAGGATTAAAGGGATGGTACAGTATCGGTGGAGATGAGAATTTGGCTTTTAACTTTTTGCGAGATACCAAGAAACACTTATAGTACAGAGCATACCATTTTACGAGGAATTCAAAGTTTAATTGATGAAAATCGGGTTTGGAATTACTGAAACATCCACAAACAAGGTAAAACAAAGCGATCATAATAAAGTGTGGGTCCCACACTTTATTCGAATCGCTCTTTTTTGGATATCTCAGCAATTTCAAAACCAATTTTCATCAAATAAACATTGAATTCCTCATAGAATTACATGCTCTTTCATATTTCATAAGAGGTTTCTCATCATTTCGCCAAAAAATATTAGAAACCTGAAATTAGGTCTCAACCAAAACTGTACGATCCCTTTAAGATGGTGGAAGACAAGAAATCAAGAGCGGTAGCAGAAGAAGAACAAAGGGGAGGAAAACAAGGAATTAAGATAGAGAAAGGGATGGGAAAGATGAAAGAAAGATTAGAGAAGAAAATGTGGCATGCCAAAATGTTTTCTACTGCCTACAATGTCTCATCCACATCAAGATAAAATATCCATGCTTTCTCTTCATCATGTCAGACTTCATTCCTGCATCAGACAAATACAATATAGATTATGCTTATCTACAATTATACAAGGTTAACAAAATTCATTCGTAGCAAGGTCTCTTGAGGGAGGGGAGTGTTTGTATTGGCAAAGAGTTGAGAGATAGGAGCTAGCTAGCTAGGCTAATCGAGTCGGTCTCCTCTTCTTTTTACTTCTCGTTTTTCCCGAATTTCTTGCTTGCCATCTCCGTCTTCTTCTGCCTCCGCTTGAGCTCGTTCGGGAAGCGGTCGTAGCAGCGCTTGCACACCGGCTTGAGGTCAAATTCAATGAATTTGCTCCTGAGAATGGAAGACGACATTAAACGTACATCAAAAGACCTTTCTCCAATTCAAAAGGATATCTGACAATGATATGTAACCTGCCACAACAAAAAGATCCTAAAGTTGTTGACGGTCGAGCTGAGAAAATCGAGTTTGAAGTCAGATCATCAAAATAATTCAAAACGATTGGATCTCTGTTTTTAGCATAATTTTGTAGTCAGATGTATTGTCTATCATCTGCCGAAATTACGAAACCAAATAATCAAAGGAAAGGCAAGAAATAAGCATTTTTCTGGGCCATGATTTTTCGACTTTCAACAGAACAGAACAGCGTCCAAAGATTTGGATTTAGCGCTGCAGCTAGACTCCGCCCCTAGCAACGAGGGAGTGATCTTATTGGTCAGTGCATAGCAGCCTGGTTACTGACTGGTCGTGCATAGACTGCTGGCGCTATTAAGCTTGAATGAACATTGCAGAGGTTGCAAGGAGCATACCTTCTGATGTCAAGAGGTGAAAATTGTCTTGGTCCCCTTGATCATGACAACGTTGCAAGGAAAACTTTGAAGGCAGTTTTCTTGAAACGCTGATTTCCTAAACCACTCGACATGCGCTAATAAAATCATCGATATCTCTGCAACCGAGTACTTTTATGAGTCGTGTTATATATGAAACTACAGTGGAAGAGTAAAGGAATAATGCCATGACATTTTCAGAAAATTGTCCTCCCCTGACTTTCAGATCCTTTTGTTGTAGCGGGTCACACATTTTGAAACTGCCAACACATACATGTATCAAAGAAAGTTTGAGTAAAACTATCAATATCTTTTTCACAACATTTCAATTATCAGTAGCACAGTACTTTCTACCACATATACACCATGGCTATATTCATCTTCTTTGACTTCCCCAAATTGCATTTCCTCACTGAAGAAGTTCAGGTACAAGCAACCATGTTTTATATAGCATTCTTCACCAATTCATGAACAGAGAAAAAAAGAAAAAAGAAAAAAAAAAGAGGGACCACCAAAGCTTAGAGTACAGTTGTAAATATGATGCACATACAATGTACAGAATGAGAATATTTACACCTCATTCTTGTGTCACCACTTAAAATGCCTTTTAAAACATTATTACATATGCAAATCCCATCACACATGTAAGCGTATACCTAATCTGCCAATTTGCGCAGACCCAAAGTGATACAAGCCGATGCACAATAAAAGATGTATTCTGATGGTAACAAACGTACCTTGGTTCAAATATGTATCACACATAATTTGCACACTAAATCAAATTTCAGAAAATGCATATTTTGCATTTCAAAGCCATAATTTCTTATTCTGGATTAAAGAAAAACATCTAAAAATTATTCTCAAGGGCAGCTGAATTTGTTGCTGTGTTGGATACTGAGACAAGGGAAAATTCCAAAAAAAAAAAGTGCTTTTCCTATCCACAAGAGACCCGCGGGTCTAGCGCTCACCTGAGTATCGCAAGTTCACCTTTCACGCAGTCACTAATCTAAATTATTCACAGCTCTACCAAAATTTGACCAGGCATTCTCAAGTAGAAGATGAAAATGTACAATAAGGGCCCAATTTTTTTAAGATTCCTTAATTTGGGGGGATTGGGGCCCCCTGGGGCCCTCTGGGTGGGGCATGGTGCCCATTTTGATAAATTGAGATCCTGACCCCCTAGGGATGCTACCTGCCAAGTTTGACAAAAATCCATCATGAGGTTTTCAGGAAGAAGATGAAAATGTACAATTCAGGCCCCCATTTGGACCCTTCCAACCACCACCCCCCCCCCCCCCCCTACCCAAGAGGGGCACCCCTGGATCTCCTATGAACAAACTTGAAACTACAGTCATTAATGTACTCACTCATAGTATTATCTCAGCTCTATATATAACTTCTGATTCTAGAGAAGATTTATAAAGATTCCTTCATTTGGGGGATTTGGGACCCCTGGGGGCCCCCTGGGTGGGGCATGGTGCCCATTTTAACAAATTGAGATCCTAACCCCCTAGGGATGCTACCTGCCAAGTTTGGTGAAAATAGGTCATGGGGTTCTCAAGAAGAAGATAAAAATGTACAATTTAGGCCCCATTAGGACCCCTCCTCACCCCCTCCCTCCCCTGGGTCCCAAGGGGGGCACCCCTGATTCTGCCATGAACAAACTTGAAACTACAGTCATCAATGTACTAACTCATAGTATTAACTTAGCTCTATCACTTCTGGTTCTAGAGAAGAAGATTTTTGCGGATATTCCTTAATTTTGGGGGGTTGGGGCCCCCTGGGGGCCCCCTGGGTGGGGCATGGTGCCCATTTTCACAAATTGATTTCCTAACCCCCTAGGGATGCTACCTGCCAAGTTTGGTGAAAATGGGTCATGGGGTTCTCAAGAAGACGATGAAAATGTACAATTTAGGCCCCATTAGAACCCTTCCCCACCCCCCTCCCCTGGGTCCCAAGGGGGGCACCCCTGATTCTGCCATGAACAAACTTGAAACTACAGTCATCAATGTACTAACTCATAGTATTAACTTAGCTCTATCACTTCTGGTTCTAGAGAAGAAGATTTTTACAGATTCCTTAATTTTGGGGGGTTTGGGCCCCCCTGGGGGCCCCCTGGGTGGGGCATGGTGCCCATTTTAACAAATTGAGTTCCTAACCCCCTAGGGATGCTACCTGCCAAGTTTGATGAAAATCGGTCTTGGGGTTTTCAAGAAGAAGATGAAAATGTAAAAAGTTTACGCACGACGCACGACGGACGACGGACGACGGACGACGGACGACGGACGACGGACGACGCACGACGCACGACGCACGACGCACGACGGACGCCGGACGAAGGGCGATCGCAATAGCTCACTTGAGCCTTTGGCTCAGGTGAGCTAATAAGTAAATTAAACATTGTAGGATTTATCCTATTGGAAACATATATGAAATATCTTTTGCCGGCGAGAGATTTACTCACTTGGTGGTTAGAAGGGAGTCGCAGCACATGCAGAAGAAATGTTCATCGCACCATGTCTTGCTCATTGTACACATCACTGCGGTGAGGAATAAAAGGAAAGTCGACTTCATGTACTGCGATAGATCCTCATTATAACAAGCTGCTTGGGCGGACTGAAATTTCCTTGTTATATCAGTTATCTTGCTACAGTGGACTCCTGTTATAACGAAGTCCTCGGGACTGGCAGTTTTCTTTCGTTAAATCAAAATTTCGTTATAAGCGAACAAGTAAACAATGAAATAACATAGGGAGGATAATGTAGCCTGAATTTTTATTTCGTTGTAACCGGAATTTCGTTATAACGGGAGTGCACTGTATATCACTAATGAAGACTAGAAATGGGATGGGACCTGCAGGATTAGCTTGTCGTATAAGGATCTCGCTACATCAGACCTTATTGTAATGACGTTCCACTGTATAAAAGCATAAAACTTTTTTTTTGCTTGCCATATGTTCCTGTAGTTGATGTTTTAATTCCACAGAATTAATTCCGCAGAATTAAAAACACACTAAACTTGTTTTACCCAGCCAGGAGCAAAAAAATACCCACACAGAAATATCTGCTTTCACAGTACTGCAATTAAAACTCTCAGGAACAGGAAGAAAAATATCTATAAACCTCACACCAGATGTTCAATAACTATAAACCAAAAGAGAAGTGGCATGACACATATTCTATTAATTATAATAACAATAAGGACATTTTATATACTACCAGTAGCACTTAAGACAAATATATGCTAAGCACTTTACAATTAACAAAAGAGAACAAACATATAAATCAACTATGAGTACAAATAATCTATACAAATTCATGAAATTCTTCCGTCGAGATGTTTTCATTGCAACTGATTGACAAAGTGCCCTACATCGACGTAAATAAGCACTGAATTGATCAGTGTTTTAGTAGTAGCCATGATAAAAAATCATGGGCGTACATACTCGAGCAGGATTCGAACCTACGACCTCCTGGTCACCGGACAGGCGTCATCTCCACTAGACCACCAAGCTTTCGCCCGACAGCAAGTGTTGGTTCTAATCCATAGCATGCAGCGGGTACTGTGTAATTATTCAAATTCATGAAATTCTTCCATCGAGATGTTTTCATTGCAACTGATTGACAAATTGCCCTACATCGACGTAAATAAGCACTGAACTGATTAGTGTTTTAGTAGTAGCCATGATAAACAAGGCAATCACCAAATTGTGTCTCGCCCATTTGCGTACAAGGAATTAATATCTTTTATAAACTCCCAGAAGTTAATTGACCTGCTTATGACCTTTGACCTTGTGGTGACCTTCAACACCCTAAGGGACATTTACCATCCACGTTTGGTCACAAACGGACAAAGGGATCAAAAGTAATGAGCCATAATCGAAACGTGCCATAAAAACTTAACATTGGGCCCTAAAAATTTGTTGACCCCTTTCTGTGACCTTTGACCTTGTGATGACCTTTAACTCCCCAAGGGACATCTACCGTCCAAGTTTGGTCACAAACGGACATAGGGATCAAAAGTTATGAGCCACAATCAAAACGCGCCCTAAAAACATAACAATGGGCCCTAAAAGTTTGTTGACCCCTGTCTGTGACCTTTGGACGACCTTCACCTCCCAAAGGGACATCTTCCATCTAAGTTTGGTTACAAACGGACAAAGGGATCAAAAGTTATGAGCCATAAACGAAATGCGCCCTAAAAACTTAACATTGGGCCCTAAAAGTTTGTTGACCCCTGTCTGTAACCTTTGACCTTGTGGTTACCTTCAACTTCCCAAGAGACATCTACCATCACCCAAGTTTGATTGCCATTGTAGCAACATGTGCTGAGTTACGTGTGATAAGAGAGTCTTGCAAGTAAACTTTAACGTATGACCTCAAATGACCTTTGACCTTATCATGTGACCTCTTACGGCACCATAACATGAAGGTACCCCCAGTGCATCCATCACCCAAGTTTGATTGCCATTGTAGCAACATGTGTCGAGTTACATGTGATAAGAGAGTCTTGCAAGTAAACTTTAACATATGACCTCAAATGACCTTTGACCTTATCCTGTGACCTCCAACGGCACCATAACATGAAGGTACCCCCAGTGCATCTATGACCCAAGTTAGGTTGTAATCCAAACAACTTATGTGAAGTTATTTGTCAAAAGAGAGTCTTGCAGGTAAACTTTAACATAGAAAAGAGAGTCTTGCACATACTCTTTAATATATGACCTCAAATGACCTTTGACATCATCACATGACCTCTGACAACACCATAACATGAAGATACCCCTAGTGCTTCAATCACCCAAGTGTGGCTGCCATTGCTGTAACAGCTGCCAAGTTATGCATCATAAGAGAGTCTTGCAGGCAAACTTTAACATTTGTGACGGACGACGGACGACAGACGGACGACGGACGGACGACGGAAGGACGGACGACGGACGGACGACGGACGGACGACGGACGACGGACTGACGACGGACGGACGCCATTTGGATCCCTTAGTCTCGCCTTCACCTCCGGTGGGCGAGACAAAAATCATGGGCGTATACTCGAGCAGGAATCGATGTAGGGCACTTTGTCAATCAGTTGCAAAAAAATGATAATCTATAATCACATAATTATCGGTTCTGTTCTTCAAATAAATGGATGTAGGAGACTTTTCAGCAAAAGACAATATTGATACGAGACGAGATACTTACTCTCTGAAGTTATAGCCTTGTTGCAGAAGAAGCACATGTTGCCAAAGAGCTGGAAAGTAAATGTAACACAGATTGTTAGAGATGCAACAGACAACACGAGATCTGTCAGTTTGACTGCAGTAGATTATGACCGATTACTATCATACTCACATTTTTCCTACAGTGTAAATAATGCATTAGTTTTCTCGACTGACTATGCATGATAGATATTTTATGATGATTATGATGATTATGATGGTGATGATCCACAGCATTTTTATAGCACCATATATCTGTTGTATAAACACTCAAAGGCCCAGACTCCTTCCAGAGATTGTGAACAATTCAACAAATCACTGAGAATCTGAACACACCACCAAGATTTGTCATCACTGCATCTGTGCAGGAGTTTCAAGTGATGATTGAAACTTGTACAATATCAGCACTGCAGTTTCCTTATAAATACATGGTGTATTCTCAGGGTTCGAAGTTGGCGATGGTCCGCTGGCCATTGGCCACCCAAAATCATGTCGGACTAGCTAAAAATCATAAAATTCTGAAGTTACTAGTCCGTCTGGCTAGCCAAAATATTGCTTCAGTGTCAAAATTGATTCTAAGTAGTCCGCCTGGCTAGTTAAAAAAAAAGTTCAGTGCGACCCCTGATTCTGTTCAGATATACTCTCAATACTCTTTACATCGCAAAGCATGCAATTTGAAATAACAGATTTAAAAAAAAAAAAAAGCTGTAAACATTACTTTATTATTTGCAAGATGGCAGATGTTTTGAATGTACTTCGTCACAAAAGTTTACATTTATATTGGTAATCTTTACAATTGTTGCATAGTCAATGCACGCTATTTGACAATTCAAAAAATGTTATGCATTAAAGTACTTTGAAATATAACACACAATTTTCTGAGAAAGCTAGACATGCTATACAAGATCGGGCCATCAAACTGCAAAGAAATATCGGCACACTGCACTGAAGCCGCAGAGAGCCTATATCTATCAATGAACCATGAGTGTTTGAATACAGTGTGCAGCCAACAACATGTGCACACCTGGAAATCGTTTGTGACTCGGATTTCATGGCATCTGAGAACAGTACACACACACACACACACACACACACACACACACACACATACACACACACACACACACACACACACACACACACCAGGAGTTTCAGTCATGTGAGAGACATGGAATGAGGGGTTGCTATGGAAACCAGAAGCCATCTCACCTGGTTGTAGTGGGTCTCACAGTAGGCCTTGCCGTTCTTCTCGTAGTGCTTGTGGCCAAGGAAAGGCTTCTCGCATCGTGCACATACAAAATGCTGAAAAGGAGTATTAAAATTGACAATAAATTGGTGGATTTCACTGCATATAAAACAACTTCTGAGATCTAAAACTACAATGCCTTCCACTAGTAAATCAATGCCATTTCTATCATCACCATCATCTATCACTCCAAATCAATTCTTCTACCATCACCATCACCACTTTTCTCCCATTTTCAAGTACAACTTTTACCAGAACCATCTTAAAGTAAATATTACCCCAACAACTGCAACTACTATATGATTATAACAGACGAACACAATGACAACAACAAGAAATACATGAATAGTAACAGTTTATATTCAAACTGCACTCAATGGTATGTTTCTTAATACTGGAGTTGTTTCATTGTTAAACCCACTGTCAATGGCAAGACAAGCGCATTATGGCTGACAAAGTGCAATGTAAAAGACAAAATCAGAAAGGACTCCCTGTTGAATTCTACGTTAATCATTAGCACAAGCACTACTGTCCAAACCATCATGTTTTCTATCAATGCCATCAACAGCAGGTTTGCAGGTACCACCACAAACAGTGTCATGATTTCTTCTTCTACAAACATCACAAGCCTGCTTCCACCACTACCATCACCACCACCATCATCACAATCACCACCACAACCATCACCATCACCATCGCCACCACCACCACCACCACCCTCACCATCATCATCACAATTACTATTACCATTACCATCACCACCACCACTGCTATCACCACTATTACAATCACCATCACTCACCACAACCATCACCATCACCACAATCACCATTATCATCATCACCACCACCACCATCATTATCACCACCACCATCATTATCACCATCAACATCACCATCACCATTACCACCACCATCACCATCACCATTATCACCATCATCACCATCACCACCACCATAACCACCATCATCATCACCGTCACCATCATCATCACCGTCACCATCACCATCACTATCACCACCACCATCAATTTTGCCACCACCACCATCACCATCATCATCACCATCACCACCACGATCACAATCACCACCACCATCACTATCACCACAATCACCATCTCACTATCACCACCATCACCTCACCGTCACCACCATCATCATCACCACCAGCATCACCATCAACATCATTATCACCACCACCATTATTACACCCATCCCCCTTCCTTGCCGACATCACCATCGTAAATTACAATTGCGACTGACCTCAACGTGCCAGTGCTTGCCGAGAGCCGTCACGATGCGTTCCTCGATGGGTCTGTGGCAGGCCTGACAGATGGGAATTCCCATCTTGTCATGGCAAGGCAGACAGTAAAGCTCTCCCCGCAGCTCACGGGCCGTACCATTCAACTCCTCGCTGTGAGGATACAAGGAGCAGACAAGGAGACAGAGGAGGAGGCGGCGGAGGGGGAGGAGGAGAGAGACAGAGAGGTTAACATGGGCAAAACATTTACTTTTTAGTATCTCAATTTCAAGTGGGATCAAAGCTTGTGAACATACAAGAAACTCCTGGTGAGTTCATAAGAGAGTATGTCTGCAAACCTTTGATTTCATTTCATGAATACCTACAAGTTCACATGGCAAACATACAAGTTTGCAATAGTCATACACAAAATAATTGTTTTAAAAATCTTTTGCTTTGAAAATTTTAAAAATCACATACATGAACAAGAGTACATTCAAGACCCATACACTGTCATCTAATGGCAGTCATGAGTGTCTACTAGTATTTCCTCCAACATGTCTGTTCATTTTGTTTCATTTATGCTTACAAACACAATCCACTGTGTCCAGGCATTTTGCATTTTATCCACTTATATCTAAGTGAAGATTATTTCATTCCAGAACATATTTCCAAACCATCAGCTACTTTTGGGCTTGTTCTCTTTTCCAGACATTTGATCACAAGACATTGTCACCACACCTACATTTGTAATTACCAAGTAATACGTACATAGTTTTGACCGAACCCCCCCCCAAAAAAAAAAACACCAACAATCCAACAATCTGCACCTTTTCATATTTTCTTAATAGTTTCTCATTTTGCCCTACTGCAGGAAACTTTCACTGTTCTATGTTTCATTCTCTGTTATCTTTAAGAGTCAACTAGAACCTGAAGTGCAAATTCCCTTTAGCTCTGAGTTTGTACTTCTCTTCTCGAGTTAATACCCCATACTGCCTGAGCCCATTCTAAAAGGGTTGAAGGTGTGGCTGCAACGATTTGGCAACTTACCTGCAATGAGTGCAGTTGAAGTGGTAGGCGTGGTAGGGTTCCTGCTTGTATTTGATGAGCATTCCGTCTTCAATGACACCACTGCAATACAGACATATCAGCGATAAAGATGAAAATTGATAATCTCACAGGGATAATATTCCCTGTAAAAGCTGTGTCGAATCAATGCAGTAAAAACAAAGTAAGGAATTGGGGGAAAAAAAATATTAACAAGGAAAAGTAGAAATTACACGGTGCGTATGTCCCCGCCGGAAGTAGCATTTAGTAGCAAAATGTACAATATAGGTAAAAAATCAAGGTCAAAGGTCAAAATTCTGTGTAGAAGTTTTAAAGTCCTCACCTAGTGCCATCACATAAAGCAAACGGAATCGAAATCAGGTTAGAAATGGCGAAGGAGTAGCATTTTGTAGCCAATGTACAATATAGGTCAAAAATCAAGGTCAAAGGTCAAAGGTCAAAGAAGTGAAAGGTCAAAATTCTGTGTAGGAGTTTTGAAGCCCTCACCTAGTGCCCTCACATAAAGCAAACGGAATCGAAATCGGGTTAGAAATGACGAAGGAGTAGCATTTTTAAGCAAAATGTACAATATAGGTCAAAGGTCAAGGTCAAAGGTCACAACTGAAATTCTGTGTAGAAGTTTCAAAGCTCCCATATAGTGCTATCATATAAAGTAAACAGAATTAAAATTGGCTCATAAATGACAGAAAAGTAGCAAATTGAACATTTTGATCACACACGGACGCACACACAGACGGACCGACGGACACACGGACACACACACGTATGGAGCCCGTTTCATAGTCCCCTGCTAGAACTCGTTCGGCGGGGACAAAAAGACGAAACTCTGAATGAAAATGGACAAACCGAGATCAAATATGAATCCCCTCTCATTAATATGCTGTATCATAAAAAAAAAAAGCTATTAAACTAAAGAAAGCCATTTTTGAAGATATATCAATATCATAAAATGTTTCATACAGTCCTGGCGACTACATCACATGTCATGGCCTCCACCAAGATACATACGGTGTATATATGCAAATACCCACACTCAGATACACACACACACACACACACACAAAGGGCCTTAACAAGACCTATATGCTGTCAGTTTTCTATTTTTTATTTTTTTTTAGCTTTTTACCTTATTTTATTATTTCCTTTATTTTAGAATGGTGACTCAAGAATCAGGCACTTCACAAGAGACCATGACCCCAAAGAATGCATCCCAAATAGAGACTTAATTGTAACCCATAATCATATTAATGAAAAATTGAATTACATTCAACGACGGACTTAGCAATGCCCTAATTGCACGTCCCTATTACAACTGCTCTTGTACAATTATCAGCTACATTAATTCAGCACCTGAGGGTCTCCAGGAGTTCCTGCTTGATCAATAGCAAGTGTACATTGAAAAATGGGAAACATTTGAAGGCAGTTACACACATACACGCACAAAAAAAAAAAAAAAAAAAAAAAAAAAAACAGACACATACACAAACACACAAACTGAAGGAATTTGCACTTACTGACAGCGGTAGCAAATATGCTTTCCAGTACCTATAGATCATCAAGGAGAAACAAAACTTAGATCAATACATTACGTTTGATACATTTTCCCTTTATAAATAAATACCCACATATACTTATAGTTTCACTGAATGCAATGTACACTGTTGTACTTAGAAAATTTGATAAAAGAGACAAATTACACTGGACTTTCATACTTAAAAAAGCAAAGCAAAGCAAAAAAAATCCCTACATGCATATTCCTGGATGTAATTTATTGTGATTCGTGATAAACTATAATTTGTCTTGTCATTTCATTATCCTTAGTTTTACTTGTTGCCCTTTAAGGTTATGGTAGACGTACAAGTCAGATACCTCAAAGCTGTATTAAAGTCCTCACTATTGTTAGCTCATTTAAACTTCCTACCAAACAATCCAGATTTCAAGATGATCTAACTGTCATACTAACTTTCTACTCCTGCAGTCTTTAAAGGGTGTGTACAGTTCTGGTCAAGATGAGGATTTACCTTTTAACATTTTGTGAGAAATTCAGAAACCACTCTATCAGATGTCATAGAGCATGCAATTCTAAGGGGTATTAAAAGTTTATTTGATGAAAATCGGTTTTGAAATGGCTGAGATATCCAAAAACAAGGTGAAATAAAGAGATCCTAATAAAAGGCGTGGCCTGTCGCCCCTTATCATTATCACCTTTTTGGATATCTCAGCCATTTGAAAACCAATTTTCATAAAATGAACGTTGAATCCTTCGTAAAATACATGCTCTTTCATATTTCATTAGAGGTTTCTCATTATCTCACTTAGGAATGTTCAAAACATGAATCTCCACCTCAACCAGTACTGTACAGTCCCTTTAAATTTTCTTCAAATCATTTACAGCATGGCCAACTCTAATCACAGTCTACCATTCAGCAAATGGGGTTCTATATTAGAGCTGGGATTATATCTCTATAGACGCTAGCTACAACTGTAGGTTCATCACCTAAATGCAACAAATATTTATCCTTCCCCTTTTGTAAACTCTCCCAAACTTGCGCTTGAGATAATCTACGCTGTAGCCTAATGAAAGAAGGGTATTATCAACACCTCCCAAATGTAACCAATCTGCAAATTTACACAAGACAGCTCAAGAGTTGGTCAAACAGCAGGAACATTTAACAGCTTTAAGCACACAAAGCATGAATAATACATGAGAAGTGGACAATGAAGAATGATGCGTTTTCTGTAGCATGCTGTGTAGTTTCCAGTCCAGCTCTGAACAGTCTTCTTGTATCTATCCAAAGTTGGTTTCAACATCACTTGCAAGTAGGATCCAAATCTAAGTTGCTTTCTTCAGCCTCGTTATATAACACTCCATTCCAAATACAGCAAAAGTAGAATCTTCTATGTAATGAAATTTTTGGGCTTGTTCAATTTCATTATACTTTACTTGCTTATAACTGTGAGTCTGAAAGTATTTCTGAATATAGCTTAGGATCTTCGTAAAATAAACAAACAAACAAACAAATCATATTTCCTTTTTGCTCAAGTTCAAAAGCTCATGAAATCTGCAACATGTCCATACTGGGAAATAATTACTGTTTACCAAATGCCTTTTGTTGTCACAGTAGTTTTGCACAGTCCCTGCAAAATTCAAATGTGAGTCTTATTTAAGGGCAACATCATAAACAGCTGCTGTCAGACTTTACAAAAACGTCTGTGTGTGTGAGTGTCTGAAATTGTAGCTGCAGTCTGTCAGGCTGTGGATGTCTGTCTGTCTGGGTGTATCTGTAGTGTAAGAATAAATGAATTTACTTACTTGCAGCCTTTTCTTTCAAGTGGCATGAATGACACAGAGCCCTGTTGATAGAAACAAGAAAGAAACCCTCAAATATATCATAAGCAGATACCTACTTGCTTGAAACAAAAAATCACTTGCATACATTTTAAACAAAGCAGCCATTCTTCAGCCCAAAATTCAATGACAGCACTTGGAAATCGTCCCTGGGGCGACAAGACCTCGTATCTGCAAAATGTCAAATGTTCAGGAGAGCAAAAAACATGGCAGCCAAAGCACTATATCGAATGGGAGAGCCTTCCTTTTGACATGCTGTGGTGACTTCAATTTTGGGTTAAGACAGTTAGGATTTGGACAGGACATCACTTAACTGATTATCTGACCATTAATCTAAAAAAGTCATTTTCACCAAAATTTCAGATACGAGGTCTTGTCGCCTAAGGGCCGAAATATGTCATGAATTTGTAGTTTGTAGGTATTTGTAGGTAGTTTGTAGGTATAATTTATATCGCATTATTGTGATCTTTTCATTGGCAATTGTAATGATATGATTTAGTTTTTTACATTCATCATATTCTCTACAAGAAATTTCAGCCAGGTAGTTTGGTATTGCAAAGGCAGGTTCCATTGTTCAAAGAGATGCATTGCTTTATCCTCAAATTTCAACAAGAACTGCCTTTCACGGGCTCATCTTTTATACAAACTCCATTAATGGGCCACTACTTCACTGTACTATTGGCATCTTGAATGCATTATCATCATCAGTGTGAACAATAGACCTACCTCCTTGTCTTCTACCCACATATCTTGCTTTTTTTAAATATGCCTAGGATCAAACGAAATAACTCCAGCTGAACCTAGTTGTCTTGATAGGCAAGTCATTTCCTTTTATAGCATGTCTGAGAACACTTTGTACAGTAGCTACACACATTGATGATGGTGGATGATGATGGATTAAAGCAGTTTTTCCACAACTTTCTATGTGCAATGCTTTGGAGTTGCATTTTTGTTTTAAACCAAGCTATACTGTGCCATGCCTTTGCATGCAAATGCACTGAATTTTGAACCCACAAAGATGATGCACAAGGGGAAAAAAATCCTGAGGGGAGAAAAAAAAAATCCTAAAGTTAATCTTTTAAACCTTGGTGAGGCAATTACCATTTCCTGTGGATTAGAATGTCTCCAAGGCACATCTCTCCCCTCACATTAAAGGTGGCTACACTCATCAGCGCAATGCATCATGGGAAAAATGGCTTGTTTTGAAAGCAAAATTACCTTTTTTTTTGCACCAGGGGGAAAATAAGCTAGCCTAACATTCCAGTAAATTTTAACTTTTTCCATGCCATGTCTTGTTGTAACACAGTTGGCACGTAAGATGTACAGTACTGTATTACTCTTCAGGAAAACTGATGGCAATCTATAACACTGTAACAAGATTCAAACAGCAAGTACAGTTGGTATCATCATCACATGAACAAGTGATTAAAAAAAAAGAACAAGTTTGTGTATAAATATTCCACTCATATCATCCCACTGCCAAGTACTTTCACAGAAAGAAAATTTTGCATGAATTTGGGGGGCTTTAACAAGATGATGGCCTTTTAGTCATGGCACCAAAGAAAGGAAAAAAAAAAGGAACTCACAAGGATATGCTTGCCTATGCTGCAGGCCTTAAATGTACAACCCACCAACCTTGTCATTGATATACCGGTATACAAACACAGCCATATCAAGTACCACATACACTGAAATTAATATACAATGTACGTAGTGGGACAGTGGCAAACTCAGAACAGGAAGTTGTGGTTTCATACTGGTTTAAGTCTGCTACAGAAGCCATCATGTTGCATTTGTTATTTAAAAAAAAAGAAGGAATGAAACAATAGGTCAGCTGCGCATGCTCCAAATCTTGCATCAAATTTCCATACCACACTGAAAAGAAATATTAGAATATATGGACTCTGATTGGGAATACCATGACAGAGTTCAGCAGTAAGCAGCCATTCCAAATTGTTGTGGAAAAAAAAAAGATCACTGATGATTTTTTTTTTCAACTTCAAAATCATCTTTTAAGTTTGAAATACCAGAAACGTCTACCATAAGTCATAAATGTACACACACAAAAAAGAGAAAAATAGCCAGAACATTCTATCTATCATTGCCTCCTCCAAGAAGGGTTCTTTTGTGCTGATGTTGGTTTGTGTGTCTGTTTGTTTGTTTGTCTGTCTGTCTGTCTGTCTGTCTGTAGAAAAAAAAAAAGAACTCAAACTTGTGAATAGATTTGGATGAAATTTTCAGGCAAACTTGATAATGACACAAGGAAAAGATTACTAGATTTTGGTACTGATCCTGATCACTGTCTGGATCCTATGGGTAGAAATGTGCTGCTTGGTGGAGGTCTGTCCTCTCTGGGTGCTTTTCCACTTTGTTACTACATTTCTCTAGTTGACACTTACAATCACTCTTGAAGTTAACATTATTTGCATGACATTCCTGGCTTGCTGTCAGACCGCTAGATACCAATCGCATACTGTGCAGCAAAAACACAGTAGTCATAACGCTGTATGTAAACGCACACCACCGCAGCATTATCACATGACTCAGCCTGACTTACCTGCCACGGTTCTTTACGAAGCCCGAGTCGGCCAGCTCTACGTTACAGAGCTCGCACAGAAAGCACTGTGGATGCCAATTGTTGTTCATGGCTTTGATGACACGCCCTATCACAAATTCGTCTGCAACGGAAGCGGAGAGTAAAAGGAGATGAGTATGAGTTCTTTTGACATGTGACTGTTAGGAAAAAAAATATATGTTGTCCTATCATATACAGTGTGTACAATATGTACATGCTTACTAGGTTTAATAAGTCTAGTATTAGTATAAATTTGATTTTTTTAATGATTCAAGGATGATACATGATCATCAAGGATAAGAAAGTTTTTAGAAGTATAAAACAATCTCTTGGCCAAGAACTCCCATAACTGTTGTAGAACTGTATTTTACAAGACACTGTACTTTACTAAATCTCAGAAGAAATCAATACAGGCAGTAGTCTATACCACTTTTTCAACAAATATATAATGAGAGGTATGCAGCAAATTGTTATCACACGTGGGAGTATCCTCAGTATGCTTCCCAGTTCCTTCGCAACTATAAAAGAAATTTACCGTCAGTTGATAATACTAATAAACATGTTTCCAGTTTCCCACACAGTAATTAGTATACAGGTAATATTTGCAAAAATACCTACAAAGTAATCTATTACAGACTTCATGATACCATTACTCGCGTGGCTTGACATGTTTTATGATCACAATGTGTGTGTGTGAAGATGGCAAAAACAAACCCCTGCTGCCAATTAGCCTTACACTATCAAACTGCCCATTACATCTGGCACTTGCAGTTGGCTAGAACCCACAACAGTCATGAACAGAGACTATGCTCCAGAAGTTTATTCAGGGCAAAGTGGGTGTGTCCACGGAAGTGCAACATAGTCTCTGGAATGGTCGCTGCAATTTAGTGTGGAAATTGACCAGGGGGCATTTTTCAAGAAGCGTATTATTGGATTTTTTTTGTTGGTTTTTTTTTTTTTGACACATTCACTCTTAGCTAATCAGATGCTAGGATCTTAATAGCTTATAACACTAACAGTAAGTCAGCAAAAAAAAAAAAAAAAAAAAAAATGAAATGTCCCAGATACTGGTAAAGAACAATGACCCCCCCCCCCAAAAAAAAAAAAAGACCTACAGTCTGGTAGACAGGCCACACATCTTGAGGAAATATTATGTGGGTACAACCTGTAATTCAAACACTTACTGCATTTTCCGCAGCATGGAGCAAACAGGACGTTGAAGTCATGTTCACAGTACTTCCTGCCTTCGAACTGCAGACAAATAAAATTTGATACACATCGTAATATCTCAATTTGCTCTGAGCACGGCAAAACATCGTCTTGGGTCCAAAGTTTGGCATCCTGTGTTCAGCTCACAAAGTTGTTCAAATTCAGCCCTTTGACGGAGTGCAAACTGAACTTTTCTTGATTAGAATTACAAAATCAGCATTGCACACAGATTTATGATGTTGAGTTTTAAGGACAAACTTCTTTTTTTTTTCAAATGGAATGTACCTCTTTGTTATAAATGGCACATGTACAGAAAAAGAATTCTCAAGTTCATTTAGGGTAATGTGAGAACTGCTGTATGTACATGTATCCTAAATAAGTTTCTCCATTTGGGACATAAAATCAGATAATATGGACATCATATTTATATGCATAACAAAACAAATATCAGAACTTTCTGTACTGCAAATAGTATGAACCCCCCCCCCCAAAAAAAAAGAAGCAATGAATAATATATAAAAACAATTTGTTTTACTTTGTTTTATTTAAATCTCCTCCACTTCAAAACTGATTTTCATCAAATATACTTGAATTCCTCTTACAATTTTATGCTCAATATCTCATATAAATGGTTTCTATTTATATTGCACAAAAGCTTAAAATTTGACCCCCCCCCCCCCTTTCTCAACCAAATCTATACCTTCCCTTTAAAGGGAACACACTCACCTCAAAGAAGACCCCTCCTGGAAAAGGTCGGAAGCACTGAGCGCATCTAAGAACAGAATGAGACACGAAAAGTGATGAATCACCAGGCAGTTATGACATGGAGAGCCCTTCTTCATCAACTCAACTTTCACACATTGAAAGCATCAGCCATCTTTGGCAAGTCCTTAATTAAAGGGATGGTATAGTATTGGTTGAGGTGAGGATTCAGCTTTTAGCTTTTTGCGAGATACTTGGAAACCACTTCATGAAATGTTAATGAGCATACGATTCTAGAAGAGGAATTCAAAGTTTATTTGATGAAAATCGGTTTTGAAATGGCTGAGCTATCCAGAAACAAAGTGAAACAAAGCAATCCTAATTAAAAGTATGTCCCACCTTTTATTAGGATTGCTTTGTTTTGATATCTCAGAAATTGCAAAACTAATTTTAATCAAATGAACTTTGAATTCCCTTTACAACCATATATCAATGCTCTTTTATATTTCTTATGAGGTTTTTATTATCTCAAAAAATCATCATCAAAAAACAATGGAAACCTGAAGCCGCATCTCCACCAAAACTGTACCATCCCTTTAACTGCCATAAACCTTCACAATGGCAACTGAGACTACAAGCATGTACACTGTTTGTCCAGTCATGAATCAAACAACTTTACACAGCAGTCGTACAAAAGATATTGGTGCATACATACATGTACATGTGTATTCTGTTGAATGTTTCTGTATTTTACATCTTCGTATTCTTTGGTATGAATTCTTTTTATTCTCAAGTTCTGCAATCTTTGGTAGCTAGAAATATGTTTACCCAAAAGTCATAAAAAGACACGAAAAGAGAGAAGAAATATTTATTTGCATCCATACATCCCACAATGCCTACATTGTAGCAACTGTGCTATTCTCTTGAAATTGAGCCTGTACGCTGTACACCTACATTCTATTACTACACTTGTACATGAAGCTACACTGTACATTGTACTTTATACATGAAAGGGCCTGCACTTTGAAACTTCACAGCCTGAATTCAGGCTTTTGCCTGAAAACTGTCATCCCCGACACACTCTACTAGCAATCAACTTCAGATCACACATGTATGACAAACGGCTTGCGATAAAGGCTATGGGCTGTCTGGGGGCTTAAGCTGGCAGAGACACGACGGATTTTGGATGTGACGATACACATAATATCCTGATCTGCTCTTCCTGCAGACAGACTATTGCTTTAGTATGCTATACCACAATTTTTGCTTGGAACCGGGAAGACATATTCTGTGGCCAATAACACATAGTTTGCAGGCACAAACCCTTATTGGTCATAAAGGAGTCTGTGTGCGCCAAGACTACCAAGGCACTGCAGCCTCTCCCAAGAAGCTACAACACATTGCCAGTGGTGCATGCAGGTAGTCTTGCTGCAGACTCCTTTGCAACCAACAAGGGTTTGTGCCTGCAAACTAGATAACACAAACGTTGCCAGATACATCTCCTTCAGTTCATAAGCGAAAAACAATCAACACAAAATTGCAGATTATGTACTCTGTCTTGATACCACACTAGAAAATTGATTTCGAAATATCCGAGATATCCAAAAACAAAGTAAATGAAAGTGGTCCTTATAAAAGTGGGATCCACCATTCATTAGGATCACTTTTGTTTTTGGATGTCTCACCCATTTCAAAACCAATTTTCATTAAATAAACCTTGAATTGTCTTAGAATCATATGTTCTTTAATGTTTCATATAGGTGGTTTCCAATTATGTCACAAAAAGTTAAAACTTGATATACCAAAAATTCTGTCATGATGTCTTGATGCAAAACAAAATCAGTATCATCACACCAGCAACAACAACAACAACAATGTATACAACTTTAGCAACGGGATAAATTATAAACATTTCAATGAAGTCATTTCCAAAAGAACATGGATAAGTTTTCTAGGGGTAGAACAAACATTTTCTTTAAAACGAACTGTCAGAAATCAAGTTTACAATCCCAGGTACTCAGTATGGCTAACAACCTACTATGCAAAATTATGAATGTTTTTACTTTTGGGGAGCACTGTTACAAAAATCACAAAATACTCAGGCTGACTGAAATAAAATCCCAGAATACAGGTATACAAAAAAAAATATATATATAGATATAATTATAAAAAGTGACACACTGTCGAACTCATCAAAAAGGTGTTGAGCAAAAAGTGACAGAAGACAGCTAGGGATACAAAGTATGATCTACATAGTACATCCTTAAAGGGACTGTACAGTACTGGTTGAGGTGGGGATTCATGTTTTGAACATTCTTAAGTGAGATAATGAGAAACCTCTTATGAAATATGAAAGAGCGTGTAATTTCAAAAAGGATTCAACGTTTATTTGATGAAAATTGGTTTTCAAATGGCTGAGATATCCAAAAATGTGATAATAATAAAAGGCGACATGCCACAACTTTATTAGGATCTCTTTGTTTCACCTTGTTTTTGGATATCTCAGCCATTTCAAAACCGATTTTCATCAAATAAACTTTTGATACCCCTTAGAATAGCATGCTCTTTGGCATCTCATAGAGTGGTTTCTGAATATCTCGCAAAACGTAAAAAGCTAAATCCTCACCTCGACCAGAACTGTACACACCCTTTAAAGGAGAAAGGGAAGGGTTATAGGGAAAGTGGGACTAAAACGGGGGCGGGGCATGAAAATGACATTTGAAAATTGAGTGATACAGTGAGTGATGAATGAGGAGAAGCTAAGGTTAATATCACACCATGCACCACTCAGCTGGGTTTGGCTCAGTACTTTACACACAGCAGCCCAAAGCTCCTGTGAGCCTCATAGACCGGGGGCCCAGAAGATTTATTCAGCTGAAAAGGGTCACACTTTTTATTGGTCTCATCATATAGGGATGTGTCCAAGGGTCAATAAAATGCATTGCTGGCAAGTCACATCCTGTACCGTAAGCCTAGGGACCACAAAAAAGGACCCCGAAAAATGCATTTATTCAGCCGAAGGGGGTCACGGACAAAAGTTGGTGGATATTGTTCCTTTGGGTGTACTTATCATGAAAACAGCAATGCCAGCTATTTTATCCTGTACGGGGCCCCAGACAGTAGCCCCAAATGGCCCCAGAAATATGGTGTTATTCAGCTGAAAAGGGTCACGGCTAATTTCTTTTGCAATGGAAGTAGTTCCCATCAGAGATATCCAAAACACCAATGCCAGCTATTTTATCCTGTACGGGGCCCTAGACAGTAGCCCCAAAGGGCCCCATCCCCCATAGGCCTACGTACAAACATACACAAACATTGATTTTATTCAGTTGAAAAGAGTCACGGCTAATTTCTTTTGCAATTGAAGTAGTTCCTATCAGAGATATTTAAAACACCAATACCAGCTATTTTATCCTGTACGGGGCCCCAGACAGTAGCCCCAAAGTGCCCCACCCCCATAGGCCATACGTACAAACACACACAAACATTGATTTCATTCGTGCAGCTGAGAAGAGTCACGGCTAATTTCATTTGCATTGGAAGGAGTACCCATCAGAGATATCAAAAACACCAAAGTCAGCTATGTTATCCAGTACGGGGCCCCGGACAGTAGCCCCAAAGGAGCTCCCCCCCCCCCTCCCCCAACACACACACCGACACTAGTTTCATTCAGCTGAAAAGAGTCACGGCTAATTTCTTTTGCAATGGAAGTAGTACCCATCAGAGATATCCAAAATACCAAAGCCAGCTATTTTATCCTGCACGGGGCCCCAGTCAGTAGCCCCAAATTGCTCCCTCCCCCCCCCCCCACACACACACATTGATTTTGTTCAGCTGAAAAGGGTCATGGCTACTTTCTTTTACCATTGGTAGTAGGCATACTCATCAGAGATATCCAAAACACTAAAGCCAGTTATTTTATCCTGTACGGGGTCCCAGACAGTAGCCCCGAAGTGCACCCCCAACACACACACACACACACACACACACACACACACACACACACACACACAAAACACCCACACACACACACACACACATTAGTTTCATTCAGCCAAAATGGGTCACGGCTAATTTCTTTTGCAATGGAAGTATACCCATCAGAGATATCCAAAGCACCAAAGCCAGTTATTTTATCCTGAACGGGGCCCCAGACAGTAGCCCCAAAGTGCCCCCCCCCCCTCCACATACACACACATACACATACACACACACACACACGCACACACACACACACACACACACACACACACACACACACACACTAGTTTCATTCAGCTGAAAAGGGTCACGGCTAATTTCTTTTGCAATGGAAGTAGTACCCATCAGAGATATCCAAAATACCAAAGCCAGTTATTTTATCCTGTATGGGGCCCCGCACAGTATAGCCCCAAACACGGGTAATTTCTTTTGCACTGGAAGAAGTACCTATCAGAGATATTCAACACACCAAGGCTAGTTATTTCATCCTGCACAGAGCCCTAGACAGTAGCTTCACAGTGTCCCATCCATTATACATGTACTGTGAATCAGCTGAAAATGGTCTTACAAATTCTTTTGTAACGTTAATATCAGGGCCTACTGAACAGAGATATCACAAACACTAAAGCAAGTCATCTTATCCTGTATACGGGGTCCCATAGTTACAGTAGCAAAACACAAAGGAAGCATACTTCTGTATAGTGCACAACCAAGATGACCATATATTACGAAAACCAGTCATTTCATCTTGTACTGGGCCCAGGTTACAGTAGCCATAAAGTGCCCCTCCCCCACATATTATTATGACATCATTTAGCTGAAAAGAGTCATAGTTGTTTTTCTTTTACAATCGAAGTAGGCCTTAGTTTACATCATAGATACCCAAAACATCAAAGCCAGTTAGGTTTTCCCAGCCAATTTTGCACTTTTGTTCGTTCATTAATTTTGATAGAAGGTTCGAATTCGTAAAATGGGTATTCAAATTGGCTGGTACCCTACGTTCATTCAAATTCGCCTTGACTTGCCGAAAAGTGTATTTCAGTCATTAAATTTCGCGAAAGACAGTCAAATTCCAAACGTGTTCATTCAAATTCAAATCATGCTATTTCTTTGTTTCAGATCTTTTTAACATTTGTTTCTATGTGTGTTTTCGTTTCATCTATGAATTACTGTTATAAAGCAGTAAAAGTGTCATATTTCTTATCTAGTATAACTGGATTTGGTTGTTCTGTAACCAGACTGGTAACGCTCCTTCTCTTTCATATACATGTCATTATAGGCATATACGTGTACCAGTAATGCAGCTTAACTTCATTTTTTATAGTCATGACAGCACAATATATACAGACGTATATCTCTAGAAGACATAGAAAGAATTATATTAAAAAAAAAAACATTTGAGGATCATAACCTTGACTTCTTGTAACTGGCCGACCGCTCGGAATAAAGCGCTCGTAACGGCCAGATAATTTGTGGCTTCTTACTTCTTTGGATTCAAAAGGCACGTTAAAAAATGGTGTCAAAGTCTCTTAAACGAATACGAAAACATGAAATGCTATGATGCTTACAAAACAATAACTACGACGAAAGAAAATAAGGAAAGAGGCCAAGCATGAACATATCTGTTTAACAGACTGCAGAACATGTTAAATTAGATGGCCAGAAATCAATTTGAATGAACGAGCGCAGCATGTAATCACGTGACTATATCATTATGAATTTATGAATGAACGGATAGTGGAATGGTACTTGTATTATATGGATTTCAGTTGAAAAAGTGTTATTTAGAATAAGGTTAGAGGTAATGTGAATGTTTCAAAATAAATTTGAATGAAGAGATTAATATGACATAGAACTACCATGTCATCTAGGCGAAGTTTTTGCTAAATTTAATTCAACATTAAAGAATTCGATTAAAAGAGGTGCGATATTGGCCCGGATGCAGGGCCCTTGACAGGTATAGCCCCAAGGTATTCCCACCCCATATGAATTAATTGTTTTTAGGTGAAAACAGTCATGTATGCCTATTTTCCTTGGCAGTGGAATTAACAGCTGAGATACGTAAAACACAAACCCATCCAGTTAAGGGGCCCCCAGCCAGTAGCTGGAAAGTGCTCCCGTATTATTATATTCTAAGTGAAAAGAATCATTGCCATAATTTCTTTTGCATTGGAAGTAGTACTCAAGGAGGTATCAAAAACACCGAAACCAGTTATATAGCTGTACGGGGCCCCACGGAGTGTTCCTAAAGTGTCCCCACATGTAATTCCACTATCAAGATCTGCATCCCGATCTATTCAATCTGTCAGATCGGGAGAGAGCGGCAAAAGTGTACGGGGACCGGGAGTATCGTGGCAGCAGCGTTTGGGTGATGGGGTTGGGTCTGGCAATTTTACAGATCAGGAAGAAATTTTGAACTGGTTCAAAATTTCTTCCTCATCTCCCCATCAAGATTGACCTATTTTGAATCGTAGCTCAAACGGGGAGAGAGCAGTGACAGTGTAAATACCGCGGGATGAACGTAACAATTCCAGGTTTTTCTGACCGTAGTAACAGCGGCACAAGAACGGGAAATATAGTCTAAACTAGACACCGACGACATGGTCCCGCTGCTGCGCCGCTTTCTTGATCAAAGCACGACCTTCCCGCTTTAACGACGCTCTCACTAAGTTCTCTACTCTCGTATAAAATCAAGGCCTGTTCCCACGACGCTTCATTCCTGCTTCGATAACGCTGTTGGCCGCTTTAGCTACGCTGTTCCTACGCTTCCCCAGACTCAATTATGCACGTCTTCCGCTCTCGCCGCTCTAAAATCGAACGTAGCCGATACGCTGGAAAATGTTTGCCAGAACAGCAAAACTGATGATGATGAGGAGGGCGCGTTGTCGTTGTCGCGAATATGAAGACGAAGGAGCGCATACTTAAGAAGAAGAGATGCACACAATAAAGAGAATAAAGCAAAACACTTTGGAGCTACTGTACGGGACCCCGTGCAGGATAAGATATCTGACTTTGGTATGTTTGATATCCGATGGATACTACTTCCATTGCAAAAGAAATTAGCCGTGACCCTTTTCGGCTGAATGAAACCAATATAAAAATTATGTGTGTGTGTGTGTGTGTGTGTGTGTGTAGGGGGCACTTTGGGGCTACTGTCTGGGGCCCCGTACAGGATAACATAACTGGCTTTAGTGCTTTGGATATCTCTGATGAGTACTACTTCCGATTGCAAAGAAAGTAGCCGTGACCCTTTTCAGCTAAATAAAATCAATGTGTGTGTGTGGGGGGGGGGGGGGGGAGGGGGAGGGGGTAACGGGACAATTTGGGGCTACTGTCTGGGGCCCCATGCAGGATAAAATAACTGGCTTTGGTATTTTGGATTTCTCTGATGGGTACTAATTCCATTGCAAAAGAAATTAGCCGTTACCCTTTTTCAGCTGAATGAAACTATTGTGTGAGTATGTGTGTTGGGGGGGGGGGGCACTTTGGGGCTATTGTCTGGGGCCCCGTACAGGACAAAATAACTGGCTTTGGTGTTTTGTATGTCTCTGATGGGTACTACTTCCATTGCAAATGGAATTAGCCGTTACTCTTATCAGCTGAATAAAGTCAATGTGTGTGTAAAAGAATCACTGCTATAATTTCTTTTGCAATGGAAGTAGTACTCAAGGAGGTATCAAAAACACCGAAACCACTTATATAGCTGTACGGGGCCCCACGGAGTGTTCCTAAAGTGTCCCCACATGTAATTCCACTATCAAGATCTGCATCCCGATCTATTCAATCTGTCAGATCGGGAGAGAGCGGCAAAAGTGTACGGGGACCGGGAGCATCGTAGCAGCAGCGTTTGGGTGATGGGGTTAGATCTGGCAATTTTACAGATCGGGAAGAAATTTTGAACTGGTTCAAAATTTCTTCCTCATCTCCCCATCAAGATTGACCTATTTTGAATCGTAGCTCAAACGGGGAGAGAGCAGTGACAGTGTAAATACCGCGGGATGAACGTAACAATTCCAGGTTTTTCTGACCGTAGTAACAGCGGCACAAGAACGGGAAATATAGTCTAAACTAGACACCGACGACATGGTCCCGCTGCTGCGCCGCTTTCTTGATCAAAGCACGACCTTCCCGCTTTAACGACGCTCTCACTATTAAAGTTCTCTACTCTCGTATAAAATCAAGGCCTGTTCCTACGACGCTTCATTCCTGCTTCGATAACGCTGTTGGCCGCTTTAGCTACGCTGTTCCTACGCTTTCCCAGACTCAATTATGCACGTCTTCCGCTCTCGTCGCTCTAAAATCGAACGTAGCCGATACGCTGGAAAATGTTTGCCAGAACAGCAAAACTGATGATGATGAGGAGGGCGCGTTGTCGTTTGTCGCGAATATGAAGACGAAGGAGCGCATATTTAAGAAGAAGAGATGCACACGTACTACTGTACAGGACCCCGTGCAGGATAAGATATCTGACTTTGGTATTTTTGATATCCGATGGATACTACTTCCATTGCAAAAGAAATTAGCCGTGACCCTTTTCGGCTGAATGAAACCAATATATGTGTGTGTGTGTGTGTGTGTGTAGGGGGCACTTTGGGCTACTGTCTGGGGCCCCGTACAGGATGAAATAACTGGCTTTAGTGCTTTGGATATCTCTGATGAATACTACTTCCGATTGCAAAAGCAAGTAGCCGTGACCCTTTTTAGCTGAATAAAATCAATGTGTGTGTTGGGGGGGGGGGGGAGGGGAGGGGGGTAACGGGACAATTTGGGGCTACTGTCTGGGGCTACTGTCTGGGGCCCCATGCAGGATAAAATAACTGGCTTTGGTATTTTGGATTTCTCTGATGGGTACTAATTCCATTGCAAAAGAAATTAGCCGTGACCCTTTTTCAGCTGAATGAAACTATTGTGTGAGTATGTGTGTTGGGGGGGGGGGGGGGGCACTTTGGGGCTACTGTCTAGGGCCCCGTACAGGACAAAATAACTGGCTTTGGTGTTTTGTATGTCTCTGATGGGTACTACTTCCATTGCAAATGAAATTAGCCGTTACTCTTATCAGCTGAATAAAGTCAATGTGTGTGTGTGTTTGTACGTAGGGCTTATAGGGGGTGGGGCACTTTGGGGCTACTGTCTGGGGCCCCGTGCAGGATAAAATAGCTGGCTTTGGTGTTTTGGATATCTCTGATTGGTACTCCTTCTATTGCAAAAGAAATTAGCCCTGAATCTTTTTAATTGAATAAAATCAATGTTTGTGTGTGTTTATACGTAGGCCTACGGGGGGTGGGGCCCTTTCGGGCTACTGTCTAGGGCCCCGTACAGGATAAAATAGCTGGCATTGGTGTTTTGGATATCTCTGATGGGAACTACTTCCATTGCAAAAGAAATTAGCCGTGACCCTTTTCAGCTGAATAACACCATATTTCTGGGGTCCTTTGGGGCTACTGTCTGGGGCCCCGTACAGGATAAAATAGCTGGCATTGCTGTTTTCATGATAAGTACACCCAAAGGAACAATATCCACCAACTTTTGTCCGTGACCCCCTTCGGCTGAATAAATCCATTTTTCGGGGTCCCTTTTTGTGGTCCCTAGGCTTACGGTACAGGATGTGACTTGCCAGCAATTCATTTTATTGACCCTTGGCCACATCCTTACATGATGAGACCATCAAAAAGTGTGACCCTTTTCAGCTGAATAAATGCTCTGGGCCCCCGGTCTATCATAGTCTCCAAATTCTAAACCTTTTTTTTTTTTTTTCGTGTGTGTGACAAATTAAGGGTTATGACTGGTGGCAGGGCTTTTTTCTTCGAACTTTAATTCAGAGCCTATTTTAATAGTTGGCATTCTACTTGATACTACAGTAATGGTACAGTGCTATTTTATAAAGACTAATTAAACGTTGCCCTTTAGGGAAAAACAAATCTGTGAGTATTTTACAAGTGTTGTCACAGTCATTATATGCCCTTTTCATCCACTAGGTACTCTATAGAGGTTCTATCCTACCATTCAAGTACATGTAAATTCATTTATTTTTGTTTCAAGTCTTCTTCTTGTATCACTCAAATTTTCACTTACATTGTAAATGGCAAAGCTTTTGCTTCATCTTACTTAAAATAATTTTCACTCACAGTACCATTTCTTTATACATGTACATTGTAAGCATGAAGATCAGAACTGACCTGGAATTCATAAAGAAGAAAAAAAGTTTCCTTCATTTTCACTGTACAACTACTGGTACTCAATGCACACAGTATGGTCTACGCTCTTGTACCATGTATTATCCCGTATGTATGGACGAGAAAACAAGAGGTCTGAATTTGAGACTACAGCTTCAGGGAGTGTCTTGAATGAGGGAACCAGCTCTATGGACCATTCCTCACATACTTGTCCATGTATAGGAGCTCGCCTGCTACACAAATTACACACTGTATAGTGGAACAGTAGCGATGTACGGTAGAAGAGACACCGAAATTTGTCATTCTGATTTGTACTGTTTACACACTGGAGGGAGTGGGTCCTGAAGAAAGGATGTACAGTATGTCCCCCCCCCCCCCACCAAAAAAAAAAAAAAAAAAAAATACAATCAGATTTTCGCATTGATAACAGTAACACCCATTATGATTAAATTGTCTAAATGCTACTTCAGGGTCTTAAAATATAACATTTTAGCTCTATTTTGCAGGAAACCCCATTCGATTTGGTTAAGCGGTCACAGAGAAATGTTGATTGTTGTAAAGCATGTCATGAGTCTGATTCTTCCAAGTTTAGCACTTCGATGATCTTGTGTGTGAATACAATAGACAGAACTTGGAGGGAAGAGATTCCCGACATCCTCTACAAAATTCCTCATTTCTCTTTGACTACTGCAGCAAATCGAATAGGGTTTTCTGTAAGATGTGGGCAATGAGTTATAGTTTCATACCCTGAATTTGTATTTAGATTGATTCAACATTTTTAAAGATATCATTGTGGAGGGTCCCGTTGTAATTTTTTTTGGGACATACGGTACAGTATTTATAATCTTGTGTCACACAACGACAGAATTTCATTCGCTTATTGCACGGCACATGAAGTAGCACTTGAATATTAAAAAGGAGAATTCTGGAGTAGATAAAATTAAGTTGTCTGATATCAATTAACAAACAAAGAGCGACATTTCATATTAGCACAACAGTGAAAATTTGATCACAATCAAATACAAATTAAGGAACTTACAAAAATTGTGAATTTTTAGTGATTTTCATAAAACGCTTCTTGAGCCAAATGTGTAGGGCCTACGGGTCATGATGATGTCATATATATTCTCACAACTTGCCACAGTTTTTCTACAGAATCTTGAAATTTCCACATTTCTTTTTTAATTCAAATGCAATTAATATCCCCTAGTTTCAAATCTGCTATGGGCCACTTTGAGTAAAAATAAATAAATAAATAAATATATAATAAATAAAATAAAATACAAAAATAAGGAACACAGATATTGGTATGTGGCTACACTAGCATAAATCATTCCATATTATGACAACTACACAATGTTAAATTACATCTATGTACAGGTAATTCCGTTTCGCCCAGACTTTACTGACATAGGTTATCTACAATCTTTGTATCCTGTACTCATACTAATTGTTTGCATGCACACTAAAGGGAATCTTTTTTCCCCCACACAAACATGATCCAAATCCAGTTTATTTTTTTCAGACTACCGGATGATTTTTGAAGGCCTGCTTGAAATTTCACACACACCATACCTGCATACAACCTTTAGTGCAAACTCAACTACCTACAGTACAGCTTCCTCATCGAGCACACAGTGTTTATTCAAGTCTCTACACTCTAGGCAAAACACTAAATACAAACTCGTCACTGACTCAATGAACTACAATGCATTATATGATACTTTCAGCCTCCAGTACAGAGATAATCTGGTGTAAATCAAAATCTGTTCTTGTGCAATAAAAATAATGTACATCATATAAAGCAATACTCATACAGTTTATACTTCATACACCACAGACACAGACACGCCAAATACATTGTATGCCCTTCACCTTGAATACAAGAAATAAAGTACACAGTCTTTCAGTGCTTATCAGCATAACACGTCACAGACACTTCTAAGTCTTAATACGAAACAGGATTTATGCTCAAAATTGAACTTAAACTCGATTCACCAAGTTATGCTCAATAAATTGAGTGTAAGATCAATTGCAACTCTTTATGAAACAGGCCCCTGGGCCCTGTTTCATAAAGCTGTTCGTAAAGTTACAAACAATTTTATACGAGCGACTGGTGATCACTTCTTGTGCTGAATTATGGAAATTCTGGTATTAAAGTACAGCACATCAGAATTGGTCACCAGTCGCTCGTAAGTTGTTCGTAACTTTAGGAACAGCTTTATGAAACAGGGCCCTGGGGGTGTTTTATAAAGCTGTTCGTAAAGGTACGAACAACATACGAGCGACTGGTGACCAGTTTTTGTGATGAATTATTGAAATTCTGGTAAGTATAGCACATCACAACTGATCATCAGTCGCTCGCTCGTATAAGTTGTTCGTAACTTTACAAACGGCTTTATGAAACACCCCCTGGTGTGATTTGAATGATAAACAAAATATATATATATGCAAAATGTTAATTACTACGAAATAAGAACTTACACAAAACAGTGCTCATGCCAGACCTCCCCATGAGAGTTGACGATGCGCTCTTCCTGCTTGAAGCCAGAATGGCATCGCACACACACGGAATTAATCAGCGACATCTCTGTACTGTAGAAAAGAGAAAGAAAAAAATTTTGATTATACACCTTTTATTTAATCATTTTCAACTGAAAATAAAGCTGTATCCATACAAAACATTGTTGTATAAAACAATATATATTCTAATATCAAACTAGAAATATCACTTAAGGTGATTAATACCCCCGCCCCGTGACGACAGTCTTACCCAAGGAATGATCTTTCCTTGATCTTCTGCCATTTAAATGCCGTTACCATGGCAACGCAGCTTCCGACACGTCCGAAAAATATGTCTTGCACATCTTCCCACCAAGACTATTGTGTGTGCCACATTTCATAAGCTTTTGTCAAAAACTGAGGAAGTAGTTCAATCCACAAGATCTTTCCTTGATCTTCCACCATTAATATGCCGTTACCATGGCAACGCAGCTTCCGACATGTCCAAAAAATATGTCTGCACATCTTCCCACCAAGACCAATGTGTGTGCCACATTTCATGAGCTTCAGTCGAATACAGAGGAAGTAGTTCAATCCGCAAGATCTTTCCTTGATCTTCTGCCATTTATATGCCGTTACCATGGCAACGCAGCTTCCGACACGTCCGAAATATATGTCTTCCACATCTTCCCACCAAGATCAAGGTGTGTGCCACATTTCATAAGCTTTGGTCAAAAAACTGAGGAAGTAGTTAAATCCGCAAGATCTTTCCTTGATCTTCTGCCATTAATATGCCGTTACCATGGCAACATACTTTCGGGTACTGTCAAAAAATGCGTCTTGCACATCTACAACCAAAGGCACACATCTGTACCAAGTTTCATGGAAATTGGGCAAAAACTGAGGAAGTAGTTTGCAACACAAAATTTTCCATCATTTTGGCTCATAATATGTGAGCTGTTACCATGGCAACATACTTTTTGTCACTGTCAAGAAATGTGTCATGCTGACCTATATCCTAAGACAAACATTCAATATGAATTCCATGAGAATTGGAAGAACACTGATGAAGCAGTTTTGCCATGAAGCATTTTGCCCTATATTTTACCAATAACATGCCGTTACCATGGCAACGCACTTTTTGCCACTGCGGAAATATGTGTCTTGCACATTAACATATTCAGATGAACATCTGTACCTAATTTCATAAAAATTGATCAAAAACTGTGGGAGGAGTTCGCGACGCAAGATTTGTACCCATTTTTGCCCATAATATGCCGTTACCATGGCAACGTACTTTTGGGTACTGTCAAAAAATACGTCTTGCACATCTACAACCCAAGGCACACATCTGTGCCAAGTTTTATGGGAATCGGTTGAAAACTGAGGAAGTAGTTCGCGACGCAAGATTTGTAACGGACCGACCGCCCGACCGCCCGACCGCCCGACCGTCCGCCCGACCGTCCGCTGATTCCTATATACCCCCTTCAAACTTCGTTTGGCGGGGGTATAAATATGGCATAATTCTTGTCTGTGAAACCTTAAAATTCACAATGATAGTATAAGATATCAACAAACTTGTGACATTGGGTTGAAAGTTGCTAGGCAACAGTGCTAAACACCAAACACCTAGATATGGAAATGTACAAATTAATTGTCCTTATTGCCCATAAGTTTGCCATTGTAACTTTTTGCACTGAGAGCACTCAATGCATGAAAATCATATCTACTGTATTTGCTAAGTGACTTCCACTCTGTGCTTGGATTCTCCCCTCTGCCACACACAAAGACCACAGATACTGTATAAGTTGTTACTTTTGTGAGTGTTTACTTTTTGTGAAAATGTTGCCATGTGCAAGGGTAACAGAGCATTTACAATAGCGTCGGTATCACTTGTCAAAAACATCTTGCAAAAACGTGTGCCATGTCATTTGCAAGAAAAAAAAAATCACTGTACACAAAAATATTAGTTTAATAGCCAAAATGGAACGGTTGTTGAGACCAAAATTACTTCAAATCATGTGCATGCACAGTAGGGTGGCAAAAAATTGTGATACTTTAATAGTCGTTTGCAATGACAGTGCACGTCGTGGTGAATCTATTTTCGCATGGATTTCATTTTTAAATAGCTGTGAGCATACAAGATTGTAAAGCATTTGAAGTACCGTACAGGCTTTGAAGTTGAGAAGTACCAGTAGCTGCCACTAAATATTCATAGTCATCAAAGAGAGAAGCCTACTACAACTTCTGTGCAGAAAAACTTTCTAAACCAAAGATCATATTGAGCTGGCTTACTTCAACATATTGTGGCTAACTTTACTAAGGTTCACAAAAAGTTGGCATGTATACCTTTGAGTTAACCTAAACTTAGTTAACTTTGTTGATAGTGACAACCCAAGCGGCTTTAAATTTTTAAGTGCAGGGACTTAAAAACTTTAAACTTTAAAGATATTGACCATGTGAAGTGCCAGTCTCATATTAACTAACTTAGGGAATATTATCAATAGTCCTAACCACACAAAATCATGTGGTTAGAATGTGGACAACTTGATAGGGGCACTCCACCTGAGCTTCATTCATAAGTAGCTACATTTGTAGCAGGTCCATGCCTTGACAAGCATGTGGTTCACCTCGACCCTTAGGCTCCGAGCGACTTCTGGTTGTAAATAAATACCACACCCCCAAATGCCTGGGAGGCAGGCGCTCTCACAGGGTGTTCAAACGCAAAAAAAAAATTATACCAGAACAGTATAGCTACTATACGATGAATTCATACGTCTGAAGGCTGACTAACGAAATGACGTATGACAAAACGACGTATAGCGAAAAGACGGTCAGAGCATCGTTTCGAACTAGAACTCCATAATGAATCAGCAGTCCATCATGTCCATTAGGCGTCTGAACGTATGGTGACCACAGAACGGTATAACTGGGCGGGACTTAATGGGAGCACCCATGAAAGGTGACCCCACAGCTGTCACTCATGACCATAAGCAGCATGCGCAGTGGGAAAACTGTACATCTATACGACGTTTTCCTGAGCGGTCTGTCGGCTATACGATGATTCCTCATACGTTGTTTCGTTATCGAGTTTTGGTATAAAATGGCTTGCGTCTGAACAGGGGGTAATATCAAAAGTACAGCGAGCTTGCGTACAGTGCATCATAAATATACATGTTGTGTTCTTCTAGTTATTGAAGAAACGTTTTGGCTATCTGTGCTGCACAATACATCAGAGAGGGCTACTTCAATTTTCGAGGCATACACATCATCAACATCTATACAATTTGTCACTAAAGAGTTTCACTTGACCTAAAACATACCGGTACACATCAAATTTCACCCGCAAAGGCATGAGACTCACACCTCAGGGGTCTTTCTCATACTCACATGCATATCATGCTTTTTTTTTGGCAGAATAATCCAAGATTATTACATTTAAAGGGTGTGTGCAGTTCTGGTCGAGGTGAGGATTTAGCTTTTCACATTTTGCAAGATATTCAGAAACCATTCTATGAGATGTCAAAGAGCATGCAATTCTACAGGGTATCAAAAGTTTATTTGATGAAAATCGGTTTTGAAATGGCTGAGATATCCAAAAACAGTGTGAAACAAAGATATCATAATAAAGTTGTGGCCTGTCGCCTTTTATTATCATCCTTTTTTTGGATATCTCAGCCATTTGAAAACCAATTTTCATCAAATAAACATTGAATCCTTCTTAAAATTACATGTTCTTTCATATTTGTTGCTGTTGTATTATGTGATTTTTACTCGCAATATGTATTATTTGTAACAGGACTCACTTGAAAAGCAGGCCCTTGGGCCCTGAACGTGACTACCCTGTTCTTTTTTTTTTTTTAATAATAAAACTGAATAAATAAATAAACAAATAAATATTTCATGAGAGGTTTCTCATTATCTTACCTAAGAATGTTCAAAACATGAATCTCCACCTCAACCAGTACTGTACAGTCCCTTTAATATGCACTAGACCGCACAAATTACAGCTTGAAAACACTACAGCTTCTTGCAGTAGAAGGAAGAGGGGACACCCCCTACCCCTATTCTCTCACCTCGGCCGTTCGGGTGGCGCTGACGCGCTGCCAAATCTCACGCCTCGCTGCTCCATAGACTTGCCATCTCTGCTTAAAACCATCCCGCTAGCCTACGGCAGTGCATAAGGAATGTATACAAAACATGAGTAAAATGTGACCCAGAACAGCTAGCTGTTACCAGCAGTTGCCATAAATGCCATAATACTGTAAAAGTGGATATTTTCGCACTACTAATTTTTTGCGCTCGGCGGGGTAAGAAGAGTTTCGCGTTCGGCGGGGTAAGAAGAGTTTCGCGTGTTTTTAATTCCGCGGAATCAAGTCATCAACTGCTGGAACATATGGCAAACAAATATAATCGCGTGCTTTTATTTTCACGCTAGTTTCGGGTTGCGCGAAATGTGCAAAAATTTCCACTTTTACAGTATACTTTAGCTGCTGCACTATCAATCAGCCGGTTCACTTCACAATTTTGAGCAAATACGCAAAATGCACTGCACTTTTTGATTTCATCATAAAAAATGTTAGCTGTGTGTCCAGGCCATGATGTAAACCTGTGGTGTACTGGATCTTTCTCTTTCTCTGGACCAACGACCATGCATGTTGACCAGTAATGCACTCAGACCTATCTCAGTGGCCACCTGTTCAATGCAACCACCACAACTACCTTCTGTTTCGGAAAAAAAAATAAAATAAAGAAAAATAATAACAATGAATAATAATAATAATAATCACAATAATAAATAAATAAATAAATAAATACTGTCTTTATTATGCTCTGCACAGAGGTCATGATCTATATCTTTAATACACTGTCATGGACCATCCAATCTGACTTGTAGTCAACATTTGACCATTATGTAGTAGTCACAGAATCACAATTTTGCCCCAGCCACAGTAAATCACTTGTTAGGAAGTCCTGCAAGCATTCCAAAATCTCACTCATAATAGCATTTCACGGTCTCATAAGTTTTTATGAAATACAAACAAAAATCTGTTCTCACATACACGTAATCATATATTTCCCAGATATAACTACATTGTACATGTACAAATTTGTGTATGAAAATTCTTTAATACACAAATGCTCATTGGGCTTGAATTTCATGTAATAATAACCTTTTTGAGGCCAAAATTCAAAATAGTAATGATTTAGAATGGTTACCATTTTGGTAAAGTGATATCTATGAACTACACACTCTGAGATATAATGGCAATTAGAAATGCATAGTTCCTTGCATTCACATGTACATATGTGACCGTGCACCTCAAAACGAACATAAAGTCGCACACACTGATTTTGCGTGAGGACTGAAAATAAGTGAAATGGGTCAACCTAGCCGAACTCGACTTTTTCATATTTTCTGAAAAGAGCAGGTCTTCTTATACATTATGCTAAAATTTGGTATCAAAAAACGGCCAGGAAAGTGTGTTTTATTAGTAGTTTATCTTGAACTTTTTTGGTAGAACAGTGCCATTAGGTGTGTCTTTAGAATCCCTTTTTCATTTCTGAAAAACATTGTCCACACTCTTTGCTTTTAACTCCAATAACTTTTGAAAGGATAGTGCTACTGCTTTGAAAGTTGGCATTAATTATGGACAGAATGTGTTAATGAGGCATGCTTAATTTCAGTTTAATCTGATAATCCCTTCATTGTTGTTACTCTGGTGGTTTACTTCCTGTTTTTTGTCCCATTCATCGCACAGCCAGCACGGTTTGGTAAAGATTAAGCACTTGAATAGACATTGTACTTCAGAGCCTCTTTTCTCAGTTCACACTTTTCCTGAGTTTGTGCTTTCTTTCCAATATTTAGATAGGTTAGGAGAGTCCATTTGATTTGAGTTATACATCATTTTAAAGCTTAAAGTCTGCTCTTTCAGAATATGGTCTTAACTAAAAATTCATGTCTGGCGACTTTGTGTTTGTTTTGAGGTGCACTACACTTGTACCATAATTGTATTGGTTGCCCTTTTTAGAGGAGCTGGGTAAAAATCACCTTACATAGGTTAAGCAATATTTGCACATTGAAATGTCTTTTAATGATAAGAACTATTTAAACACAGTTTTAATGAGAAATTATGCAGAATAACCAATGGATGATTTTGTTTCTACGTCAAACGGCAGACGATCTGAGCTAGGAATAATGTAACTCTGTTATTCTGATAACTCAAGATATACACTGAACTCTACCTGCTCATAATTGTTAGACTGGTTGAAACCTTGCTATCAAAGGCATAATCCACCATTTGCCTATGAAACAAAAATCGAGCATTAGTAGTTAACAATAATTCTAAAATGTCAGTTAGGGATAGAACCAACCAAAGTAAAAATCTGTACCAGTATAATCGATGTTGAGCATTGGTAAATATACAAAATGTGAACAATAGTTATGATAAAAATGTTTTACAGACAAAATCATCTACAATTAAGGTTTGATGAGAAAAATAGTGATATCTCCTTATATCTTAGGCCTTATTGCAAAAACTGCATTCATATGGCAGGATGTTTTGTGATACAAGTGACCTACACATTATCCATCAAAGTGATATCTTGAACATTCTTTAAATCACTGCTCCCAAAAGTAAACAGGACCTTCAACAAGGCTGACATCTATGATAACATTATTTGTTTATTTTGTATTTTTCTCACATTTGTGGGAAGGAGGATTGTAGCGAAGTGTAAATACTGACATCATTTTCTAAACAAATTTAAGATAACCTTGAAGAGACATATGTACATGTACATTCTTCTTTTTTTTCACTTTTTACTTCTTTTATCAGTTTTAAGAATGTTGACACTGGATGCTTGTTTACATTGTATTGTACTATTCACAAACTGTACATTGTTGAGCGATTCCATTTCAGAAATTCTTTTGTTTTCCTTCACTATAAAAGAAAGCTGAATAATGAACTTAGAAATGTTTCATGTAAAGAAAAATGCACTGTAGAAGTGTGAACAGAGTAGGCAAGATTGTTGGAAACAAATGACAAAACTGACAGGCCTACAATGTACATGTATATTTTGTACCCCCATAAACTTGATTACGTAGATCTACAAATTCATACTTTTAATTACCTGATCCAAAGAGATCTTTCTTTGTTTATGTGTGTATGTGTGTGTGTGTGTGTCAAGAGAATCTTCAGTTAGAATGCACGATCAATGCAGCAACAACAAAAAGATAATGAATGATGAGTATGTTTCTTACTCATCGTACATTTAAACAACCCACTGTTCTACAGATACACACGTGTCGGCCCAACATGTCTGTCATTACACCTTTCTACAGCTGTAGTACAATAAATCTACACTAACTCTACAATTAACGATTGTCTCTTTTCTGAACACAGCTCTACACTGAAAGGCGAAATTGATTGCATAATAATTTGTACTTAAGAATGTAGACTGTCATAGCTAGTACTCTGTATATTGGCTGCTGGAAATAAATGTCATTAAACCAAACAGACCTGAATAGTTTTGAATACACAGGATCATGTGACACTAAAAATACTAATGTGAACAACCAGACAAGAACTAGACTCTATGTTTGCAAAGTACGACGTGAGTCAACTGCAGTTCTTCAGGATTGGAGGAAATGAACAAAAGAAGTTTATAAACGTCTAGAAATGTTATTTACAGACACTGTAGTATGTACAAATATAGACTCTTGTTAAGTGTAGACACTGTCCTGTATCAGTGTATGCCCTATATGGTATGCGTATTGGGCTGCTGGTCGCAGTTAATTCTGACTCAACTGTATCGTATGTTAGACCATAGCTATAGATGTCTAACGTTAGACTTCGACTTTTAGATATAAATTACCATGTTTGGGTGTAAGTTTTTTGCGTTTGATCTGTTGAACAATGCAATGATTACCGGTACTTCAATGAATCATTTTAATTCACGACCAGATACAGACCGATCTTTTTCGGTCAAGGTGTTAACTAGTACAACTGGGGCCTAGGTTTCTATATAGTAAATATAGAGCAGTTAGCAAATCTACCACCAGTGTGTGGTGTCTTGTAGAGAATAAAGTATACAAGCATGTATTGTTGGATAGAAATCTAGACTAGCTACATTTAGAGTCATAGAGATAGGACATACATTGTAGATGGGATAGATCAGTGAAGATTAGAAATGTAATAAATTACCGCCTTCTTTGAAAGTACTGTCCACCATGTCAGTGATAGTGTGTGAACTTAAAAGTTAAAATTAATAGTCGTAAACTTATATGGATATAATACCATACCATCCATAGCATAGCATAGCATATCATAGATTTAATTTACAATGATCCCTGAAAGAATGGTGAACACTTTCATCAGAATATATGGTAGGTGTCTAACTGTGCGTGGAGCGAGATCCAAGTATATCAGCGATTCGGTAAATGTGTTATTTTAGCTGTGTCATTGCAAGGTAACACTGCCTGCGGGATTTGACCTCTTGCTGGCAGACGTGTACGGGGGCACTCTGCGGTATGCGCGGCATGCAGAGTCCGCTGAATTCATAAGCTGTTCATGCTCTGACTCATGCTGAGATAGGGCTGGGACTTTCATTTGTAATATTTGCTGAAGCTCAGGCTGCATCCACAAACTTTACCGATATCTTACGAGAAATCCCACAAATTTACCCGCGTTTGCTCGCTAAGAAAAGCAACGACAATAACTAACTTTGAAACTAATCCCAAGATACTTACGTTCTTGTCATCGGTATTGGCTGAAATCGTCGATATGCCACTCCTAAAATTTACCAGCCGCTCGATTAGCGGAAGTCGATTTCCCGTGAAGTAAACTCCGCTGGCTCCCCAAACTCATGTGATTGAGAATATCGAAATCATTATTGATACGAGCATCAGCGAAAAAGGGGGCACGGTGATCGGAATAGCGCCATCACGTGATCAGAGTTTGAAGAGGAGGGAAGGAAAGTTTCAAACTCGTGTACATACTATTACTACAAAAAAAGTAGTAGTTTTGCCAATTTTGGAAGAGCAGTGCGTTATCAACTGATATAAATATGCAGAGTGAGGTGATGACGTCATCAACTCAAATTATTTTGATATTAAGCAAACAATTACGATGAAAATTCAATTATCTGCGATAAAAGTGTAAAACATGGTGTTATTCCTGGCTGAATATAAGTCGGACGTAGTATGATTCAAAACTGAGTTTTAAATGCGTTTGAAGAATAAAAAAGGTAACTGCAGGATATTGCGTGATTTATGGCAAGTTGTGAGACAAATGACATCATTGACTCATTGATTTGCATTTGTATATCAATTGCCTGTTCAAGAAGCGTTTTCTAAGAAAAAACCACCTAAATTTCAAAATTTTTCATATGTTCATAGATTTCTGTCACTTAAATTCAGTCTTTTCACATTACTCCTTCTCATTAGACTATCTTTTGTGACTCGTCTGGAATTCCTTTTTTCAATATTCCACTTTTGCCTGTCACCAAGAGTCTGATTGAAACAAAGAAAAAAAGTTCCCGGCACTTAGATTTTGACATACATTGTATTTTATTGTAACATTGAAATTAGTCACAGGCAGAAGTAGGCGACCTACCAATAAAAAAAGAAGAAGAAAGAAATAAATAGTCAGTGGCGGATTCCAGGGGGGGGGGGGGGGGGGAGCGCACCGGGCGCGCGCCCCCTTTATTATCTTTTCTTTAAACAAAAGAAATAAATAGAAAAAAAATTGGTTAGGGGTGTGTGCGCCCCTCCCCCTTTTATTTTGTAAAGGCGCCCCCTCTTTACAGAATTCCTGGATCCGCCCCTGAATAGCTGTTATCGATGAAGTTACTGATGATATTATGGTCTCAGAAATATATCAATTCACATAAATTATTTCTGCTTGACATAATTTCAACAAGAAGAAATCATATTCATCGTTTCAAATCCCATTGTTTCTGAGTTGTTACTGTTCTGCAGTGATGACTTTAACGTAATTTGGGGATATAATAAATGCTTTCTCCTTCTCCTTCTTCTTATTCTTCTTATATTTATATGATATTGACTGGCCTTGAGGGAGATACCAGAAAATATTGCCCGCACTGACAGAATATTGCCCGAGTCAAAGACGAGGGCAATATTCTTTCAGTCGGGCAATATTTATCTGGTATCTCCCTCAAGGCCAGTCAATATCATAATTATTACCTATCCCCTAGGTGAATTAGGAAAATATGTGAATACGGCTATACACTATGATATAGATCAAGCCACATTTGACTACCTGTAGATCATCACCAACATGTCGAATAATTGCAAAATTGTTCATCAATGTGCATCATTCAACTCCAACTTCCAAGATACATTATGTAGTTGTAACATACGAACTTCAAACATCTGAACGTGTTTACACTTGTTTTTGCTTCTGTTTCAATTTGGAGAGTTGTAATAACTGATGGTCACTGTGCAGTTATTGAGCACAAATGGACTAGTCATTGCTTGACGCGTAGTGCTGAGTACTGGAAGTGATCGACCTTGTTTGAGTTGATTTATTGGCGTTCTTCTGCGGTGCGTTTGTCCCGGATTTGTGAATGTCTCCTCTTTGTGATTGACCAGAATGTTTACACGTAAAGTGAATGGTGAGACCCGGATGGAGGGTGATACGCACTAATATCGCCCGCTGACCTCGACGACCGATCAAAATACCAACTACAATTGCCCCGCAAAACTATACCATATATAGGAAATAATCAATGTTTACGTCATGCAGAATATGTTAATGTGTTTCTTCTTCTTCTCTTCTATGGTGCATTGTAAAACGGTTGGTTGTTTCTTGCACCATGCAAGAAACAACCATTGTAAAACGGTTGGTAAAACGGTTGGTTGTTTCTTGCACCATGCAAGAAACAACCAACCGTTTTACAATTCACCATAGAAGAGAAGAAGAAGCACATTAAGAAGTTACACGTACACAATTACTCTCATAGATACGCATCTCTCTCTCCTTCTCCCTCTCTCTCTCTCTCTCTCTCTCAGTAAGTGCATCATTGTTTTGTGTGTTCAAACAATGCTTAGCATCCCTCTCTCTCTCTTTCATATAGGGGAATACATTATGTATTGATTTCATTATATATATATATATATATATATATATATATACTATATGTATTACAGTAACACATACATTTATAATATAACATTGTGTGTATATTGTTTTTGTTTGTTTTGTACATTATCGACAAGGTACAAGAACTTGTGTTATTACTTTTGATGAAATGTTGGTGTATATGAAATAAATTGAAATTGAAATTGAAATTGAAATATGTGTATAAGTATACATAAAATATAAACTGCTGAAAAGATTAATATGATTGGTATGTCAACTGCAGTGCCGTACGGCACTGGTCAACTGCGTAAGGCTCTGGTGAACTAGATTGGAGTGCGCCAGCTACATCAACGTCGGAAAACAACTCTCTCACAGCGATGAATGTATTACAGAATGATCCAATAAGGCGAAAGTCGAATCAAACAGGTAATTTGCAACTGATTGTGACAAAATGAACTTTAATCCAGTACATGTATAATATAAACATTATATGATTACATATTCCCATTCAAATCCATATTTACGTACACATAATTATTGTTTTTATCAATACAAAAGGTACTCATGTAAAAGCTGGGGACAGGGTTACGAATGGATAGCCTAAACGAGGCTTCAAGCCTGTACTATGTAACTGTATAACTGCCTGCCTGAATGATACCAAAATGGGGGTTAACAAATTACTTACTTTACTGACAAAAAGATTGGCGAGTTGTGAAACGACTAAAAAACATACCATCACTTTGTCCAATCGAAATACCTCTTGAGTCCAACTGCACTGTTTCACGAAAGGAAAAAAAATCAAACTTCTTTATTATTTTGGTCCGTTTTGGTGAAACTTGAGTATTCTGTTGGCTTAACTGCATTTTGTCCAACAGAAGTTTAATTTGAACACAGAGAAGCTGGCCTTTACAAAATCCCTTAATTCGCTATAGGCCCAAAACCACTATTTCGGCACAATTGGACAATCACAAAACGGGAAACTTAAAGTTGTTAGAATAGGTTTCATTTTTATACCAATCCACGAGACAAATATTAAAGTTTGTAGTTGAAAAATATGAACACATAGTTTTGCTTTATTTTAAAGGTGTGATAATTTCTTCCATGGGGCGTAAATTTCATCATGTAACATACGTTACCATGTCATTCTATTTCAAATGCATTAAGATTGGTGACTACATTCTATGATTGAGATAATTATGCGTCAGATGTGAAGTATACCATCGGCTGCCATGTTTGTAAATGCTGCCTGCAGATGGGAAGGATGGCAAATGACCTGTATGCTATACTGAACACAGCATGTCCTATTGTGTTAAACCTTAGACAGGTAATGTTAATTTGTTTTCTCGATAATTTGACATCAGACTTTCTTCAGAAAATATTTTTCACCATTTATCAGTCCCAAATTGCCAGGTAATTCTTGAGTATCATCGATGAAACATGTGAAACTATATGCGCAAAAGTATAGTCGTTAGATTCCACGTAACGTATGTTTCACGTTAATGTAACGTAAGTTACAAAGACAATACTACTACATGTGCAGCAAATTTTGGAACATTTTCTTTTTGGTTTTTGTATATATTCTTACGCTAATTTCTCTTCAACTCTAAGTGAACGAATATTATAACACGATGTCGCAATATTATGGCGATACAATTCTCAAAAATAACAATTAAAATAGTTGTAAAACTGCAAGACTTTATAACATGTCCTCGTATAAACTCTTCAGTAGAACAGTAATCCGTAACTGTTGATATTTTGAAGACAATTGGCTTCATACTTATGAATTTATGGCATTGAAATGATAAGAGTTGGGAACATGCTGTTTCGTGCCTTAACGGATGAAAATATTGTCATGATGTACGTGTAATATAAAACGAGTGGTGGGTAACGTAGGTTTCACTTTAATTTTATCATAATGAATGTTTTCGTATGCTTGATGTCTTGTGACTTGTTATCTTCATATTGATGTCTTGTAACTTGTTATCTTCATGCTGTTGAAAGATATGTTTCGAATCCATAACTTTGCAGACTCATCAGCTGTCGCAACAGTTACTCTATGCAGGAACAGTTTGAAAATAGCAATTGCAATAAAATAGTATTCACAAAATTTTTAACACTTGTATGAAACAAGAAACGGCAGAAACGAGATGATTACTCTGTTAAAGTGCTTCATAATGAACAATAACGCCGTATTGCTTGTATTTAAAGTGTCTGAACTCGGTAAAGGAGAGATAGGGAAAGAAGGAACCGAGAAATGTTCTTTGTTAACTAAATAAATGACCACTTTACTAAGTTGACTTTGGCAAAATGAGGTCCATGAAATAACGTCAAATTACACAGTTTCATTAGCACAATACTGGGTAGGATGAATGAAATTGTCATTAGTAAAATGATGTACTCGATTTTCCTTGTTATGTATGCATAAAACAGTATAATCCACAAGGATAACAAGAGTAACAAGTCTTGCATTAATAATTCTTGCCGTATCTTGAAATTGTCTCCAGGAAAAATGTTTTGAATCTTTAAAAAGAAAAGTGAAAGGACAAGTTGCTATGCATGCACAACAAAGGTACTGATAATGATTATAGGCATGCAGGCCCGTAAGTAGGATTTTTATGGGGTGGGGGATGGGGTCAGGAGTTAGAAAAAGTCGACCACTTCCAGTATTAATCTCCTGACGGGCAGAAAAATAAGCTCCCGTGCCTTTTTTTTTTTTTGGTTTCATTTCTTTTGCCGGGTTTCATCGACTGACAAGCAAGAAAAAAAAAGAAAGAAAAGAAAATTGAAGAAATGTAAAAAAAAAAGGCTTCAGCTCAATTCGATGCTGCCAGTACAAGCCCAATTTCATGTTTGTTTGTTTTTTTTTTATTTCAAACGGGGGAGGGTGAGTCCGCGATTCATTTTTTTCTTTTTATTTCCTTTTGTTTATATTTTGACTGCTGGCAAAGGGGCGGGGGAGCCTGAACCCCCTCCCCTATAATTACCCTGATGTGGTAGGGTAAAAAAAAAAGATGTGTAACTTTGCTTCTTTTCTTTGTTAACTATGAGACGGGCATAAGTTTTTTTTTTCTTGAATCTTTGCTTAGAGATATGCTTTTTTGCCATTCTGATTACAGCTAACACGTTCCCTATAATGGGGTTTTAATCCTAGCACTGCTCTTCCCCATTGCAACTGTATAACTTCAACGAGAAGGAAGAACAAAAAATGTTAATGTCTTAAACATATAGCTTACTGAAACATATATTACTATAATTACTATTATCATTATCATTATTATTATCATGTAGGCCTGATCTACGATGGTAACAGTAATACAATGTAGTTGAAATTACATTTCTCTAATGCACTGTATTTTTGTTGCCTTTTCTTCATTCAAAATGTGTGTTTCTTCACTTTGAGATCATCAACGACATTACGACAGAAATTTGAGTTTATTTTCTCCATTAAAAATAGTCAGGGAGTAAGTCACCATATTGGTTTATGATAACCAAAGATAAATATAATAGAAAAGACGTATTTCCCTACAGAATTCCTTCAACAATAGTTCTAGAACAATTAAATGTTATTTTTATCCACGCACATTCTCTAAAATATCCTTTTTCAATGACATGAATTGATGAAACTTACGTTACCAAAACTAGAAACTTACGTTACTACATTAATGCAGGGACCTGGTCCACTAGTTTTGAATTAGAGATCTTTGTAATCTCTAATCTTATTAGCTATGCATTGAATTTTCTTAAAACAATGTTAAATTCATTGCTTATACCTGAAATATGACATCATTAAAGCCAAGTTGAACATCAACGCCCACCAAACGATTTTTTTAAAGATACTATGATTATGTCCCCTTTTACTGCATCCTCCAAACAAACAAGAACATACAACTGTAAATGAATTTGATATGTTTTGACGTAGAAATTCATCAACATCATAACTGCAGCAATTAAATTGTCTCAGATTAAATGGGATTTTCCGTAGATTGTCTGTTATTAACATGACAACATCTTGAAACTTACGTTACCAAAATTTGAAACATACGTTACTTAATAGATTGAGTGATTTATTTCAAAAGAATAAGCCTGTACAGCAAAGTAATTACTGGATTTTTACGGTGAAACCTACTGACTTAATAAACACACAATAAACAGAAGTAAAGCATGATTCTATGAAAAACAACAACACATTTCCAACAATCAAACACTTACTCAGTTTTTCAACACATCATGTAAAGGTATTTTGCGCCCTGCCAATGCTCAAGATGCCAGTAAAAGAGGTTGCTGAGCTATCCCATGGCCTCAAATCGACGGCACAGATTCGAGAAATATACATTTAGGTGGTAATTAATGGTGTAATTAAGCTTTCTGTCATTTGGTGGTAACGTAAGTTACATCACGTATGTTACACTTGTGGATTAAATCGTATAAGTTAGCAACATAATGATGAATCTTTTGCCACCCATGGGTATGAGGACAATCTACTCCATAAGTCTCAACTTTAGAACAATCATTCAGAGCCATGCACCTTCATACTTTTTACAAAGATGGTAACGTATGTTACTTCTCTTAAATCTACCTTTTTAAAATCTATATTTGCGAGATTAGCAGTTGCATGTCTTTTGAAGCTGAGTGATGAAATATTTTTTAACATAAACTTAGACCCCTTTTGGTCAGAAAAACAATACAATTGTGTAGCATTCACTGTAATAGCGTTACCAAGTTTGCAGTACAAAGATGGTAACGTATGTTTCAGCAGATCTGGCGACACATTTCCATCAGGTAGTTTGTTGTTAAAGAATGATAAGCTTATAAAGTTGTGATAGGTTTTCATAGAACTTTCGGCTACTTTTCTGAAACTGTGAGTAAGCTTCTTCTTTATGCTCATATTTTCCCACAAAGTTGAGAAAACATAAAAAATCATCGTTGGCGACATGCACTTTTGAGCCTGTTGGCCGAACTTAACCCTCCACCGATGGCTTAGTGGTACAATCTCGCCTTCGAAATGATTTCAGTTTTTGTCTATATGTCCCTTGGCATCACATAAAATCACCGGAGCATTTTGAAAGAGCTTTTTATCTCTCCTAGGTGAGAAGGAACATAAGCGACACGATTTTTGACCAATTGCGCCGAAATAGTGGTTTTGGGCCTATAATGATAACAATCTCCTTTTTATTCATATTGAAAATACTTATGCTCGACGTGTGTGCTTAAACACTTTATCATTCCATGGTACACTGTAAAAAATGCGACATGCGACATGTTTATGAACTAAACACAGTGTTAAAAATCTAAACACTTTGTTTAACATCTAAACACCCGGTGTGTATAGCACGTGTAAAGTATTGAGAGTTAAAGTGTTTAGCTTGGAGTGTTTAGTTGGAGTGTTTATTCTGGCTATGTCCATATATATGAAGAAGTGTTGGAAATGGTGTTTAAATTGCAATTTCCAGTTTCCTTTTATCACGAGAAAGTGGAAACAGTTACGACATCAAGATGCACTATGAAATAATTCATGTTTTAGGCCTTTCATGGAAATGCCTAATCAATAAGGAAAAAGGATAACCTAAAGATATGTAATTCAACTGTAATAAATTTATATTTTGGTTTCGCATGTACAGTTCTATATTTTAACTGCTAGAAAAAAATGGGAGTTGCCTTTGTTAATAATTTCGTTCATGGTTTAGGGCATTACCCAAATGTTTGTTGGTTAGGCCTAAACACTTCTACTGTTAGGGTAAACAGACGCGTTTACATTTAGAACGCCTCGTAAACACGCTCTAAACACCGCACATGTTTAACATAAACACTGTGCTACTCGTACTCTACAAGTCAGCAGCGCATGCGACATGACGGCCGCGGCCACAACGCACGCATGGTGCCCTGTGCGTGCGCTTCTAGCGCACACTCGTGCTATGCATAATGACCATAATCAATGCACAATTGGCGGGAAAGGAGATGTGCGCGTACGTCCTGTACGGATGGTTCCGCCTGATTGGCTGGCTGGCGCTGCCCTAGCAGCGTGATGTGCGTAGGCCTACAGTGTGCGCATTCGTTAGAGGCTTGGTATCGTCCACTACACTGTCCTTACGACTCGATCGACTGCACTGACTGTACTGTCGTACGGTACTGCATAAAGCTAAAGGAGCGGATCTAGCTAAGATGGCGTCGAAGCGATAAAGTTCTAGCCTGGCCGGCCTGCATGAAAGCGGTAAGTCTGCTAAGTCTGCTAAGTCGGTGAATAACAAGATTTATTGCAAAATTGCCCTCGTTTAATGTAAAACTGTAGTAGGCGTAGAAATAGGCTACGCCCTGAGAGATTTTGCTCGTTTGTTTTAGTTTTCTATTTCTAAATCTAACGTTACTGGAACGGGGAACGCTCTAACTGTAACGTGTACGTGTTAGTGTTGTTAACGTTACAATATTCCTACGCTCTACAGATTACCGGTACCGTAGTTATGGGTAAACTCGGCCTAGCGGGTTTGTTTGTTTGTTTGTTTTTATTTCATATACATTGCATATACGTACAGAAGAAACCTGGGATTGCCTGTTCAGTTATCAAAATATGTCTGTTCTTCCACAGGGTCCCTAAACTCACGGGTATTACAACTCACTGTATCTTTAATTTTACGAAGTTATGAAGTATCTTTCATGTGAATGACGATGGGCTACTGACTATATTTTGAGTGAAATTCAGTTTTATTCCCTGTAAATTCTTCATAACTCAACAGGTGGTGAAACTTGAATGTAAAGCCCATTAGGATGTCTTGGAAAGGGATGCCGATGGCACCAAAGTGGGTGACGATGATGTCCTGACAACTGTTTAAATTCTGCAAGACATTACCTCTGCTAGCAGAGAACGAGGAATGGTGCAGTCAGCAGAGTAAATCAACTGGGGATAGTACATCACTGTATACTACCCATGTGGAAAGTGGAAATCAAGTAAGTACATTTACTCAAAATTGCAGAGCCAAATCAATGAATATTATGAACTTAAAGGGCATGTAAATGAGTTTCTATAAAATGCAGATTTTAGATGCTTTAAGTTCTTTTGTTTCTTTGTTTGTTTGTTTGTTGGGGGGGGGGGATTACGTACTCCCGACTGCCGAATCCAATCCATTAGCTAAAATAAATATGAAAAATTGATTTATTGCAAATATTGCTGAAAGTGTAAATTACAGATGTGAAAATCTTCACCCAAGAGACAAAGGATACAGTAATGGTCGTAACTCTGCTTGATAATGATGATGAATAAGAAAGAAGCAACAACAACAAAAAAGACTTGAATTATTTCCAGAAAATTCATCAAAGTAAGTAAAAACTGACGCAAGACACCTTAGTGCTAATGTGATGAAGGGATTCTGTCATTCCTTTTAATTTGAACTTGCTTATGGATTCAGTCAACTTCTTTGCTATCCATTCATTTTCAGAATCTATGGGAGCAGTTAAGTCCATTGTATTGGAAAGCCAACTGATTTGTTTTCCTTGTGTAATCATTTCTTTTTACCAGCACCAGTACGTCATGGAAGAATTGATCAGGGATCACGCCAAACCTGTCTGGATTAGAATGAAAGGAGATGCATGCGCTTACTTCTATACAACCCGTCTAAAAGTGCAAACATCTGAGGATTACAAGGACATTGCAAGATATACTGATATACAGTATATCTATAGGCCTACATGCCATATGAAGGAAATGAACCATGGATAATAATTTTGAATGTTACTAATCTTTTTCCCGCTAGCCATGTGATGTCTCAAATCGTCATGATGCACTATAGACCTATTAGGAGGCATCCCACCTGTTAGAGCAACCTTTCTATTGTTTTTTTTTTTGTCTTCACTGACAGTGTGCATCTAAACCTGTATACTAGAATAAAGTAAATCATATGGGGAATGATAGGGTTTTGTATGCGATGGGGCTTCAGTTCTCAGTGTGTGTGTATGCGTGTGTGTATTACATAATGGCGAACCTCTAAAGAAATATGAAGGTAGGGGGCCTGGATATAATTCTAAGAGGAATTCAATGCTTATTTGATGAAAATTGGTTTTGAAATGGCAGGGATATCCAAAACAAAGCGATTCTATTGTCCTCTGTGCTTACGATAATGGTCACCTGCATTCTTATCGCTCATAGTTATGTGTAATTGTCTTTTTTAACAGCTGGTACGTAAAATTGTAATTTTATCTAACATGTAAAGACACTTGCTCGAAATCGTTTTGCACTATTAAGAAAAACAATTTTATTAACTTCATTTTATTCATCAACCAATGTCCTTGTAATTCACTGTTAAGGTATTACTCAAGATCTTTGCTCGATTGGCTTTCTGTTATATCCTTGTGCAAAAAGGAATATAGAAATCAAAACAAATCAAATCAAAATATCAGCCATTTCATTTTTTTCCCTCAGGTGCTTCCAATACAATCAGCAGATATTGGACGCAAATAAGAGGCCAGTAGTTGCATTTTTTTTTGAATTCTTTGCAATTTTCTTGTAGACCTGATAGAAAATGCAGTATTCGGTAGTTAATATTTTCTTTCTGAGATATTCTTGAAATCGGTCACATGGAGAGATGTATTAGAAATGTAGTACAACATGCATGGAGAATAGGGAGGAGTCTTGCAACTGACTGACAAATTGACAAGGGAGGAGTCTTGCTTATCACATCGCGTGTTCATGACAGCCTTGCATACCCTCCCGCCTCCAGTTGCAATGCATTATTTTACCAAAAACTCTGCTGTGTCGAGATTGAAAGTAGCCCTCCATACCATGATTATGTGGAGTATGATGAGACTGATTAGACTCTAATAGACTATTCATGTATACCCATTGAGTTTGACTTCTTTCTCCAAGGTTCTAGCAAGGTGGAAGTTTTTTCTCACTCACTCCTTGAAATCCACTAACATTCTAATATTTCTCTCAAAATAGCAAAAGTGAAAATCCATACAGTACTGTTAGCCTACATGTACTTTCAGTGATCGTCGCAGTGAAAAGAACAATAATCATGTATGTATTTAAGTTCCATTATTGGTACTGATCAGGGAGTGCAGATGTTCACCACAGGCTAAATACAATGAAAACATTTTTTTTTTTTTTTGTCTCCTTATGATGGAGTGCATCATCTACACTCCCTGATCAGTACCAATACGACCATTGTGCATGGTATAATTTGCCGTGAGCTAATCTGGTTCGGGTACACCCCAAAGCACTTTGCCAATAATTGATGCAATCGTCAAGGTCGGCATGGATTTGTTCATATATAGACTGCAGTTATGTTCCTGGAGGTGTTACATACATGTCAAGCTTCCGAAGCGTTGAGTTGCAATTCACAATCAACAAGTTTATTAGTTTGTTTTACAATACTAAGAATTAGTTCTGAATAATATAGTAGAAAGACGGCAATTCTTGAAAGTAGGCCAAGAATTACATGTGACTGAAAAGTAATTGTTAAATGCAATATTTTTTTTTCTCCAAAATGAGTTGTATGCCATTTCCTGCATATACAAACTTTACTGTGTGTATAGGAGAGAATTTCATTTACGTCTTCGTGTACAGGCCAGTGACTCTCAGGTATCTTGCATTTAACTCAGTATTGTGTCGTATAGCAAAACATGGCAATATTTAAAGGGGAAATCCAGTCCAATACAAGTTAGTCTGATAAGAAAGAGTAAAATATTAAGAGTTCATTGGTAAAATTTTGATCGAAATCGGATGTAAAATAAGGAAGTTATGACATTTTGAAGTTTCGCTAATTTTTGAGGAAACAATTCTTGAATGGTTGATGTGAATATGCAAATGGCAACGTGGGCATGTCATTCCCTCACAACTTACTTAATTTCAAGTTTTTCATTCAAACGCAATTATTCCCGAAGCTCAAGTCCTGATATATCTAACTGATCACTTTTCTGAAGTTATTCAACCAGCAATACCATAATGTTTCACATTTCATTAACATAAACATTGAATTTCATCATTTTTTTTTTGTACACGATCAACGAAAAATTGTAAGGTTATGGCATGGTCAACTCACTCATTTGCATATTCATATCCACTTTTAACTGCTTTGCAGAAATTAGCAAAACTTCAACATTTTATAACTTCCTTATTTTTCATCCGATTTTCATTAAAATTTTTACTGTTAAACTTGTAAGATTTTACTCTATTTTATCAGACTATCTTATTTATTGGACTCGATTTCCCCTTTAAAGGATTTTAACTTATTATTTATCAGATATTGCCCAAGCTTTGACTGATGTTTTGATAACTTGCATTCAGAGAATTGCCTTTGACTCTTGTAGCCAAAATGTTTGTGAAAGCTAACCCAGGTCTTCCCTGGTATTTTGCGATGTAAGTGTGCTGATGATTTGGTACATACTGGGTAAATTTAATTCTATATAATGTTATGCGTTTATCTCATTCCATGCACAAAAAAAAGTGGAAACAATCCACTTTACATTAATAAATACATGGGAATTAACATGCATGATGATATGTCTCATTTAAACACGTAGAAATTAGCATGTATGAATGTATGATGTGTAAACATGTCTCATATAAACACGTGGAAATTACCATGTATGATGTGTAAACATGTCTCATATAAACACTCAGCATGTATAAGATGTAAACATGTCTCATATAAACACTGAGAAATTGCGATGTTTAATATGTAAACATGTCACATGTTTAGTGTATGCAATTTTGTGATCGATCTAAAAATCAGGCATGTGTTCTGAGAATAAACACTAAAATGGCAAATAAACATGTCGCAGTGTTTTTAATCTGTCACAGCGAATAAACATGTCGCAGTGTTTACATTGTAAACAGTGCGTCATGTTTATTTTTTGGTTTAGTGTTTAGATCTTAAACATTGTGGGTGATTATGTGACTGTGCGGTGTTTAGTATTTAAACACTGTGAGTGATTAAGGTGTAAACGTTTGGTGTTTAGGCTATAAACAGAGCAGGTGTTTAGTTTTTAAACATCAGAACCGTTTAAAACATAAACATGTGTGTGTGATAAACACCTCGGGTGTGCTGAAAATAAACACAGCATGTGTTTAGTTCGTAAACATGTTTAATAAATAAACGCGTCGCAGTGTTTTTAAACTGTCACAGAAAAGTGTTTAGTTAGGTGTTTAGAAACTAAACAAATTTTTTACAGTGTATATAGGACCTCCGTTGAGAATACATTTTACTGATTTCAAGTTATAACGAGACATGAAAACTCGTCACATTGAGGACGAGTTAGGTGATACGCTTGTGGTCATGAGATGACAGTCATCTGTGATCGACAAAGAAAAGAATGTGATATAGGCACCTTGAAGTTATATTGAGCGTGCATGCGAAACCGTATCTGTAACCACTCGACCACGGGTCATCCACGGAAATGGTAAGACAAAAAAACAACAACAATGTATAGATATAACGGGGGGAAAGTCAATGCCCACTCAACTAACGTGGCCGTGTGAACATCTATTGCATTGCTAGACGGAAAAGCGGCCTTGTAACGACTGAGGTCGCTATGCCATTTCTGGCAACTTGGGAAAAATACGTCCCGCAGACATAAAACCTATAATCGGCTGGTTTTGATACCTTGCCTTTAATCACAATTTTCAGTGTAATGACGTCATCAAATTACAAAACAATGACATGGTCTTGAAAGAAAATTGTTCAAAGTACAACACCTCAGTCGTCGTCATTACATGCTATGATCGGTTTGACAAAGTCAACCTGCAAAATGTTGCTGCAGTCGAAGCAATGTGGTCTCCAACACACAAAAAAAGAGGGATATGGCGTGTGTGTGTGTCTGTGTGTGTGTATAGGTGCGTTTATATACGAACGTGATTTCTACATGGACGAATATGTAATACAAAACTGAAGAAAAAAAAACAGTAAAGTAGCTAATTATTTTGTTTCGTGATCTTGTGGGGTTCGAACCCGCAACCTCACGTCTCTGAGACGTCGCCTTTAACCACTCGGCGACACGTCTCGACGGGAAAATATGGGGAACGTTATGGACTTGAAAGACAGTTGTTCAATATATAACACATTCATCGTACGTTGCCAGTTTGCTATTGACATGACGATCTATCATTTGAATATGAGGCAGGCATTAGTACCTGTATGAAATTATTATAGGCATGGTTATCAAATTGCCCTAAAATATCCTTATAATTGCCTTATTTTTACACACAGTTACGCTATCCCTTTAAACTCGTCACAGTTTAATCAGAATCATTAACATCATACATTAGTACCATATTCAGTTCCATAGCTGATCACGTTTGCTAATCAATTAAGAGTAATTGTCTAGCATGTGTCATATGGCCAACCTGTATACACACGTATATACACACACACAATGCTAAATGTATGTATCAAACATCTGTAACACAGCTTTGAACTAACTATAGGAATTATCGCTGCACTTATCATCCATACTTTTTATCACTATCTGAAACTCCACAAAAACCACTAATTGACAAATAATCATCAATACAGAAGACTGAATACCTTTTTTACAATGTATAGCTTGTTACATGTATAAATCAGCACAAAGTAACCACGACTACATTGTGTTACTGAATTAATATGAACAAATTTCATGTTGTGACAGTATACTATATCAGTTTGAAAAGCCCAACCTGCAAAACTATAATTTTGCAGCAGTCGAAGTAATGCAGTCTCCAACGCAAAACAAAGGTATACTGTGTGAGTGTGTGCGTATAGGTGTGTTTACATGCAAACGTGATTTCTACATGGACGAAGGTGTAGTACTCTATTGAAGAAAAAAAGTAAAAAAAATATATTATTTTCTTTCGTGCTCTTGTGAGGATCGAACCCGTACGTGTGCAACCTCACGTTTCTAAGACGACGCCTCTAACCACTCGACCATACGTCTCGACGAGAAAATTAGAGGAACGTAAGCTTATGTACGTGAAAGATGAATCAGGAATCGTTTGGTCCGCATTCCATTCTCATTTTCAGTTTTAAATTGCAAAATTGTCAACCTCATGAGGAGATTTCAAAGAATAAAATGCATGATTACTGCAGCTTATTGTCACAGCTACAACATAAATAAGTTTCAGAGGAAATGAAGCAAAATCAGCTGAGATAAAGGTGCTTAAACGTTGTCAAGTCAATGCATGGTTTCTAAAAAAATCACCTCCCATAGACATAACACGTAAACTTGTCCGATTTTGCGTCTTTACCTTTAAACACAATTTAAAGCATGATGACGTCATCAAATTTCAAAACCATGACATGGACTTGAAAGGCAAATGTTCAAAGTACAACATATCTGAATTTGGGATAATATTGAGCTTAAACAACAGAGATACGAGCAAATGAATGTCAGAAACAGTACCTCAAAAAAATTAATTCCACTTTTTTGATTTCAGATGACGATATGATGACGTCATAATGTAATTATGGAAATAATGATACTTGAAACGTCATGTCCAATTTATATGCTTTTGTAATATGCAATAAAAACATAGGGTCACCTGACGTTTTAAAGAGCTATGGCGAAATAAACAAAGACATGTTTTTTCACTATATGTGCACATAGACGCGCAGGCGAAATTTGAACTTTGACGCAAGTGCATTGCTTTGTTATTTGTAGGAATCGATTAGAAATCAATGGATATTGTTGCTCAAAGTATCAGGAATCCAAATCTGTCAAAAAAAGTGTATTTTCATGTTGCTGACGCGCTGTGCGCGCGAAAATGCGCGGACGGACGCGCACGCGCAAAATTGTTTGAAACGCATAAAATTGTCTGAAACTTCGAGATTTCCCATTGGAAAGTTGTTTTGAGCCTTTTAAAATTTTGACGCGCGCTTACGCGCACTTAATGATGTCCTAGGTAATTAGCATCAAAAGAAGTAAGATAGAACGTGACCTGAACTTTATGTCCACAAAAAATGATACAGAAATGACCTTTAGTTATGAAGTTATGATCGATCATGTAACATGGTCCAAAAATCACAAAATGGCGCCTAGACGACGTCATAGATATGTTACTGTCATGAAAACCTTATTGTGGCTAGATATTGTCATGAGACATGTTCCCTGAAAATGTCATGTTATTCCGTAATGTCATTCTTGAGATATTGATGACACAAAATTGTCCAGAAAGAAAGAAGAATAAAAAGAAATAAAGAGAGATTTTGACAATCACAATAGGTGATACGCTGATAGCGTATCACCTAATAAATATTTCGAGCAATTAAAGAATATTTGCCAATGTATTTACAAGATGTACAAGATAAGCAACATCAATAGTAACGAAAGATATAACTACAATGTATGCGAATGATGACATGACATAAACAATCAAAAAACAACCTCTCAACACAAAACATGCCAAACAAAGGGAGTATATCTAAAGGTATATATAGCTTATTGATTTACATGTAAAGGAAGATACAAACAAAATCCACATTATCAACATTGCCTTTCATTTTGAGTGTGATCAAATGTAAATAATTATGTAGTATAAAAAGAAAATACGGTTAAACAAACAAACCTAATGTGAAACCTATAATTGTTCTACAAAATTTTGCCAAGCTATAAATAGTAAGTATTCGTGATGGGTTTATTGCATTAAGTAGTCCATATTATCTTCTTGTATGTGTGAGTGTGTTTGTTTTTATATCCGAAACAATAAAATCATATACAAGATAAACGGTGTTGAACATGACATAACTGAAACATGAATCAAGATTGAAGTATCAAAATACAATGAAAACAAGTTGACATGTGACAATGATGATAACATGTAACGGTAGATAGCCCATTTCAGATCTATCAACATGATAAATCTGTTCCTCCATGGGGTCCAAGATTTATAAACATAATAACTGACATGCCTTTAATTCATACCAGACATAATATCTAAAATCATATCACAAAACAATCCCTTAAAACAACCCCTCCCCCCTGACTCATCTTAGATCTATGGTGACATAGGGTAATATACATGTAAATACATAAAACATAATTATATTCATCAATTCATTTTGAATAATTCTACTATTTTACGGTTTAAAATCTACATTGTACAATTTTTGATTTCTCTATTGAAATGAGTAAGGCTGCTGGACTGTCTAATAGACAAAGGTAGATCATTGTACAATGTACTACCACGATATAAAAATGTACGTTTACAATTTTGAGAATTAGGTTTCAGTAAAATCAATTTCTCACATTGTCTTAAAGAGTAACCGATTTCTTTGTAAATAAATTTGTCACGTAAATAAGTAGGTGCCATTTCATGAGGAATTTTGTACATCATCAAATAAACATGCCTTGTGCTGCGACTTTGTAAAGTTTCCCACTTTAAATTATCATGAATTTCACTTATTGATTTATGTTCAGATGACTTTACTTTGAGTATTATCCTGCCTGCTCTGTTTTGTAGTTTCTGTAACGTTTCTACATGGGCTTTGGCCGCTGAATGCCAGATCATATCACCATAATCAAAGTGTGGTAAAATTACTGAATTATACAGTAATTTCGTAATTGATTCGTTGACGGATCCTCTCACTTTGCCCAAAAAACTTATCATCTTACTAATCTTTTTACACAATTGCCCAATATGTAAGTCCCATTCTAACTCCGAATCAATGATATGCCTAGTATACTTGAAGCTTTTAACTTGAGATATAAATTTGTTCTTTATTCTTAAGTTCAGTGTACTATGTTTATAAAGCATATGTTTTGTACCGATTAACATATATAGAAACAGTTTTTGAACAGTTTACTTTCAACTTATTATGATTCATCCACACGTTTAATTTCTGTAATTCTTCATTAAGTACATGTTCTATTATTTTGGGATCTCTATTTGAAAAGTAGATGACAGTGTCGTCTGCATAGAAATGTTTCGAACATTTATCAAAGCAGTTTGGCAAATCGTTTATGAACAACAAAAACAATATCGGACCAAGTATAGATCCTTGTGTTACCCCATGAGTCACCGGTAATTCTGATGATAACGTACCGTTAACTGAAGTTCTTATATGTCTGCCTTTTAGATAGCTATGAAACCAGTCTGAGGATTTACCCTTAAGTCCCAAGGTAGAAGCAAGCTTCTCCAGTAGAATGTCAATGTCAACCAGATCAAAAGCCCTTTGGAGGTCAACAAAAACAGCTCCAGTGTACATGCCATTGTGAAGTGACATAAGCCAATCATCTGTTGCCTTGATTACAGCAGTGCTTGTCGAGTGCAATTTTCGAAATCCAGACTGATGGTGAGTGATAATGTCATTGTCTAACACAAATCAGATCAGTTGACGTTGGACGATTTTTTTCTAAGAGTTTCGAGACGCATGGTAAGAGAGAAATAGGTCTAGATAGTTATCGGGATCGGATTCATCTCCCTTTTTAAACAATGGTGTAATTTTTGCTATTTTCCATCGCTTCGGAACCGTCCCTCACGAATCGATCTATTGATAATGTGCGTTATACCTTTAAAAACCTCCAAGCCACATGACTTCAAAACATAAGAACTTCTACCATCAATGCCTGACGACTTTTTGTCTGCAAGAGCAGAGATTTCTTTAAAGGACAAGTTCACCTTCATAAACATAAGGATTGAGAGAATGTAGCAATATTAGTAGAACACATCATTGAAAGTTTGAGGAAAATCAGACAATCCGTTCAAAAGTTATGAATTTTTGAAGTTTTAGTGCAGTACCCGCTGGATGAGAAGACTACTGCAGTGTATGAATAACTTAGATGTCACATGCGTACAACAATATAAAGAAAATATAAAGAGAATTTCACAAAATTCCATCTTTTGAAAAAAGCACACATTCCCCTGACTCGTTACCGATAAATGTTATGGGTAATATTATTCCCCCTGCCTTTAGAAAGAGGCAAGTCAATTGCTCTTTTATTATGCGAAAAAAGTGAAAATATGTTGAATTTTCTTTTATATTTTCTTTATACTGTTGTACGCATATGACTCACAAGCTGTAGTAGTCTCCTCATCCAGCGGTTCCAACAGAAAAATTTAAAAAATTCATAACTTTTGCACCGATTGTCCAATTTTCCTCAAACTTTCACTGATGTGTTCTACTAATATTGTTGCATTTTCTCAATCCTTATGTTTATGAAGGTGAACTTGTCCTTTAAATACATCTGTTTCCCTCACTGAACTTAATACAAGTGAGTTTCCATTTCTATTCATACAATTTAGTAGGATACCTTGCGATTCGTTTCCCTCAAAAAGAATAGAGTTTTGAGAACATTTTGAGAAGTGACCATTAAATTCCTCAGCTTTATTTTTTCCGTTTTCCAGTAATATGAACCATTTCTGAAGACTTAGTAGGCATGAACAATTTAAGGATGTTCCAAGATTGCCTACAACCTTGACTGTCACATATTTTTTTCAACGTAATATTTTTTTTTGCTTTTTTTATTTTCCAACGTAACTTTATTTCGTACTTTCTTATACAAGTATTCTCTCCAGTCCTCGACCCTGTTGTGCAATTTCACATTCTTTTTCGATTTATCCCGTTTCTTCATCAATTAAAAAATAAACTCATTAATCCATGGAGAGTGTTTCTTCTTTACTCTCTTGACTCTGATTGGCATATGCTTATCTACAACTTCCATTACCAATTTCTCCCATTGAGACACTGCTTCATCTAAACTGCCACATTCTTCTACTTCAGACCAATTTTGTGACCGCATTTCATCTTTAAATGCATCTATATCAACACCAGTAGTTTTTCTAAATGTGATCACATTTACATAATTATTTGTAATGTTCATCTGCTTTACTTTCCATGAGAGATAGCTCAGAGAATGATCACTGAATCCCACGTCATGTATACCCCAAGAGATTACCTTATCAGGTTGACTACACAGCATATGATCTATGAGAGACCGTGAATCAGGAGATACGCGTATATTCACATGTTTGTATTAATTAGATGAAGATGAATTTCATTTCTCCCACAATACCTTCGGCAATCAGTACTTAATGATTGTTGCATAATGTTAAGATTGATGTCTCCCATCAAAATCACAGGTGTTCCGAACCCTTCAATAAAAACCAACATGATATCTTCGTACACAGAGAGAACATTGCATTTTGAATTAGGCGGTCTGTACCAGTTCACAAAAAGGAGGGGTGTACATTTTGTAACATCAATCAATAACAGTATCGCCTCCAACTCATTAACGGAGGGATCTGATACTTCTTTATAATTCAAGCTTTCATGAATGTTTACAGCAACACCAACGCCTTGCCTATTACGATCTTTCCGAATCAATCTATAATGATCAACTTTGATTTCCGAAGAATGAATACTTTCATCAAGCCTACTTTCATTTATAGCAAATATATGAATATTATTACTGCAAACTGTACAAAGTATAGCTTTAATCTCATCAAAATTCTTCATTAAACTCACATTTAAATGTGCACAATATTGTATTAGTCCATTCTGACTCATATGCGAAATGTTTAAACTTTCATTCTTTACAGTTTCTGAATTATCCCTTTTCCGATTACATGCACTTGTAGTTTTCTTTTCATATTCATGATATTGTTCACCGTAAAACGGCATACGCCTCAAAATACATTTACGACATTCCCAGCCTACAAACTGCTCTGTTACATCATTGTACAGCTTCTCTGCGATAACATTACATAAGATAATTACATGAACCCATTTTTTACACTGAGTACATTTCAAACCTTTTTGATTTACCATTACTGACTTATTACATAAACCACATAAAAAGTCTTTACCCATAAATTGTGTGTGTGTTTGTTTGTGTGTGTGTTAAGTCCATTAATTAAGTATTCTTGTATGTATAGTGATTTTTCCTGCTTGAATAGTACAGTGTATATGGGCAAACAAAAAAGATTAATGCTACTTTGCAATAAGTTTGTATTATGCGGATATGAAAATGATTAAATGAAATTCATAATAAAATGAAATTAAGAGTTACTCGGATATCTTAATTCAAAATATTTCAATACTTTTCTTCCATTTGACACTTTCAATATTGCCCATACTAGTCCCGAGTTCCAAAAGTCATTCTGTTAAGTTTTTTTTTCAAATATACCTTTCTAAAGTATATTTTCCCAATTCGCCGAGGGCAGTGCAGTTAATCAATTCGTTCACTGCAAACTTGTGATCACAAGGCATGGTTCGCGTGGAAGAAAGTTATACTTTAAAAGTGCATCATTCTCTAGTAAGGGTGTCAGAACTTTTATTCGACAACTCGGTACACATCTAGATCTCATTTGAAAATTAGTATAAGGTTCCGTAATATGATAAAGTAGAACACTTACACCAGTACAACTAAATCGACATCAAGGTATAGAGATATACGCTAAAAGAAGAAGAAGAAGAAGAAGAAGAAGAAGAAAGAATGCGTGTTCTCCATCAAGCGCTATAAAATATCATTATATACTGTTTATCTTTGATGGCATAGTTTTGGTTGAGATGGGGATTCAGGTTTTTACTTTTTGTGAGATAATTAGAAACCACGCATGTACGTATATGAATTAATATTAAAAAGCATTATTCTAAGAGGAATTAAAAGTTAATTTTGATGTAAATCGGTTTTTGAAATTGCCGAGATATCCCAAGACAAAGAGGTGCTAATAAAAATGTGGGTCCCACTTTATTAGGACCATTTTGTTTTACTTTGTTTTTGGATATATCCGCGATTTTCAAAACCAATTAAATTGATATCGAATATACTTTCAATTCCTTTTAAAATTGTCATCTAGGGGGCTTCTAATTATCTCTCAAAATGTTAAAATCTGAATCCCTACCTAAACTAAAACTATATCAGTCCTGGAAAAATCCAGTCCAAATATAAGTTAGTCTGATAAAAAGATTAGAATATTACGAGTTCAACGTTAAAATTTTGATCGAAATCTGGTGAAAAATAAGGAAGTTATGACATTTTGAAGTTTCGCTAATTTTTCAGGAAATAGTTCTTGAACGGTTAATAATTATGAATATGCAAATGACAAAGTGAGCATGTCATATCCTCACAACTTGCCACACAGTTTGTACATACAATTTTGAAATTTTCAGTATATCGTTCAAACGCAATTACGCCCGAGGTTCAAATCATGGTGTATCCAACTGGTCACTATTCTGAAGTTATTCAACAAGGAATAATATCATTTTTCAGACTTCAATGACAGAAACATTGAATTTTTCGTCATTTTGTTGTACAGGATCAATGAAAAATTGTGAGGTTATGACATGGTTAACTCACTCATATGCATATTCATATCCACTGTACAAGAACAGTTTTGCAGAAGTTAGCAAAACTTCAAAATGTCATTACTTCCTTATTTTTCACCCGATTTCAATCTAAATTTCACAGTTGAACTCGAAATATTTTATGTACTCTTCCTTGTCAGACTAACTTATATTTGGATGGGATTTTCCCCTGTAATAAGCAGATTGAATGAAACACATCACTATACTGTGAGCAGTGACGTGATATCACGTTAAAAAAATGTCTGAGTGCAGTTCGGGCTATGTATGAAATGATGTGAAGAGTTTTTATTACCAAATGAGCTAACTCCAAAGAAAATAATGAGAAAAATGCTAGGTATTTTCAAACACATAAATTCAAGAATATTCCTTGTTATGGTACGTAGAAGGTGAGGTTTTACTGGAAAAGTTTTAAACTGGTTTATCTTATGATGGATTTACTTTAAAATGCTTAAAATGGCAGTTAGCTTGAAATGCGATGAAACTCTTCATGAGTATTTATGTAAACTATGAAATTTTCGTTTGCTATTTTGTCTTCTATTTGTTCATCGTTCCATTCCGTTTTGTCCCGTACAGCCTTTTCTTCAGTAGTTGTTTTGCTGTCTAGTCTTGTTTCATGTTTGTTCGCGTCTGTTAGTCTTGTCCATCCCGTTTTGTCCCGTACAGCTTTTTCTCCAGCAGTTGTTTGTTGTCTAGTCTTGTCCTATGCTGTTCACGTCTATGACAGTAAGTGTATATATCTGTGAATCTAGTTCTCAGTGGGCTTCCAGACTTCTTTCTCTTTTTTTCCCTCTCCTTTTGTATTTATGATGCTTCAATTAATCTTTCCATTGATGTTATTATTCCAGAGGGGCCCACATTCTCCAAGCTCTGTCTTTTTAGTGGGTCTCTCCATTTTTCGCACTTTAAGCAAAGTTATACATGTACTTTATTTCGATCACTTGTTTTTTTTTTTTTTTTTTTACTACAATGTATAATTACTATAAGGTCCTCCTCAATTGTTTTACATTCTTTTCGATACATAATGTTCTGGTTACCTTATTCTCTGTTGTCAAAAGAAGTGTAACTTATATGTTTTGTCGAAAAATGGAATAAACTTTGAATTGAATTGAAATTGAATATTACCTTGTTGTACTATAACATTGACGAACATATCGCATAATTGTGAATAACAAAAATCAATACTATCTTGATTTGCATTTCCATCTAAACATTCCACATTTTCACACATTAGCTCAGCCGAGTCCTGGATTTTAAACATTAATAATAATGTTAATTATGATAATGTTTAAATATTGCAGCGCCGTCACTGTTCCACTGGAATATTAACATGGATAAATAACGTTGACTTTCATTGGTCACCATGAATGTGATGAAATAAACAACACGTAGACATAATGGCAAAATTTCAAATGATCATGGAAGCGTGCCAGGCGAAGATTCCGTGCAAACAACAATCCCTTGTTTTCCAGGACCAGTTACACGTGGGATACGGGCTCAAATCTGCAAGCACAAGTAAAGATGATTAGATCTGATAGAACAAAGGGGAGAGACGACCCGAAAACATAGCACACTTCATTGCGGAGGCAGTAAAAAGAGGAACAGTTTTCCTGTACAGAGCGTACATGTATATATATATATATATATATATATATATATATATATATATATATATATATATATATAAAAGGTAATCGAACCTTGGAGGGCTATACCATTTCATAATTGTCAGCTATGGAGAGTGCAATGCTAGTTGTGATGAAAGGGGAACTCTTCCTCTTTCCATTTATACGTCATCACGTTGACAAATGTCGTTTATACAATATGACTGAGCGCATGAACTTTAAAGACAACAATGACAAAACAATTGCCTTTTTTCCAAGTTTGAGTATCACATGAAGGGAACAATATTGAATATCTCACTGAATGGATGGGATCTGTCAATGAAAGTGGTCAAATTAACAGGCGGGCATGCATGACTGCAGGTTTGTGTTTAGGGTTTCTAACAACCTGTTATGGTCCATAACCTTCAACATGGCACCGTTGTTGATAACTCCCACAAAGGCTAACCCATTATCCATTTTCTCTCTTCATATTCAAGACATGGATTGTCGCTGCGAGCTATGTGTTGAATATGAACATAGTGAAATGGACTGTGTGCATGGGTTGGCCTTAGTGGAAGTGTCTACGTTATCGGACAGGTGGCCATGTTAAAGGTTATGAACCATAAAATGTTACAAAAAAACCAACACACAAACCCAAACACAAACCTGTATTCGTACAGGATGGCCTGTTTAGTTGGTCATTTTCATTGACAGATCCCATCCATTCAGTGAGACATTCATTGTTCCTTCATATTGTGACACTCAAGCTTGAAAAAAAAAGTGCAATTTGTCATTGTTGTCTTTAAAGTTCATGTGCTCAGTCATGCATGAATTTGTCAACAAAATCAGGTATCGATGGAAAGAGGAAGAGTTGGATTACTTTTTTTTTTGTCGAGCCCACCAGAAGTGAGGAGAGACTAAGGGATCTCCTGCGGCGTCTGTCCGTCCGTCCGTCGTCCGTCCGTAACGCTACAAAAACTTAAATTACTTTGTACTGAGTGCTTCAATGTCAATCAAACTTGGAGTGAAGAGTGTTTATGCAAAGTTACACATGTTACCAAACAGGAAAGTCACCTTAAGGTCCAAGGTCATAGGCAGGGGTCAACGAACTTTAAGGGGCCAATGTTAAGTTTTTACGGCGCGTTTCGATTATGGCTCATAACTTTTGATTGGTATGTCCATTTGTGACCAAACTTGGATGGTAGGTGTCCCTTGAGGAGCTGAATGTCACCACAAGGTCAAAGGTCACAGTATTTGGTCAACAAACTTTTAGGGGCCAATGTTAGGATTTTACGGCGCATTTCGATTATGGCTCATAACTTGTGATTGGTATGTCCGCTTGTGACCAAACTTAAATGGTAGGTCCAAAAGTGTCCCTTGAGGAGTTGAAGGTCTCCACAAGGTCAAAGGTCACAAACAGGGGTCAACGAACTTTTAGGGGCCAATGTTAAGTTTAATACAAAGTTCTTGTTGTACTAACACTTTGCCTTGATTCCACTTTATAACAATCAAGGTTAGATTTTTACAAATGTGTCGTGGTACAATTTGTGGGCGAGACACATTTCGGCACTCGCCTTGTTTGAAGCACTATGTAGCATATAGCGAACAATATCATCGCCCATTGGTGGCCAATGTGTATTGAGCTCTTAGCCACCCGTGCATTGGAGTACCTCCCCCCCAAAAAATGAATAAATATGAGTGCAGCGAAGCTTTGCACCCAGTCTTTACCTTGTGCATTACGGAAACACAAGAGCAGAGAAGACTTATTTCAAGTCTGGTCGTCAGGTAAGTCACATTCCCGTTTTATTCCAAAAAAAAAAAAAAAAGAGGGAACTCTTACAGTCTCTGTGAATCCCGACACCTTGCAATGGGACTGTACAGTTATACTAAAATTGGCTGTTGCCCTATTGCCTGCCGTGGTATTAAACCGCAATATTTTTTTAAGGTGGCAAAGTTTGCGGTATTTAGGGAAAATGAGCGAGCTTATTTAACACATGCACCACAACTTCTATGAAATTGCATTTAGTTTGTGTACAGCATTGTTGCCAGTGATAATGAGAGATTTAGCAGTAGGGATTTGAATCCTGGACATTGCAATTACAATCCTTGTTCTATTTTTTTTCTTTTTTTTTTTGCTCCAACTACGAAATATGAAATAATAGATATTGTAACTGCAATGAATAATAAGCGATTAAGTGCCAATTACGATGATAGGAGTACTTTTATTTTAAAAGGAATTATATCCTCAATCGCTGCTCCACTTTCACATATATTTGATGAATCCATATCATGTGGTGTTTTTTCCAAGTTTATGAAAAAAGCTAAGGTTTTCCCTTTATTTAAAAAAAGAAGATGATTCTGAAATAAGTAACTACAGACCCATTTCTTTGCTTTTATCCTTATCTAAAATTTCGGAAAAATTTATATTTACAAGAAAAATTAATTTTCTTAATTTTCATAATGTTTTACAAATTCTCAATTTGGGTTTCGTCAGAAACACAGCACCATTCATGCCCTTTTGAAGTTTATTGACCACGCCGCGCGTCCACTGATAACCATTCTTATTCTGGTTGGTATCTTCTTGGACTTCTCCAAGGCCTTCGATACAATTAATCATGAAATTTTACTTCACAAATTGTCTCATTATGGCATACGGGGGAAGGCCTTGGAGTGGTTCAGGAGTAACCTGCAAAACCGAAAATAATACGTGTCTCTGAATGAGAACAACTCAAGTCTCGAATTCATTAATTGTGGCGTCCCACAGGATAGCTTATTAGGACCTTTACTTTTTATCAGTATTATATTCATGACTTTTGCTGATCATCTGACATACTCTCACTCATACTTTTTTTTGCTGATTATTCAGATATTTTCTTTTCCCACCAAAATGCAGATGCTCTCGTACACACCGTTTATTCCGAATTGAAAAAAAGTGACTCAGTGGATAAGAGCTAATGAATTAGCACTTTAATCTTGCGAAAACTAAGTACTTCTTAACAATTCCATCGAGCTTTACGCACATATATCATTTTGATGACACTCAACTAGAACGTGTATCTCACATAAAATTTCTTGGTATCAAAGTGGAGGATAAACTTTCGTGGAGGTCTCATATTATCAACATTAGTAAAATAATTTCACTTAACTTGGTATCATATTGTCCTCTTTGTTGACGTTGTATTTTCTCTAATATTACCTTATCTTAATTACGGAATTTCATCATGGGGTAGCGCCCATCGAACTTTACCAGATAAACTACTGTTATTACAAAAGAAAGGCACTTCGCATTATTTGTGGCGTCCCGCCACGTTCCCATTCAAATCCATTATTTACTAAAAGATTTAAACAATCAAAGATTTGTGGTTTTGTCTTCAGCTTGGTCAGTTTATGTTTAATTACCACGCAAATACACTTCCCAGTATTTTAAATTCACTGCTTCCACGAAACCATTAAAAAAAAATTATCCCACTAGGCGATCTAATAAGTTTCATTTACCCCTCCTGAGAGCTCTACTAGCTCAGAATACATTTTTATACGCCGGTCCTAGATTTTTGGAATTCCTTATAGTAGAGCGGTTAAGCCCTCAAAATCACACCACTAACATGAACTACATGTGCAATTAAGTGCATCACACAGGGGCCCGTTGCATAAAACTTACCATTGAATTTCAGTGGTAACTACCGTCAAAATTAGGCGTCACAGCCAATCAGCATCAAGGATTATAAAATTTACTGCTAATTTGAAGAATTACCGCTAGAAAGGAGCGGTAAGTCCAGCGGTAGACCTAAGGGTTTTATGCAACAGGGCCCACGTCTGTAAAACTACACTATAAGTAGTTTAGATTTGTAATTTTTTTAAATATTCAAATCTTAACGGTCAATTTACTAATTAAATAAAGACCCTCTTGAGTTCAAAATTTACAGGAGGTTTCCAAATAATGTTTTCTTCAAAACCTAAAGTGTTCTCACCAATTTTTCAAAAAATTGCGTGTAAAAGGGATTGGCTGTCTTTAAAGATGCCTTATCTGCGTTGCACCACTTTGCCAGAACACCACTCCGAACTTTGCGACATTCAAATTTCCGGATCAGAGGAAATGCCCTGACCTGTTCCAGAAATGGTACGGTATAACAAACTTGAAACGGCATATTGTTCTGCTGGCGTGACAGTGGACCGTGGCCGGTTTGTAAAACAACGCAAGGTTGTGTGAAGAACCGGCCCCCAGCTGACTTCCGACAGCCATTCCGCCTTCACACAGTCATCGTCGACATTGTTATTGGACTGTACAGAACGTCATCATCAGAACACCAGAATCAGGCTGAATTTGCATGCTATTCCCTCAGTTTTCATCAAGCTCGTTTGTCTTGTGAGTAGACTCAACAGTAAGTTACTGATGTAGACAGCCGTAACTCATGATGAATTATGAAAATTTGAAATTGACACTTTAAGTGATAGTCACTATTTTTAGAGTATCTGGATCTGGATCCGGATCAATACGCTGCCAGGCCGGATGGTATAGTGCAGCGGGGAGAGAGGGCGCGAAACTAATTAGTCGAATTAAACGAAGGTGGCTTGTTTTCAGAAACACTCACTAATTGTCACTAACCCGTGAAGATCTAGATAACGTCAGGTCTAATTCTAATGTTAGATGTATACTCTCAGTCAGACCGCAGCCCCCCGATAATTCGCTCGTATTTATTCAACTCGTATGCAATTAGCCCGCTCTAGGCTTGCATAGGTAATGAGCCGCGGAAGGGGATTTTGTCCTTGGGCTTTCGGCAACAAAAATACACCTCTTTATATTCACACATTTGGTATCAAATCCAAGGAAAATATGTAAGCTATAAATCGTCACATGTTACTCAAATTATTTTGAATGAAACATATCATAGCGTAATTTGAGCTTGAAAATGATGAAAAAAGTAATTCGTGTAGTACATGTTCAAGACGTCAAAAGAATACCAAATTCACCTTGCGTCTCAATGAAAATGCATTATTTGGTAGCCAAACTCTTAATCTTTGTATCCATGTAAATATCTTGCCGATTTGTTTCTTAATCCGGTCAGGAACCAGTAAAATATACATCGACGTCAGTGCTGGTCAGCTTGAAACCGTGCAATCTCAAGAGTAAGCTCTCTCATTGGACAGCGCTAGCATTTAGCACTTGCATTACGTCATTACGCTGCTACGGTTTCATGCCACGTGCGTGCAGAGCGCATGCTTGCATAGGCACGAGTGTAGATTTCTGTGCTTCGGACAGGGAAGCTGGAAGCTAGAAGCTTGGTACAGCGCGCGCGAATGCAAGCGCTGTCCAATGGGAGAGCTCTTTAGGGCCACTGTACACTATGTGTGGAGCATACTTCCGGCTTAGGAGTGAATTTTACAGACATTTCAAAACGGAAAAACTAGCATACATCATGCTTGCGTCTCCTTGACTCCAATATATGATGAGCATCGAAGTTTCCTCTCTACGAAAAAAAAAAAAAAAAAAATCAGAAACAACGGTTTCTTAATCCGGTCAGGAACCAAAAACGAACTTTAGATAACAAAATCTTCCGTGAAAAGCAGGTGAAATCTAAGTAAATTCAAGTGATTCTAACGTCATGACAAGAACCGATATTATACGCAACTTTGGTATCAAAATAAAAATCAAAGTCTGGGGAACAACTTATTGTGACTTGTAACCATAATGAACGCATGTAAAAGTCGCTGCGCTGTGAAAACCAAAGCCCTGTCAAACTCTCGCAAAATCTCGCACTCACGAAACACCTTCGGAACGCAAACATCGTCGACGAGTGTGCTGAATAAATCTTCCCGGATCGGCTCATTAGCATACGTGCTGCGGACTGACTGCTCTGTTGTGTGGTCTAGAGGTCTAGCAGATCTAGTACAATTTACCTGGTACTTAATCAAGTAACAGGGTTAGGCCTAGGTACTAAACCTATCAATGATAAGATCTGGGTGTCTAACGTTAGACCCCTGTTACCCCGACCACACGCTGTGCAACAGCGACTGGGCTGTTATAGTTACTATAACGTCAGACGTCTAACAGTATAGTGAGGTGCCCGCACCTCGCCAGGGCAGTGCCGTAGCCGTAGGGGCTCGAATACCGCCACCATGTTTAAAATTGTTACAAGCGCACCGAATCAAAACTTATGATGGGGACTGTGTTCAGTATCAGATTTTCCATGGTCGGAGCGTCTTACAATTTTATTTCGAGATTGCACAGTTAGTATATAGGTAGTACAACTGTACTACGGGACTACAGCTTCGGGAGTCTGTGCATAGACGCTGGGCCGGTCCACTGCATGCATGCCGCACCGGCCGCGCCTCACGCGCTGGCTCTCTCCATAGAGATATCTCTATGGCCGGCTTGGCTAGGCTACTCTCTCTAGCTCTCGAGCCGGATATGCATCCGCAGGATAGGATCAAGGAGTAGATGCTGCCGCGGCTGGCTGCCTGGCGGCCCGGCGGCGTGGCGCGGCAGCATCAGCCTAGCTGCGTGCGTGAAAATTTGCGTATGTTTGCGTGTTTCGAGAGCACCTAGTAGTATCGTGGTACACTGATCGTACTAAAAATTATCGAACTACGCAATCGAATGCAGTCGATAACGCCAGGCGACTACTCTTTGATCAAGGCGCATGTAATTTTTGGCATTTTAGAGATTGCTCTATTTCTCTTTATATATTGCTATATCTCTGTATGTGAGTAACTTTGCACTTTTATATTAACCCTTGATAGGGATATTACAAGTACAACAACCTACAATGTCAGAAAAATAAATTTCAGGGTGCAGATACACTTTAAGGGCCCTGGAAGCTAGGGTTCTAGACATGCCCTCGAGATCGTGCTGAGGTTTATTTTTCAACATAAGATGGCAATAAGTAAGAAATCCTTTCTAACGGGAGACACAGAGCCAGGGCGGGAGAAATAAGATCTCAAGCGGGAGAACGGGAGATTTTGCAAAAATGGGCTTTCGGCGAGAGATCTCCCGTCGGAAGAGGGAGAGTTGGAGTCTCTGAAATATGTGCAAGGGAGAGGAGCGGAAGGGGAATGTGTCAGTGGGTGGGGGATCGGATTTTGCATTTTTAGACCTGAAATTTAGCGATTTGGTACAGCTCGTGTTTAGCGTGTGCGTCATCACTTATGGGAGTTGACAGGGTGTGGGAGGGGGCATCTCCCTCCCCTCCCCCCCCCCCCCCCCGACGAAGTCAAGTTTTTCAATTTTTAGAATCTGATGCATACTTTTGGTGGAATATTTGGAAAATTATCGATCCCAAAAGTGTACTAAGTCTATATGGAAGGGAACCCAGCATGGGCAGGGTCGGAGAGGGCAGAGATGCCAAGTTCAAAAAACTTTTATGAGTGAGATTTTCATGACTCGGCGTTTCGGCGCTCGCGCGCATGCGCGCGCGAACGAGGAGGGTGTCACCCCTCCCATGGTAGGGAGTTTTTTTGAATTATTAGCTCTTAATGATGCGATCTGGTGCATACTTAATTTACTTATTTTGAAAGACAAAAGGGAAATATACTTTCAATTGCAACTATCACTTGAATCCTTTGAGCTATACTCCTTATTTTTGGCAAAAATTGCAGACTTCACCCGATGCGTGAGAAAAATGGGTGCCCTGCGTGAGATCGTGAGACAGACCCTAAATGCTTGAGTCTCACGCAGAATGCGTGAAACTTGGTAGCTCTGAGAGGGTATGGTATTCCACTCCCATTCGAGAGAGCTTTTGCATTTTTAGAAATGAGATTCAATGATCTGGCACACATGCACTTTTGGAGGAATATCTCAAAATTTGTATCAGAGAGGTGTCGTACGTCAGCCATCTATGGAGGGAGACCAATCAATGGAAGGATATAGGTAGAGGTATCCCCTGCTCCTCCCATATTATTTTGCATTCTTGTGTTTGCAATTCAATAATCTCGTGCCACTCTTGGTGGAATATTTGAGGAAAAAATTGTCCATCCCAAAAGATTAGTGTAGCCATTATTAATGCATGGAGGGGAGGCTGGTATAGCGAGGGGAGTGTATGGTATACGGAAGGGGCTGTCCCCCAACTCCTCCCATGCGAGGGAGCCTTTGTATTAAGAATGGAAATAAAAAACTTGTATACACATTTATGACGGAATATGTGGGAAATTATCAATAAAAGGAGTGTACTGAATCTATGGGTAGAAACCGAGGAGGGAAGGGTACATTGAAGGAGGATACCCTCCACCAACAAGAGGGAGTTTTAAATTTGTTGGAACTGAAATGACAGATGTGGTGCATACTTTTTTGTGATATAGTAAAAAAAAAATGGTTAATCTCAAAAGTAGAATACTACGTGTATGGAAGGGGACCTGACAGGAGAGGGTGTGGGGGAGGGATATGCAATGGAAATTTTACATTTTAAGAATTGAAATTCAACGATCTGGTGCACACTAATGTATAGGTGAAATATTCGGATAATTTTCCATCAAAAAAGCGAAAAAAATTATTCCGCATCTCGGGAAATACTTGGGGGCAACATTTTATGTCAACACCACTCCACCCCCCCCCCCATATTTTCTCGGGAGGCTGGGTAACTGCCTCTTGCTCTCCAAGATGGACACCCGTGCATACGGGAGAGCTATTTCATCTTTAGAATTCAAATTAGAATATCTCATAAACACATTTTTCATAGAGTTAGGGAAATTATCAATCCCCAAAGTGTACCACATCAAAGGAAGGAACCAAGCAGGGGGAAGGAGTCTAGGCCCTATTCGAAGGAGATATCCCCTCTCACAAAGGGGGATTTTGCATTTTCAGAATTGAATTTCAGCAATCTGATGCACACTTCAGAATATAAAATTTGGGCAGTTTTCTCTCTCTCTCAAAAAAGCAAAGCAAAAAAAATTATCCACATCTCAGTAATTATTGGGGTGGGGATCAACTAATCTCTGCCACCACCCCACCCCTCCTCCAAATCGACGCCCCGGTATGTGCATGGGTGTGTTTTATTCCACTAGTTGAAAAGCAAGAAACCATATTGTTCATATTGGAGGGCGCAAGTGACTTTTCGCTTCAAATTCTTCCAAAAGCGCCAAATTTGGCACATATGTAGCCAAAACCATACTATTTCGACTTTTGATGGGCCCCAAGAAAAGAACACCTTCTTGGGCGGCCATATTGGCAAACTCCAATATGGCCGCCATAACGATTTAAAGGTAAATAGCAGTTTTAAAAAAAACAACTAAAAGGGTTACAATCATTAATAAATCAGTTTAAGAGCTTTTCCGGGTCAGAAAGCCGATTCTTAAGTTATTTTTTTTTTGTGTGTGTGTGATCTGAGATCAACTTTGTCTCATAAAGTCACCCTAAATGTCATCTGGGGTTAACCCATTATATTCGTAAGGGGTAATTTAAAAAATGGCTTGCCTACAGCGACTGTAGCAGGGAAGGCAACCTTGGAAATAGCATTGCAGTTGCTGAGGGCTGAAAAGGGCGTTGTTTTTTTTTCTGGTGAAAAAACAACATCTTTACCTTTTTGCAGTAGACATGCGTAGTAATATAATAACAGTTGGTATCTCTGTTATAAGTGTTATCCGAAGTGTTTAGTTCAGATTCTTTTGAAAGCATTACTTTTTATACAAGAGCTTCATGATTTTGAAAGATGTATAGGCTTCGGCTGGAAAGGGCGGGTAGTAGGAGCTATAGCTGTTCCACGACTTACCCATAACATGGCCCGAATGCCGAAGGTGGTACAATTGAAAACCATGGTTTAAAACATGGACAAAGACCGTAATTTTTTATGGGGCGCCAAGTGTCGCATGGCCTACTTCTTTACGAAATTAGTCATTTTGACGAAATTAGTCATTTGGAAGATATGATTCTTTCGTCGACGAAATGTTAACATTTCGTAATGAAATTGAACATTTCGTCGACGAAATGACTGATTTCGTAACGAAATAGGCCATGCGACACTTGGCGCCCCATAAAAAAACTACGGTCTTTGTCCATGGTTTATGATTTCAATAATGTACCACCTTCGTGAATTCCGGCCAATATGTCTGTATTTCATGTTGAAAGCAAAAAAGGCATACACTGAGTCATTATTACCAACACCTTTCTAAGAGTTATATGGTAAGGTTCAGAGGATCTTCTTTAGACTGCGACAACAAAATGATTATATTAGAAATAAAAATAGACCTATATTGCTACCTACGTTCTAGCTTGAGCTGTCACGGGGAGGGAGTTCACTCTTAACTGTCATTTATTGCTGACATTACTCCTGTAAAAGAACAAGGAGAGAAACATGAAGAAGCCTATACGAAATATGAATTGAAGGTTTCCAAGGAAATGTAAGTTCTTAGCATTATGTAGATCGGAAATGATTAAGAACTGACCAAAACAAATATTCATATAAAAGAAACACCCTGCAGGCCTACGACTGATTTCTGTATTGTATCACAATTTTTGTAATGTATAACTATTTATTTGGCTATGTATTATCATGGTCTCAAGAAAAATTTACGTCCCAGTTACATTATGCAAAAAGTAGGCAAAGAGACGGGCTTCCGATAACACGCTGTACGAAATTAAGTACGAAATAAGGTAGTTAACCAACACATCCGGAAAACGGAAAAAACATAGTTATAAAATCGACCATTGACCCTTTCCCAAACCACGGCCCCGGAGGCCCCCCGCCCCCCCCCCCCCCCCCCGCGCTTAAAAACACACACACACACACACACACACACACACACATTCTGCCGCCCATCTTTAGGTGTACTCTTTAGGAAAATTGAACATGGAATGAAGTGCACGTTACCATGTCCCCCGGGGAAGAAAATTCATTACACTGTACTCGCAAATCTGTCAAACCTGTAGCGCCCCACCCTGGCAATCATTACACTGTTATGCACTATGAAATTTGTCAAACCTGTACCGCTTCTGTGGTACCGCCCCACCCTGGCAAAAGGCAGCAAGTGACAAATGCGAAATATATCTCGTAAATGAACAAATATTGTGCTGGCGATTCCAATGACATGTATCTCAACAGGATTGATTTCTACACCATATTTTCCAGGAAAACATCAATGACTCGGATTTGAGTGATTTGTCGACCCCCCCCCCCCCGCTGAAGTAGGACAATACGTGTACAGATATATATATATATATATGAAAAGCTTGTAGGAGCTTGTCTTGTAAACATACTTGTATCTTTAGCGAAAACTGTTCGAGTACGTGGACGGTGATAAGTATGAATCACTCCGTCGAGTAAATTATGTATGGAACAATTGGTTTCTTTTGAACATGTATTGTGTTGAAAAGTTCTTGGTAATTTTTTCGCAGGCAAAATGTGTCCATGAAAATTCCAATGTTGAAAGCATGTGATGGGAAATGTAAACAGTATGTACGAATGCTTCTTCCTGCTAAACTCATTTGTTAGTCATTAGTGGGGAAAAAGAAAAGAAAAGAAAGGTTTCGCTTCATGAGAGATATTAAGATCCCGCTCTACACCACAACGCCTACGGATGTCTCAAGGTGGAGGTGGGCTGGAATGTCTTGTATAGAGCACCAACCGTAAGTGCAAACTAAGTGGCACGCTATCTTTTGAAGAGAAACAATACTTTGTTTCACACAAGACAACTGATAATCATCCGCTCATGTGAAATAGAGCAGAAGTTTTTCAAAACATTTCAAGAGGCATCTTGGTGAGTTACAGTCTGTTAAACATGTCAATATAATGTGAAAAACAAATTGAAGGCCATCTGCGATACAGCCTCACATTTTCCGACATTACACGAACTTTGATCAACACGTTCCATATTTACTCGTGATGGAGAGGGAAAAAAGTAAACAAACACATTGCAAGATTGATGCATTTCTCCCAAGACAACAGACTGGAACTGATTCCATGTAAAATACATAAACATGTATTTTGATTTTTCCATGCATTTTTCCCGTATCATTACACACAAAGCAGTGTCGTGCAGTGCAAAATGTGGGAAATGCTAAAAATTACCCTGATATAAACTGTCAATCTCTTGCAGTATATATTGGAATTGAAGAAAGTTTGGAAATTAATTGGATGTAGAATTTTTGTTTTGTTGAATTTATGTGTTTTCAATTTATCTAGTCTGTTATAGATTTTCAAAATGGAGGGAGGTAAATTCGGCAGTACAATATATAGAGATCACTACTAAATACAATTAAATCTGACTTTTATTATTTAAGTGAATTCCTCATTGTAAATTAGGACAGTATTATTTTGATGATATTTTCTAACTAGTGTAAGAAATAGTTATTTAAAATACCATTAAGGGTATACTATTGTACTTGGTACCATACATCTATATCCCTGGTGACGCCATAAGAGTATGTGTGCAGGTATAACGTCATTCAAGGCCGTACATATTGGGTATGCCGTAATACGTCATTCATGACGACATTCAGGGTCCATTAACATTCTGAGGTGCTTGGACATGGCTGGGGAGTATTTGGGTGCATGTCACGAGACCGACACCCACGAATCATACAGCCCACGAGCAGAGACTCCAACCCCAAGCACCTTCTGATCTGGAGATTCTCCCACCTGAAACCCCTATAACAAACGGGAGACCCAAGTTTATGTGTGCGAAGCGCGAAGTTCCTATAGGTTATAGATGCTCTCTGGTGCTATCTAAGGCTTATTTTTGTAACATACGATAGCAATAAGTACGAAATCCTTTCCAACGGGAGACATTGAGCCAGGACGGGAGAAATTAAATCTCAAACGGGAGAACGGGAGATTTTGCAAAAATGGGTTTTCGGCGGGAGATCTCCCGTCGAAAACGGGAGAGTTGGAGTCTCTGCACGAGTCATACAGCCCATGAGTTCGACACTAAGCAAACAAGGCCCACAAGACCGACACATTTTAAGCCCCATGTTGTAATATCGAAATCGTGGGCTGTTTTTCCCTATAGTGTTGAACTCATGGGCTGTATGACTCGTGGACATTTTTTCAATGTCGAACTCGTGTGCCGTATGACTCGTGGGTGTTGGTCTCGTGGGATGGCCCGTATATTTGCCTGTAGAGCTAACACTGTAGGGAATACAGGTCCTACAGTTGGGCATACCGCGTATACTTGATATGGTGTTCAGCTCACTGTGTGCAGACTGAGCACGACCCGATAATTCAAAACCTCTGCCTGAGAAAGGATTGTAGCCTACCGCGCGAGTCAAAAAGAAGCTTTCTTATCATATTGTGCATCCTGCACTCTATGTGCAATGCACCCATCATAGTTGTCTTCACCTAAACTGTTTAGATATTGCCATATAGGAAGACTCTGATGATCGCATACAGTGGCTGTGCACCTATAAGAACGCTGGTCTGACCTCAGGATGTCTATCCAGTTTATAGAGGAGATCCTGTGTGCCGATCGCGTGCTTCACTGAAGACGCAGATGCTGCCCTGTCTTAAAAGAGATCAAGGGTATAGATCTAGACCAATTTCAGCAGGAGGCTACACTGAATCATCACATGCTGGCAGAGAGTTTTAACCGGATCGTGCATACAGGTGATATAACCCGCTGCCAGCGTACCCTGATTCAACACCTTGGATGCAAACCTGATGGCGGCCATCAGCAATATTGGGGCATGGGGCACCACTCTTGGCCAGGCCCAATTGTTAAGGAGTATAGGGTATCAGACAATTAGAGCAAATAGGAGTTCCACTTATTCAGCGGAAGGATGTGAGATACCTAAAGAGGTCATTAAAAAAATGCCCCAAATTGCCTGACTTGACCCAAACTTGACCTTGAAAGAGACCTTGAGAGGTGATCTTGACCTTGAATATTATTCTTGAATGACATCAGGATCACATTCTCTAACACCAGACACCCCTTCTCTTTGGAAATATCTCTAATACAAGCTCTTTCAGTTTGGTAATTACAATTGACCTTTAAGCTGGATGGCGGCCATATTGGATTTAACCAATATGGCCGCCCCAGGAGGCACCAGTCTTGGCGCCCATCAAAAATCGAAAAAGTATAATATAAGTGACCTGTAGGCCAAATTTGGTGCTTTTGGAAGAATTTGAACCAAACACCCTATACTACGCTCTTAAGCCCCGAGTATCAGAGGTCGCTATCCCAGTCAAGTAAATTGTTTATCAATACCATAATTTCCTTCATCTGTTATATAGGCCTACCTTGAGATGATGAAAATTATATTACATGTAGGCCTATATATGTTATGCATGTTATGACAGCTATTCCTTTTTTAGTATTCTTGTTTATATTTTTATGTGAAAATTGTTCATTTTGCCGTGATTTTATTTGTACATGTAGGAAAAAGATAATAATCTAAGACTGAAAATGAAACTGATACATTAGTTAATGATTAACATGATGCATATAGTGTTATTCCTATAGCAATAAAAGTGACCAACACAAAAGTGTGTACTCATTTCACATGAACGTTTGCGATTATCCTCTGACCTCTGGAGGATAATGAATGGTCAATGCCTTGAAATATAAGAATATTAATGCCTCGTCTCATTGGTTGGTAATGGTTAGCTGTTTATGAAATGATATACAAAAACGATGCATTTTTGTGTGTGTGTCCAGAATTGTGTGCAGAGTATTCCACACACTGTTTAATTTTGACTTCCATCTAGGACAGTGAGAGATTGATTTTTCTCAACTAATATCAAAATCTATTGGAAACACACTGTGGAGGCTGGGTCTAACACATTTTTATTCTTTTGTGTTGGAGATCCATGTCCGGTGGTCAAAACAAATATAAAAAAAAACAGGTATCTCAGACCTAATTGTTATAGCAAAGCATCACATCCTTATAGACCCAACCCAACCCTCCACGCCCGGACAATGTAAACCACCCCAAGGACTTACTTTGCCAACAGAGACAGCCGAACCTTTGCAATGCCGACTAAGATCTACCATGAAACTGATTTGTATTGGCTCTGCATCATTGACAGAAGATCTCTTCTTCTTCTTCTTCTTCTTCTTCTTCTTCTTTTTCTTCTTCTTCTTCTTCACTATATAGTACAGGCCACCGTCCGGTGTACTCTTTTAACATTTTGGAGGCTTGTCTTAATAGGTTAAGAAGGTTTCCAAAGAGCTTTATGCCGCAAAAAATAAGAAAAATAAGAAATATAAAAACAAAAAGACAGACATCTGTATCTTAACAGAGCTGAATCTTGGGTATCTCTCTCCTGGAGTGTTTTAAAGAGATAATCAGAGAAAGTGGCCTAGGGTAGAGATTTCAAAGGCCTGGTTGCATCTTTAAAAAAAACAGCAAAACAATACAAAACAAAAAACTTCTTTTGGAGAAGGCCTACTTAAAGGCATAATTTACCATTTGCAGATGAAATAAAAACCTAGCATTAGTGCTTTGAAATACATGTAGTTCTAAAATGTGAGTTAGGGATAGAAACAACCACTGTGAAAATGTGAATCCGTAAGATCGATGTTGAGTTTTGTTGAATATACAAAATGTGAACAATACTTATAATAAAATGTTTCCGGACTAAACCGTCTACAGTTACGGTTTATTGAGAAAAATACTGACATTTCCTTATATCTTAGGCTTTATTGCGAAAATTTTATATAGGAGGGTGTTTTGTGGTACAACAGACCTACACATATGAAAGGCGATATCTTGAACATTTTTCACACCACTGCTCCCAAAGGTACACTGGACCTTCAACAATTGTTCAAAGGAAACCCAAACCTAAAGAGAAATGTAGATTGAGTGAAAGCAGCAACATTAGTAGAACATATTATATAAGGAAAATCGGACAATCGGTGCAAAAGTTATGAATTTTTAAAGTTTTGGTGTTGGAACCGCCGGATGAGGAGACTACTAGAGATTTTGGCGTATGAGTGGACAACAATATAAAGAAAATATAAAGGGAATTCCACAAAAATTCATTTTTCATGAAAATTAGACATTCCATCAACTTGATATTAAGATATATTTAGGGTAGCAATTATTACCCCTGCTTTCTGAAAGCGGTTAGTCAAGTGCTCTTTATGCTAGAAAAGTTATTTTTTGTGGAATTTTCTTTATATTTTCTTTATACACTTGTATTGTTGTCCACACATACGTCATAACCTCTAGTAGTCTCCTCATCCAGCGGTTCCAACACCAAAACTTTACAAATCCACAACTTTTGCATCGATTGTCCGATTTTCCTCAAACTTTCACTGATGTGTTCTACTATAATGTTGCTGCTTTCACGCAATCCACATTACTCTTTGGATTTGGTTTTCCTTTAATTGAGTTCTTGCAGCATCACTGAATTTGCCTGTGCTCTACTTTCTTGCAGGGATGGTCATTGCAGATGAAGAGTGCACATCTTTTCTGAATCATTCCAATCTTCATGATGTTTAAATGGATGAAGGGATCCCAGATGATGCATCCATATTCCAGGACAGTTCTGAGCAGGGTGGAGTATCAAAGCACCCGAACTTTATGATCTGACTTTCGTCTGGAGAGAGTCTTTGGTTGAAGCATGGACCTTACCACAGGTTGGGGTCCATGGCCAGTATATAGCCCTTTTAAGCTGCTGTGGCCACAGGTTACGGTCCATGGTTGAAGTGAATATCCCGTTTATGCTGCTGTGGCCGATGTTATTCCAGTTGAGCTTCCTAGAGCTGTGGGGGTAGACTCCAAAATAATTTGCAAAATCTGCTTTCTCCGTGGTTTGTCCACAAATGTTTGTCTTTTCCCTGGATAGGTCTCGGATGGCAACAGCAAGTTGCAAGACACAGGGTTGCTTCACGTCGAATGCATGTTAGGCCTCACAGTATGTCGTTTCCAGATTGTCCATGACGTCACTGTATGACCCAGGACCATGAGTCATTCATCGGAATCATACAGCCTACGAGCTTGACAATGACCAATACAGGCCCACCAGCTCGAAACTAGGTATATTGCCCATGAACTTGACACTATAGGCAAACCAGGCTCATAAGAGTCCGACACATAGGGGGAAAAGGTCCAGGAAACCTACACTGAATAGATTAAGCTCTATAATGTAATATTAATCTCGTGGGCCTTGTTCTCCTCGAGTGTCGAGATCTAACGGCCATATTTGCCTAGTGTCGAGCTCGCGGACCGCACAGCTTGTGGGCCTATTTGATGCCGAGTTCATGAACCTTGTTCACTTTCAATCACCTATATAGTGTTTAGGTCACGGGATATATGACTCGTGGACTGTGTAACTCATGGGCTGTACGACTCTTGGGTTGTTTGACTTGTGACGCACACCCGATGAGGTGGGCATGTTGTTTTCTGGTTAGCATCTTTCACCCTTTCATCCAGTTCAAGGGACTTGGCCATATGCCTGTTCACAAACTATTCATAAGCATCAAGCCAAAATATGGTACTCCCCTCCCCACTTTCCATATTTCAGCGTACAAACTTTGTCCAGTGCAAATTGGATATTATTGCACATGATTTCATGTAAGCTAGTCTGCATAACTAACCCAAACATAAATTTTATATTTGATGTCACTGCCATCCCTGAAGACACGTAAGCTTCATTTCTGAAGTAATTGACCGCTCACATTCCTGAGACCTATTACTATGAACCAATGATCTGTGGAATATGCCCAGGCCTACATTCTTTGATTATAACGTCAAGGCGTGATTTGTACATGATTAAACATTTAGGATTAAACCAATGAAGCCAAACATCAATATATGTAAGCCTATACAAATTCTGATATTCTATAAGGTCAGTGACCTTCCATATGTCCTGAGAGGTCAAAGTTGGATATACGCAAGGTTATGACCAATGTTCTGTGGAATGAGAAGACACTTCTATTGTAGCATAAATGCTAACAGCATAATGCATGATTGCACACCGGGTATACCGTTTACCACTGAATATACATCAAATATCAATATTCTGATATTTTGAGGTCATTGACCTGTCACAGTCCTCAAAGGTCAAAGGCAGAGACATATAAATGATTTCGTTTGATCAAAGGAATAGGAAAACGATTCAGTTGTAACATAAATGAATTTTTAGGACATCGTTATCATGTTTATCATCAAACAACTGCACCAAATATCAATATTCTGCGATTTTGAAGTCATTGACCTCTGAAGGTCAATCAGAGGTCAAAGGTAGAAACCTGTCAATGCTCTGTGGAACATTGAGGCAATTCCACTGTAACAAAAATGAGTTTTTTAGTACACCATTGCCGTGTTTATCATTAACCAATGACGCAAAATATCAATATTCTGATATCTTGAGGTCATTGACCTCAGGAGGTCATGAGAGTCAAAGGTAAAAACCTGTCAGGGCTCTGTGGAACATGAAGACAATTCCACTGTAACAAAAATTAGTTTTTAGTACATCATTACCATGTTTAACATTACTAAATGACGCAAAATATCAATTTTCTGAAATTTTGAGGTCATTGACCTCTGGAGGTCATCAGAGGTCAATTCAGACTTACCTCCCCATCTTAAGATGAATCTTATAGCATGTATACTAACACTGGTGAAAGTTGCATGCTTTAGTCAAATTTTGCACAATTTTTCGGCTTATCTGGGTCCCGTTTCATAAAACTTGTCATCAGTGACAACTGCCACATTTCTATGACAAATTTGCTCTCGGCCAATCAGATGTAAGGATTTCAGTAGCTTATAACAACTATCACAACTTGTCACAGATAACAAGTTTTATGAAACGGGGCCCAGCTCTACTATTAAGCTGTAAAATAAAAACAATTCTCCATCTTTGAATTTTTTTTAAAGCGCAAGTTGAAATTCTTTCAGTTTAATTCTTTCTGAGAACTTCTTTATTTATTAGCTAGGTCTCATCAACTTCAGGGTTCATCTATAACCAATCAATCAATGAATGCATTATTATGTAATGAGATACGTCATCTAATCCTTGCTCAGCTGCGTGCAGCCACCAGCTGTCTGAAGCATCTCCTCAATTCCCTTTGCAGCACTTTGCGTGTTCTGTATGCAGACCTCTCTTCTTTCTTCCCTCCTCTTCCCTTCCTGTCTTTTGTTCTTCGTAGACTTGTATTGTTACCGTCTTCTCTCCTCTTGGTACTGTCTCGCGTCTTTGTATGTGTGTGGGTAATGTGCGTACGAGTGTGTTGTCCTTGTCATATTTTCCCGGTACACCTGGTTCAGTGAACAGTGTCCGGACATCAACATTGATATTTTATATATTTTTTTCCCGACCTGCGTATCTCAATATAACTACATATATATTCTTTATAAATGATTTAAATAATCTAATCAAATATAATAATTAAAAAAACCCTCGAATAATAGATTATTTACTAATTATTTATCTAGCGATCCACGTCGCACAAGCTTTGCTTTTTAGTGGATCACTATTTTCCATAATCGAATCTATTTTCCGCACGTCCATGAAGTATATATGTATTGTTCCTCCTAATTATTGTATATGAATATATAAACATATGTTGTTATAATTATACATGTAATTTATCTCGGATATCACATGAATCTTTTGCAAATGTTTGAACAATATCATTTCATCACATGTATACTTTGTACTAAGTTTTGATTTTTGTTGATTTGAAATTTGTACTATGTTGTTATTTTTTTTTCGTTGAATGGAAATAAACTATGATTGAATTGAATTGAATTGAATTGAATTGAATTGAATTGAATTGAATTGAATTGAATTGAATTGAATTGAACTGAATTCCCTCTTCCGGTTCCCTTGTTCAGCGTGTGTAGGCATTCTCTGTTTTTTCTTTCTTTCCATTTATTCTGTTTTGCCTCATTCCTTTCAATGGTATACCATCAGTGTCATGTGATGTTGTTGTGTTTCTCCTGTTTTGTTCCATCTTGGCGTAAATAATTTTTGTACTAAGTATTTGCAAATAGGTATTTTCATGAGAATCTTATGAGTGGCTCATAGTATACAAGCATGCTTTTCAGTGGACCTCTCAGTTCTTTTTTTTCTCAGCTGAAACATAACTTTGTATTTTGCGGTATGCATGTATATCTTTATCTGTTAACTATCATTTATCGTTTGCACACTCGAATGTATCATATGCTTATGATATGGTACCTAATTTATTCTGTTCTATGTTTTGTTGAAAAAAAAAGAATGGAAATAAATGAAATGAACTGAATATCATTGAAACCAGATTCTAATCCGCTGTACCAAGATGACGTGAGAATGGAAGTGTCAAAGTTTGATCATGGAGTTACATACAATAAGTGTAGGTCCAGGTTTAGAACCACGTCCCCAGCGTATGGACTTTTCGCAAGAGAAAAAATTGGCATTAAATTTCTTCCCCATAGTTCCTTTGTATTCTCAGTACGTCAGTCTCAATGTACCTTCCCTCATCTATCAAGTGTATAACGTGTGTGTATGTATGCGTGTGTGTCTATCGACTGTGGTACAATAAACAAAGTCATGACAAAATAGAAACTTGATTCGGCCTTGATTCCAAAGTATAGTACATTGTACTAGCAAATTCCTCTTTTTCGACGAGAACTCATGTCAATAAAGATTTAAGAATCATTTTGGTGTAGTTTATTTGCTTTTTACTCTAGTTTTTCACTACAGATTTTCACTATGTGCAAATTGAAGGACACAATCACACTAAAAGATAGAGTCCTAAATTATGACTGGACGCACTTGTAAAATCACTACCTGGTACGTGAAATCAGAGAATAAGTAGTGGATGGGGACAACAGAAGCAACTGATGCATGTACAGTGTACATGTACTTATTTTCGAGAGCATCCGTCATTTCAACTCTTACACACAAGATAAAATCAATAGGATATGAATTAGTATCTAAACGCGCAAACACGCCCCCCAAACGATTACTTTTCCCTTCTAAATAAGTTAAGAGGGGTAGATTTAAAATGTATATCAGGCATTATCACGTCATTTGTGTTAGAGGGTAAATGGAAAAAAATCGAGATATATTGAGGGATGAACATTATCCTACTATAATCACCAATTTTGTTACTTCGTAAGCCAAACATCACTTGAGCTGTTTTGTCTTTGCCGAAAAAGACGAGCCTCTTTATATGATATAATTCTTAAGTTCAGGTTGGCTTCTATATTCAGTTGATTTTGTGCCATGTAAATGCTATTTGTATATAATGAACTTATAACTTATGATTTATGTGTTACTTTACATTGTCATGGATGGATGTTGTAAACACAACACTGTATGATTTGTGTGGAAACTCAATAAATGAAATTAAATGAAATATAGAGGAAGATTAAAATAAACACACACACACACACACACTAGCACAGAATGGTATAAGATTCATCAAAAGTTAACATAATATGAAATTTATGTGATTAGAAAGGTTAATGTGTATCCAGCAAAATGTGATATCGGCCATGATCACATAATTATGAAAATTAAATGACATGATCACCTTACAAGTCTCACATTGAGTTGCACACTTAAAAAAAAATGTGATTCCATGTTTGTTTGTTTTTAATTAGATCATTATGAAAAAATTGTATCTGCATCGTTTAATTGTAACAATTAAGCAATGATCACCTTACGTGTATATTTCATACATAAATTCATAAGTATTGTAACATAATTACGATACATAAGCTTTGTACATCGGGTATAAACCTAAATGAAAATAAGGGAGAATCCGTCATCATATAGGCCTAATTTTGAAATCATTGTAAGCAAAAGTTGCAAGTGATGAAAGTAATGATGACGTGGGGTAGTCAACTGAATTAATGTATTACATGATAATTATACACATTATATAATTTCCGCATCCTAGGAAATGACTACACAAAGCCGCAGCCAAGGCCGCAAGTCACCGCTGACCAGGTTGCCCACCAACTCCTCTTGAATAGCCGGGGAAATCCAAATCACCGTCCTCAGAGGGCTAAACTTCCCAGAGCTGCTAATGCATCCTCACAAGACGCCACAAGTTTCACAAGGCCATTCACAATGAGTGAACTGGAATCTGCAATGAAGTCTATGAAAAACAACAAGGCTGCAGGTCTTGATGATGTCCTAGTGGAACAGATCAAACACTTCGGGCCAGGTGCACGCAGATGGCTTCTTGATATGGTCAACGAATGTGTTAAGTCCAACAAGATCCCAAAGATGTGGAGGAAAGCAAAAGTCATTGCTCTACTGAAACCTGGCAAAGACCCTGCCATCCCTAAGAGCTATAGGCCGATATCCCTACTCTGCCACATGTACAAGCTGTTTGAACGCCTCCTCCTGAACCGCATAGCATTGTTCGTTGATGATCACCTTATCCCGGAGCAGGCGGGTTTCAGACCGGGAAAATCATGTACAGGACAACTACTGAACCTCACGCAGTACATCGAGGATGGTTTTGAGAACAGAAAAATCACTGGTGCTGCCTTTGTCGATCTTTCTGCAGCATACGACACAGTCAATCACCGTATCCTTGCCAAGAAACTGTATGAGATGACCTCAGATGTTAGACTCACAAAGTTGATCTGCAACATGCTATCAAACCGCAGATTCTTCGTAGACCTCGGTGGTAGAAAGAGTAGATGGAGGACACAGAAGAACGGACTTCCTCAAGGGAGTGTGCTTGCCCCTTTGTTGTTTAACATCTACACAAACGATCAACCTACTCAACCAGACACTAGACGCTTCCTCTATGCTGATGACCTTTGCATTGCATCTCAAAAGGACACCTTCGAAGAAGTAGAGGACTCCCTCTCCAGTGCACTGGACTTACTCATTCCCTACTATGCCAACAACCATCTAAGAGCTAACCCAGACAAAACACAAATCAGTGTGTTTCATCTTAAGAATAGGGAAGCCAGCCGTCAACTACGGATTAGTTGGTATGGGAAACGCCTGCAACATGTATCCAAGCCAGTCTACCTGGGGGTGACACTTGACAGGTCCCTCACTTTCAAGGATCACATCATTAAGACCAAGGCAAAGGTGGCATCAAGGAATAGTATCCTCCGAAAGCTCACTTATACGAAGTGGGGTGCTGACGGGAAGACGGTACGTACAACAGCACTGGCTTTATGCTACCCTACAGCTGAGTATGCGTCACCTGTCTGGAGTAGATCAGCTCATGCCACTAAGATTGACACTGTTCTAAACTCTTCATGTCGTGCTATTACTGGTTGCCTAAAGCCCACAAAGGTTGAAGACCTCTACCTACTGAGTGGGATTGCTCCTCCAAGCATCCGTAGGACCGTTGCATCCCAGAAGGAAAAGCTGAAGCAAGAAAATGACCCTCGCCATCCTCTCTTCAACCATGATCATTCAAGAAAGAGGCTAAAATCCAGGCGCAGCTTCATGCATTCTGTAAAGGCCCTGAACAAAAGCCCTGACAAGCAGCGTGTATCCATGTGGATTGAACGTCTTACCCATACACCGCATACAGTGTCTACTACCGGCCCTAAGGAAACTACACCATCAGGTGCCAGTGAGGCATGGCCTTTCTGGTCTTGCTGCAATCGCCTAAGAAGTGCTGTCGGCCGCTGCAAATCTAACCTAGCAAAGTGGGGGTATAGTGAGAATGATGACACCACCTGCCTGTGTGGAGAGGAGCAGACTATGCAACATCTCCTGGTCTGTCCACTTCTACCAGAGCCTTGCACAAAGGAGGATCTGGCAGCTCTAACGCCCTGTGCCAGGCAGTGCATCCAACATTGGACTGGACGAATCTAACGTTCCTTTCTGCGTAGTGACTCGAGAAGAAGAAGAAGATGATAATTATACTAAACATTTTTCTTCTCTGGTGGAGACCTGATTATAACCTTTCTCCAGACTTCCGGCTTGAAGCCATTTGAACGGAATCCAAAGTCTGACCATGTGGCCGGCACTGGCTACCAGAGGGTGCCAACTCAGCCAATCAAGTTCTCGGAATCTGTTGCCATGGTTTCGTCGACTGGGCATCACTAGCAGTATCATCAAAACTTCGATATCTCATCAACACTCAAGTAAGCCTGCCCCTCAGTCATCTGTAAAGCAAATTAAAGACAGGGACTGTATAGTACACACTGTTCTCTACTAAGCTAACTATAAGCTAACGCTGGCACAGCGTTGGGCCACTGTATTACTTTGTCGGTGATGCAAGATGGATATTGGTTGACAATCCTACATTGGGGCAACGTTGGCAACTGTTGTTTTCTCACAGTCTGTACGCTAACGTCGGCACAACGTAAAGTTGGACTACCATCTTACTTTTGTCATTGATTGAAGATGGATATTGGTTGGCTATTCTACGTTGGGCCAACATTGGCGATGGTCGGCATGATCGCAGTTGGTAAGGGAACGCTGGCACAACAATGGCCCATTGTCTTACTTTTTTAATTGATCTAAGGTAGATATTGGTTAGCCAGCCTACATTGGGCCAACGTAGGCGATTATCACCACGGTCGCAATTGGTATGCTACATTTGTAACATTGGCACAACATTGGGTAACTGTCTTATTTTTGTCACTGATGAAGGGGGATCTTGATCGGCTACCGATATTGGGCTAACGTTGGCGATGATTTGCACGGCTGCAGTCAGTAAGCTACAGTTGGCACAATCTTAGGCCACCAAATAACTTACTTGTCATCGATGAAAGGTGGCTAATGATCAAGTATCCCACGTTGGGCGAACGTTGGCGATTATTGGTGTGGTAGCAGTCGGGAAGCAAAGGTTGGCACAACATTGGGAAATATTGTCTTACTTTTGTCACGGATGAAAGGTAGATATTGATCGACTATCCAACCTGGGGCGGCATTGGCCCAACAGTCAACGCTTGACGTTTGGCCAACGTTGGGACAATGCCACACTAATGTTATATCAATCATTCTTCAACTTTAAATGATCCGTCGGGCCAACATTGGCACAACAGCAAAAGTCTGACGTTGGACTTACGTAGGCACATTGTCAGATCAACATTATGTCAACCCGTATCCAGGCTGTCAACCATATTTCCACTTTTAATGCTGCGATGGCCCAATGAATAATCCAACTTGAATGCGTGTATATTGGCACAACTCCAAAACATGACGTTGGCCCAACGTCATTTTGGCCGTCGGGCTAAAATTAGTTTTGTCCCAACAGTTAAAGCCCGACGTTGGACCAACGTTGGTACAATGTCAGACCAACTTTATATCAACCATTTTTAAATGCTGCGTTGGCCTAATGTTGGCCCAACGTCACGCGTGTGAGTTGCCACAACGTCAGAAATATGACGCTGGCCCAACGTCGTTTTGGCCGTCGGGACAACATTGGCTCAACAGTGAGAGCCTGACGTTTGACCGACCTTGGGATACAATGTCAGACCAACGTTACCACTTTTCCACTTTGAATGTTGCGTCCGCCCAATATTGGTCTAACGTCATGCGAATGTTGGCACAACGTCAAAAGCGTGACGTTGACCCAACGTCATTTTGGCCGTCGGGCCAACATTGGCCCAACAACTAAAGCCTGTCGTTGGACCAACGTTGCTACAATGCCAAACCATCTTTATATCAACCGTTTTCCACTTTGAATGCTGCGTTGGCCCAACGTCGGTCTAACATCATGAATGTGCATTTGGTCCAACGCCAGAAACATGACGTTGGACCAACGTCATGTTTGGGCATAGACATTGGCGCAACAGTGACCTGAAGTTGAACCGACGTTGGTGTATAGTCAGACCAACGTTATATCCACATTTCATCTTTGAATGCTGGGTTGAACGATTGTTGGCAGAACGTCATGCGTGCATGTTGGCACAACGTCAAAAATATGACGTTGGCCCGTGATTTTGGCCGTCGCGACGGCAACGTTGCAACGTTGGGCCAAGGCAGCGTTGTTATCTGGCCTTATGCGCCCCGCGCTTTCTGTAAACGGTATAAAGTGCGGTCGAGCCGTTGTCCTCTATGGTACCACTTCCGGTGGTAGTTTTCTTTTTTTTGGGGGGGGGGGGAGGGGATGAAAGTATAGTGGGGTCTTCAGTATGTGTGATGTAAGTTATGCATCTGATTGTGGAGATGCCAACTTATGGAAACTCCTTGTAGTAGGACCTATCTATCTGTATTACAGTGGGGGTTTTTTTTTGGGGGGGGGGGAATGGAGGGTTAAAAAATGTAGTATAAGAGAGAGAAGAAAGTTGAAAATCATGAATACATCACGAGGTATAATGGGCTAGAGAACGTTTTTTAATCCCTAGTGGCAGCTGGTGTCTTGTGCAGAAAGAAAATCAGGCTTGAAAGCGTGACAATGCCTTTAACCGTTTTGAACCGTTTCAACCTTAAAGTCCATTTACCATCTTTCCCTTGCATTCAGTTTTCTGAGAAGAAGAAAAAGGGTGATTGATTGAGAGAATAGAAGATAGTGTGTTATAGAGTCTCCGAATGATGGTAATTAGCCTTTAATTTTAAACGTTCCTATTTGCATCATGCATACAGGATACAACTTGAAACAGACCCATGGAATCGGGCATCTTTCCCGTCAACTCACTCCATCAACGAGACTGGTGCCTGCTCCCTTCTGTCGACTCCTTTCCTCAGCAGCAGACGCAAAGCCAGTGGCTGATGTGCAGCAGAGAGGGGATCACCTGTCCATCACTGTTGATGGCAAGACTTTCAAATTCAGCTACATGTGGCTCAGAGATCATTGTAGGTAAGGTGCATGTAACCTAGCTACAACCTAACCTCTTGGAACAACGTATAAAACAACCTGCTGGAAAAGTAGGAGTAGTAAGCTATGCAGCTTTACATCAATGTCATGAGAAATTCAAAAGATTACCCTTATCAGTTAAAGTTTCTCCGTTCATTTTACTTTTCTATTACTTGCTACACGAAGCAGGTTATCTTCTCTAAATGTAGCATAATATGCACTCACATTAACACGAATTCTATATCGGTCAGCAAGTTGCAACTCACTATTACAAGTTAAAAAAAAATCAACACCTCAAGAAAAGTGGACTTTCAAGCTGATAATGCCAATTATGATTATGATGACATAGAAACCACCTTTATTACCTGCAGTATCAGCATAATCGTGACGATGAAGAAAATAATACTGATAGTAATTATGATGATAGCAAATCGATAATTCCAATAGAGATGGTCAGCCAGTTACCGTTTATATTTCTCTGTATCTCTTTTTCTTTATCTCCTTTTTTATCTCCCTTCACGGAAACTAGGTGCCCTGAATGTTATGAACACATGTGCAACCAAAACCTTTTCAACATTGTTGCCCTACCAACAGACATCAAACCGAAGGAAGTGACTCTGGATAAAGAAACACTCTATCTGACATGTAAGACTGTTTCTGCCACAGATTACTATTAGATCCCTTACACAATATTCTTCGAATTGTGCTTGTTTTTTCTCCCGGGTTTTCTCTCCCTATCATAGCTTGGCCACACTCATGTACATCCTCCACTGCATGCGCATACAATAAAATTTAATATGATATTTCATTATAAACATGAACTATGATGGCAAAACCGTTTGCTGTTTAAATGATTCTAAACATTTTTTTAAAGCCATAATCCTATTCTCAAGTTAGCAGTGGATATCCCTGAAAATACGTTATGATGCAAAAGTAAAAAAAAAAAAAAACAGGAGAGGTGGTTTTGACGCTTGAAATGTACTACCCCCACAGCTTGCAGCGTGCTATAAATTGTAATTGCAGTGTTAACCGCCTATTAGTTAATTTTTGCCGATTTTTGTTCTTTCGATTGATTCGTTCGACTGTTACACATACAGGGCCCGATGACCACTTGACCACCTACTCCATGCAGTGGTTGCTGGCCAATGCCCCAGGTCAGAGGCCCAGTGATAGGGCTGACCAGCTCCAACCGCTGTACTGGGACCGAGACAACATCACCGCCAATCCGCCCCAGGATGTTCACATCGACGAGCTGCGCAGCGCCAATCGCGGCGGCCTTCGCAAATGCCTGGAGAATCTGCACGTCTACGGATTCACGTTCGTCTCTGGCCTCGAGGCCAGCAAAGAAAGTACAGAGGTATAATGAAAGAGAAATGTTATGAAGAGCACGTGAGATATTTGTTAAGATTCTGAAACAGAAAGATGGGGCAGGAAAAAAATGATCCAACTTAGGTGTCATGAACATGACGCGAAGATCGAATTCCGATTTTTGTTTGTTTGTTTGTTTGTTTGTTTCTTCGCATACATAAAATCAGCGTCATCTGTAATTCAATGACCTTGAAGACGGCAGAATGTATAAGGGCCTAGTTCAAGTCATTGTAGTGTAAAATTGAAAATATTATCAGTGTTATCTATAGTGCATATAAAAACCAGTATCATGAAGATTAATGAACCAGTTTGATTAAAGGGAAACAGGCTCAAGATTCAAGAAGACGCTATTAACGTGGACCCACGCTTACTCATCAGACACAAAACGATTTATGCTGTATCTAAAGTGATCAAAACGATGTCAGTTTCGTTTCGCCTCTTGATTCGGCCCTTGTCCCTGGCTGCACGTTTCCAACGACTACTAGTATATTATTGTTTGCGAGCGGCGGAAACTTGGGTGTAAATAATTGTGGAGCAGGTGGTGACACGACTTGCTTTTGTGACAATTACTCCGGTCTTTTCTCCAATGAGGACTTATATGATTAGGGTTTTAGGGAGGGTTGTGTTAGGGTTTTAGGTTTAATTTAATGTGAGGATTAGAATTAGGGTTAGGTTTATTTTTGTGGGTAGAATTTATGTTTGGCGTATATAGTGTGCAAATATTCCATAATTATGGGAGCGATTGCAGGAGCACGTGAGACCGTAACTATACACAGCCCAGTCGCTGTAAAAATGCGACATGGCTGTACTAGTGAGGACCAAAACACAAAGCGAACATGTCGATCGCAGATTTTTTTTCTCTTTTATTCATTTTCGTCTCGGCTGGAATTCACAAGAGCAGTTTAATTATCCAGAATATTGCAATGAAAGTGCTGTTATTGCTCATTATTTCAAACACCCAATATCCTTTTACCCGAAGGAGGCTAAGTCAGAAAATATCATATCAAAAACATTTTTATGATGAGTCTTTCCAGATGTATACTGTATCATGCTCGAGATTGTATCCATTACTTGTGTAGCCTATATCTCCTACTTCCTTATTGGGTTTTTATGCTAACTTGTAAAACTTGACAGGGCTTTCCAAAAGATAATGTCTCCGTCTTCATGCCAGGGTCCCATTCTTTTTGCTTGCCCGACAGAGTTTTACAGTTGCCCTGGATAATTAGACCAAGGGGTTTTACTTGTAGCAGTCATGCTTTATGGCATATATTGTTGTGTTGTGTTTTAAAAAAAGAAGGGAGAGAGAAAAATTGGGGCACTGCGTAACAAATACTTTGCCCAGACAATACTAACGTAAATCAAACATACAGTAATAAATCTTAAAGGTATTAAAGAAGAATATTAGATATACCATGATGTCTCCACGAGGGAGCTCATAACGTCTCCAAGAGGGAGCTCATAACGTCTCCACGAGGGAGCTCATAAAGTCTCCACTACGGAACTTATAGTGGACGTCTCCGACGGGGAACTCATACAAAATAACTCCACGAAGGAGCTTGTGCAAATATTAATAGAGTGATATTATTCAGTACCGAAAATAGTTATACCTCAAAAAGATCTCATAATAAAAAGAATACTATAAGGAGACAATATCTGTGTTGATGCAATTACTCAAGGGCATATGCCCTTATTTCCCAAATGCTGCTCTTACCATCAGGAGGCTGTACAACTCATCAGTAATCCCATGAATACGTTCTACGGGAGCGTATTTCAGTACCACAATGACGGCTCAGTGGCGGACACGGGCCACACATCCAAGGGTCTGCAAAACCACACGGATGGAACATACTTCATGTATAGCCCTGGGTAAGATATTATGTTTTCCGTTATACCTGATTCAATTTTTACAGTGCGTGTAACACTATGTGTAGGCCAATATGCATGCACATAATACACACAATAATATACGGTAGATATAATCGCCTTTTTAGAGGTGTATCATACCACTTGACAAACCAGCGAGAGTGACATAATTATTTTCCATTTTTATACGGGGTTTCCAGAACCGCAGAGCGCCTAGGGAAAAATTGTTATGAGACGAAAATATAAATCCCTATGTGGATTATCAAGTACTATCTTACAACGAAAGACATGGCAAGTTTTGTTTGTTTGTTTTTATACAGTCTACATAATAGACCTTATTTCGTTCTAGTCCGTTCGGCAGCCGGTCAAAATTCTGAAAATATTACCTGAATTGCTGCACCGGGAAAAAGTTTTTTTTTTTTCTTCTTCTTCTTTTCTTCTTCTTCTTCTTCTTCTTCTTCTTCTTCTTCTTCTTATCGGTGCAGCAGTTTTCGGGATCGCGCCATCACTCGGCTTAACGCGTATAGTCAGTGAAAAAATAATCGATAAAAAGGGTCCAGAACTAGAAAACATAACCATAGGTTATTGCAAAGGGAGACATACTGCTTGTTTATCATTATTATCTTTGCAAGATGAAGTATATATATTCTGTCGGCATAAAAGCTCTGATTCCAACCCATTTTACCGGGACTTGGATTATAAGGCCTTGGTTAAATAGGATATTCTATTTGAGGTCATGCAATGTCTTATTAACAATCGCAGTACAAAGAATTCTAAAAGCGTATTCTAGTTTCTTGATTCTTCTTTTATCCTCTCTAAAAACATCTGGGTCAGAACTGACCCGGAAAGGGTCCGTTGGGGTCACACTCCGTTCCGGGTCAGAAATGACAAGGAATGGGGTCAGACATGACCCCATTCCAGAGTCATGAATTGGGTCAGGATTACCCCATTCCGGGTCTTCATGACCAAATTCCAAGTCATCTTTGACCCGGAACGGGGTGTGACCCTAATGGACCCTTTCCTGGTCAGTTCTGACCCGGATGTTTTTAGAGTGTCAACCCCAACCAACCCTTCAGACCCTGTTTACAGTGCGAGGCTCGGCCGCGGCTCGGCCGCGGCCGAGCCCGCCTTCATTTCAGTGTAAACGCGCAAAAGGCCAAATGCGGGGCCAATATTAGCCGCGCATTTTGCCACGCTCTGGAGGTGGTCTCGGCCGCGGCCGAGCCCGGCCTTTTCTCAGTGTAAATGCAAATTGGGCCAAATGCGCGGCCAATTTTAGTCTGGCTTCCAAACCCTCTGCCCGTGTTATTTCGTTATTCAGGATATTAACCTCCTCAACGTCGAAAACTTGTATAGTTTAAGGTGGTTTTGTCCTGCAAAGGATTTTTCCTTCGGCAAAGGCCTTTGCCCGAACGGCGACTTCGTCGCCACGGAATCCAGTTGGCAAAGGGTCTGAAAACCAGACTATACCAAATTGCGTTTGCACCAAATTTGGCGTAAATACTCAATCGTGAGTGATACACGCCATTAAAACCAAAACAACAACAACAACAACAATGTTTACAAGCAGAACGCCACTACGACAAAATATTGAAAGGTTTGAATTAAAATCGCGGCCGAGCCCGGCAGTGTAAACGGACAAAATTGCGGGGCTCGGCCCCGCAATTGAGGCTGGGCTCGGCCGCGGCTCGGCCCAGCCCCGCACTGTAAACGGGGTCTAAGACAAGGTTTTAGGCTATTGATATTGTGATAAAGTAAAATCTACTCATTATTCTTACAAGTTACTAATTTGCTCTCTTGTTCGATCTATGCAAGCCAAAGAGCTGAAAGAGTTTTTGACAGTTGTGATGATTAAGGTATGGTTTGTTTAAATCTTTAAGAACATTTTTAGTTCCCTCATAGGGTGCGTTTATCAACTCCTTTTCTCGGCAGAAACAGGTTATTCATACAGCTTTCAAGGAATTTTTACGAGTTGATAAACGCAAAGCTGTTTTGAAAGCCCTTTAGGAAAGCCTTTACGAAAGGGTGCGTTTATCAACTCTCCTTTCTCGGCAGAAACAGGTTATCCAAACAGCTTTCAAGGAATTGTTACGAGTTGATAAACGCAAAGCTGTTTTGAAAGCCCTTTAGGAAAGCCTTTTCGAAAGCCTCAAATTTGTGGCTATCCAAACAGGTTTTCTAAAGAGGTTTTCAGAAACCTGTTTGTAAAAGCCTTTTGGAAGTTGATAAACGCAAAACTGTTTTGAAACGGCTTTGTAGTCTTGTACTTCAGTGCTTGTACTTCTCCTCGGGTCGAATAGCGCAATGCAGCTGTGCAGTGACAGGCCAGTTAAAAAATCGTGTTCGCGAAGAGAGTTGATAAACGCAACTACTTTGAAAGCCGTTTCTAAAGGGCTATGGAAAGCCGTTTAAACAGGGGAAAGTTGATAAACGCAGCCAAAGTCTCATGCCGCCACTCAGAAATATTTGAAGTATGTGCTAAACTAGAGCTGCCTCACAGGATAGGAAGACAATTGATTCATGTGGCATTGCATCATGACTCGTCACTCTCAAAGAAAGGTATGTCTTTATGATGGTAATTGCTTTTCGCCGTCCCTTCTTAGAAAACAAGCGGCACATTAATAGTACAGGCAGTCAGGGCTTTGGAAAGGGCTTTGGAAAGGGCTTTGGAAAGGGCTATCGAAAGGGCTATCGAAAGGGCTATCGAAAGCCGTTTAAACAGGGGAAAGTTGATAAACGCAGCCATAATTATATCTGACCAGAGGAGCGGTGCTGCACTGCTTGTACCATGACGGCACGGGAGGGGAGAATACTCTGGTAGACGGCTATGCAGCAGCTCGGCGACTGAGGGCGCAAGATCCCGACCTGTACGAGGCACTGCGCACCATACCGGTTGTAACCCACTTCCGCGATGAAGTCCGTGATTTCAGGTGCAACCATCACGTGTTCACTCACGATGTTTTGACTAACCAGCTTGAGCATATAAGGTAATTGAGATGGCATTGTTAATGCAAAGTCTGAGGCCAATGTATAGATATACATATAGGCTTACATACATTTGTCGGTCATTAATTTCTTACTCGTGAAACAATTGATATATACTTTGTCTTTAGTTTATGTCCTTTTTGTAAAACTGGACGTATCTTATTTTTCTTTTTTTACTTTAGGCTCATTATAGTGGAAAAACAAAAAGTGGGCACCCGCGCTGCACATTTTTATACAGTCCCTATCAAAAAAAAATAAAAAATGGAGGGCTACTATTTCATAGTTTCCAACTATGGAGAGCGCAATCTTAATTGTGAGGAAAGAAGAACTCTTCCTCTTCCCATATTTGATACCTAATTACGTTGACAAAAATGTCATGCATGACTATAAAGCGTATGACGACAATGACAAATTGCACCTTTTTTTTCTTCCAAATTTGAATGTCACGTGAAGGAACAAATGAACGTCTCACTCAATTTTTCAATTTCAATTTCAATTTATTTTCATATTTCTCGAAAAAATACATCAAATTTAATAACAAACTGATTAATATTACAAATGAAATAATACATGATATCCAGCTAGGAGGCATGAAAGAATACTGCAAACATATAGAACATAGTGGTCGATCGATGAAAGTTGGAATCTGAGAATAATGGATGAGATTTGTCAATGAAAGTGGCCAAATAGGTAGGCCAGCTTGTAAGAGTGAAGGCTTGTGTTCAGGCTTTGTGTTTAGGGTTTATTTACGCATGTTGGGGTCCATTACCACATGGCCATCTGTCTGATAACTTGGTCACTCCCACAAAGGCCAACCTATACATAGTTCATTTTTTCTGTTCATATTCAGTACATAGCTCTCAGCGACAAACCATGCCTTGCGTATGAAGAGAAAAAATGGACAATGGATTAAGTGTTTTACAGGAGCGACCACGTTGTCGACAACATGGTCATGTTGAAGGTTATGGACCATAAAAGGTTAAAAGAAACCCTATACAAACACAAACCGGCAGTCATGCAGACTGGACTGTTTAAGGAGATCTCCGCATGATTTTCAGACTTTTACATAATTATGAACAAATATGTAAATTAGTTAAACTGAGTACAGAGTTTCAGAATTTACAGTGATTGGGATGAGGAATGGGAATGTTTTGAAAATTTATAACAAATTGCAATGAACAAGGATGATGACATGGCAGCCTCACCATAAGAATGCATGAGTAGGGGCTCAAGGAAGCAGAACAAAAGAAAGCATGCATAGATTCTACACAGGTGAACTTGTTAAACTCGTAGTATTGTAATAAATTACATTGCTACTTTTCTGAAATATGTGAGGCTCTATGTCATCATCAGTGTAACTTCTGGGTTTTTTCAGAGTATTGATTTTTCTGCTCAAAGGATCACACAAATTTATTCATGGCGCTGTTGATTTATTTACTTCATGATGTGAAATTATTAAAATCGTCTGGAATGCCCCTTTAATTTGGCCACTTTCATTGACATATATCATCTGTTCAGTATTTCTTCACGATAACACTCAAATTCTGAAAAAAAGTACAGTTTGTCATTGTTGTCGAAAAAGTTAATGTACTCAGTCGTGCATTTCATTTGTCAACAGTAATATGTATCAATAAAAAGAGGAAGAGTTCTCTTTTCCTCACAACCAACACTGCGCTCTCCATACATACTAGTAGCTGACAATATCATGAAAATAATAGTAGCATTCCAAAGTTGGATTACCTTTTTTGATACACACGGTATAATAACGACCAACATCTTCTGCAAAAGCCCCAGTCACATATACATGCCGGATCACCCCGGATCTGATCACTCCGAGTGATCCCTGAGGTCACTCCAAAATGAGTGAAAATGAACATTTTCCCTCAAAATTCACTCCAAGTTCACTCTAAATTCACTCTTTTTTGTATTTACTCCTTTAAGAGTGAATATTTTCACTCGAATTTTTCAAGAGAGTATAAGACCTTTGGTCGCGTCACATACCGTCATAGTTTCCTGCGGCATTGCAGCTGGCTGGCATATCAAGTACAGGAATTGTTGATACATGTCTTTCATTTTCCGACACTTCCCGAGCATTTTCAGTGGAAGGCGTAATTGTTGAAGCCATGTCGCATTCACATTTACATTATCACTCCTCTGTCAGAACTGCTATCAGAGCAACTGTTAATTAGTGTGTCACATGTGGTTACTTGTTTTCCTTTTATCGTGTTTTGAGAAGAATATTCTGTACCCCGCGAGTATTAATGGTATTTTTTCATTTTTTATTTTTAGTTTGGTCTTTAGTTGTACCCGTGCTCCTCATCTTGTTCTTCACACTAAGTTTTTGTTGGGACCTACACTCAACAAGCTTTGCTTTAATAAGTATAAAGGTTCCATCGTACAATGTGTATTTCTCTATAGCATTCTTTTACCCTGATTGAAACTGATACATCGACCTTTATCCAAGCTGGACATTATGTATTATCATATTTTGTTTTATTCTCTGGTTTTTTTTTCTATAGAGACATACGAAAACAAAATTGAAATTGAAAAACTATGACGCTTGTTCCAATAGATTTAATCCCCACGACCGCCTCCCACTCAATTACCTGTCGTACGAGGACGCTGAGCGCTTCTACGCTGCCTACCGGGCCCTGGGCCGCATTATTAACTCTCCCAACAACGAGGTGCAGACCAAGCTGCGGCCAGGCCGCATGCTGATCTTCGACAACTGGCGGCTACTCCACGGCCGGGTGGAGTTTACTGGAAAGCGCGTCATGGTCAGCTGTTTCCTCTCTCGCGACGAACTTCAAGACCTCAAACGAGTTGTTGCCAATTTAGCGCTGTGAGATGGTTGATACTGATGTGGAAGAAGGCCATTTTTTTCTGTTTACTTTTTATTTATTTATTTTTTTTATTTTTTTTTTTTTACGTCGCGTCTCCAAGAACTACACTCTAAAATAATCCGAGTCAGAGCTGACCCGGAAAGTGGGTCCGTTTGGGTCACACACCGTTCCGAGTCAAAAATGACTCGGAATTTGGTCATGAAGATCCCGAATGGGGTCACCCTGACCCATTTCATGACTCTGAATGGGTCATAATCTGACCCCATTCCTTGTCATTTCTGACCCGGAAAGGTGTGTGACCCCAACGGACCCAGTTCCGAGTCAGTTCTGACCCGGATGTTTTAAGAATGATATGAAATCATTATGATTGCATTGGTTGCATTGATTTATGATTCATGATCCTTTTATCTCATTACAATGTCAGGGAATATATTGTGAGAAGGAGATGGGAGAGGAGCAACTTCTTGCTGTAAACGACAGTTTGATTAGTTATGATGTGTTTTATATCACTGCAATTATAACGGTGAAGTGGATTTTATTATAGTGGTTAGATTTAAAAAAAAAAAGTTCCCATGAATACTATCGGACTAAAAACTTTGAAGTCTCTTTGAATGTTATATAGCATAATGATGTGTTTTATATCACAGCGATTATAACGGTGAAGGTGATTGCGATAATGCCTAGATTTTAAAAGAAAGTTCCTATGAATACTATCGGACTAAAAACTTTGAAGTCTCTTTGAATATTTGTAGTAGCAATTTCTAGAATTTCCCCATATTGTTTGATTTGATTTGATTTCATTTATTGGTTCCTGTATTATCATTGTATATGCACATACATTATACATGTATACATACATTGTTGGTGGCATGCATATTCCAAGCATAAGTTGTTTACAGGTATTTTTCTACGTTATATATTTATATAATTCCTATATCAACAAAGTACCAATTGAAGCAGCGTGCTACATCTCTAGATTACAGAGCGTTTGTGCGCCATGTATATTTTGTGACCGTGCATCACAAAACCAACAAAATGTCGCACCCGTTGATTTTACGTGAGGACTCAAAAAGTTGAAATGGGTCAACCGAGTCAATCTTCAGTTTTTCATATTTTCTGAAAGAGCTATCCTTCTTTTACATTATAATATTCAGCTAGCACGGCTTTGGTAAATGTCAAAGGGCCCCTGAAATCCAAATGCAAGTTGATTTGTGTTGAGTTATGATACCCTCAACATCACTTTTGCGATGAAACGGATATCTAGAAACATTCCATGTATTTTTAACGATTTTTTCTTCTATTTTTTTTCCAGATTACTTGAGAACGCCCACAAAAATCCTTCCAAACCAATATTCCTCAGATGACCTCATCTGTCAATCATTGCTAATGTACTGAAAAGTTTAACAAAAACATTGGAATGCACCTTCCCCTCGACTCAGCATAACTCGCATGTTCCCTCGCCATGTCTTTTGTTAGTCACATTCATATCACTGAAACATGCAAGTTATGCTGAGGGGAAGGTGCATTCCAATGTCTTTTGTTAAACATTTCAGTACTTTATACCCCCATCTCACTAGACGGCGATTCCGCTACGATCATCAAAAATCGACAAATCGCGGCGGATCGTGGCTTGATCGCTTTAAATCTTCTCCATCGCATCTTGAGCGGTTCGGAAGCGCGAAGAGTCTCCACCATCGCCATGGTCGGCGACCTCGCTACGGGAGTTTTGAGCATGTCCAAAACTTCCGTAATGAGGTCGCCGTGGTTTTAGAGCGTATCACAGTTTTAAAAGCGCCACATTCGTAGCTCTGACGGGATAGCAACGCGTAAAGCGTAACTCAAGCGCATCGAAACGGGCCCCATCACCCATGAAAAATTACCACTTTTACAGTATTACCTAACAGGGGCCAACCATGAAAGAAAGAAAGTGACGCACCAGACCGGGGAGGTGGACATGGAGAAAAGCGTATAATATTCCTTTTTCCACGTACAGTCACTACGAATCTATACTCTGTTTATTAAATTGTTCGTTTGTCATATGCCATTGCAAGTCAATGAAAGTAAATTAAGTTGTAATCTTTTCAAATATGTCTTCATAAAATTGGATCATTGCATGATACAATTTGCAGTTTAATTGCTCGTCAGCCGGTTCTTTAATATTGTATGTACATTTTGTATCCTTTTAATTGAATGGATGACTTAACTAATTGTGCAATTTCACATCGGATTGTAACTGGTGGGTTCGAGAATGCTAAGATGTAAGAGTGAAACCATATTCTGCATATCCATGTGGGTTTGACACTGACATCTGATTGAAGAAATTCAATCATCAAACCCATTTTATACCCCGATCGCATGAGATCGTAGCATGAGCCCGGCGTAAACGTATCACTGTAGCTCCGATCGTATCACTGTTGTAGCGAGGTCTTGATAAGCGTACGAATATCGCAACACAGTCGGTTCGATCGCAGAAGCAACGCGTCTCGTCGGCCTGGACATGCGGCAACAACGTGGCAGAGTCGTATTGTATTATCATCGTGGCGCTATCGCCTACAGGGCCAAAACCATTAAAAATGTACAATTCAGGTTTTGAAATTTTGAAAAAATAAAGTTTTCTCAAAAACATTCCGACAACGAAAAATTGCTAGAGGATACACTGAATTTCAACTTAAACAAAAATGAGCAACAAATGTTGCAAACTTTTTATGTTCTGAAATTTGAAGCTGAACATGAAAATTTCACCACTGTAACTTACGTTACTGCGCTTATTTTTCTTTGACCATATTCATTCTGTTTAGGGATGGACAATGCAACTATCCTTCTATTGGTGGATAGTTTCGAAGATATGACCAATCTTATTTCAATGTGCCTGCTATATTTTTCATTCATTTGATGAGTTACTGTAACCGTGAATTAAGATATTGATAGATATGATGGAGGTTGTTAACTATGTAATGTTAGATTGTTTCCTATATTTTTTTTATTCGTACACATAGAACTTGCAGAAAACTGCCAAATGATTTTAGATGGATTTGTCCTACACATATTCTCAAACAATCTCAGTAACCATATGACAAATGAAAATGTGACTGTTTAAACCTTGGTAACGTTTGTTACGCATATGAGTCACGTATGTTACATAAATATATTAAACACTAAAAAAGAAGATAAATTTTACGAGTTCTAATAAATATCAAGAGTACCAGCGTTGCAAGACCTTCAGTACTTCTGGAAGCAGATTTATTTAATTGCCGTCTGATGTTATTGTTCTTATAGTATAATGTACCATACATTTGGCCTAATATGAAAAATTGGAATAAGATATTTAAATTTCAAGAGTTTATTGTGTCTGAATATTATGAGTTTCACTGCAAAATTACCTGTTGAAGTGCCCTGTTTAAAACCAAAGGAATGCATTTATATAAGAGTCACTAAAGACATTGTCAAGAACCCCTAAAATGTATCAGTGTGTACTTTTAAACAATTGTAACGTATGTTTCAAATGTTTCCAGATTGAAATATTTATCACTCGAAAGTGGAGATGCATTGGAAAGTGCATTAAAAAGGAATGATGCATCGCTAAACAACATTGCACAGTGTGAGTGCACAAGCTGGTCAGCACTTAACTGTTTAGCATATCAAAGTTTACATCAATAAGGTATATCAGGCATAAGAGTGAACAATGTGAAATAAATCACAGCGAGCCCATGAAGTTTAAAATGCAAACACCAGCACTGCTTTATGATTAATAATGCATGATTATCACGAGTTTCATTAATGAACCAACCATGCATTAGTGTTGCTTAAAACGTACAGATTTCTTGGCACATTATTCAATACAGATTTCTTAGCACATTATTCAATAATGTGCCATGGTAAGTTTTAAGCAACAATAATGCATGGTTTTGGTAATAGTCACAAAAATACAGAATTATGAACAATTTAAGAGTGGTCACGTAAATAAACAGCTTTCTCACGGTTTTAGATTGAGAGTATAACTGACCTATGACACACTAGTCGATAAAGACAACAATGATAAACACAAAAAGGCGCACCTTTCATAATTTGGATGCCCCCTTGTTTTGTTCTTTTTTTGGGGGGGGGGGGAAGAGGCAATGGAAAAGGCATCTAGAAATGTTAGAAGAACAAATTGCAATTCTTCTATTTCCATTACATAGAATAAAAGTTCGGTGACATATAAAATGTCTTCAATGTATATTACATCATTGTAAAAGACAACTGTAAACTCACAATCTGGTATTTTTCTGCAAAAGGCAACTCTCAATAAAAGGTATAGTGGGTTAGCCAGTGTAGGAGAGAATAATGCAAAAGTGGCGAGTTGTATTAGAGTGAAATTATATAAAATTTGGTATAAGAGCGTTAGTATGACGCTTTCTTCTATTTTCTTGGTTAAACATCATATTTTCATTAATATCTCGGAAGAGTTTAGATTGGGTAGAAATTTTTATGAATGATTTTCGATGCATAAACAAGGAAATTTACATACATTTCATCCTTTCAATTTGATATCTACAAGCCAACACATTTATCCAGTACCTTTCATTGTAAAGCATACTATACATCATTAGCAAATTTTTACATTTGTGAATCAATTTCCTTGTCAATCCTTGTCAATCAAGTCGACATTATCACCTTCCCTTTGCTGAGATCGGTTTAAGTCTTCTTTTATTTTCTTGCCGAAGGCTCTGTGCTTTTTAACTCTTTCATTTTTTGATCTGCGCTCTTGTTTTTCCCAACTCTTAAGATTTTCCTCAGGAACGTAATACTTTTTTACACGTTGTTTCTCGGATTTACTCTCTCTAAAATAAAAATCAAGCGAAAGTATTCACTCTTAACGGGGTGAATAAAAAAAGAGTGAATTTAGAGTGACCTCATGGACCACTCCTAAATCTTCGAGTGATCCCTGAGCTCACCCCAAAATGAGTGAAAATGAACTTTTTTTCACTCAAAATTCATTCCAATTTTACTCTAAATTCACTCTTTTTTGTATTCACTCCATGAAGAGTGAATATTTTCACTCAATTTTTTTTAAAGAGAGTAAGGAAGGCTTCTTCTCCAATCTTTTCCTTTTTCCTTCTTCAGTAATCGGCCTGAATCTTGGCTCTTGATTTTCCCATTTTGACTTCTTGGAACCCAAGGAGTAATGATAAGATTCCCTTCACAGAGAAATAAGAAAATCCGTACTGCAAATCAGTAATAAGATATTCTTACATAATTACGTAACCTACGTTACCTCTAATTTCAAGGAATGAAGAGTCACATAATGAATTTGGTAGACTACAATCACTATAACTTTGAAGTAAATGATATGATAATTAAAATGAAAACCATTATTTTCATCATTCATATATCATTAACATACATATTGGATTGATTTTGATAGAGTGATTGAAACCTACGTTACAAGGGTATTCAGGGCCTCATTGACAATGACTATCGCCAAAAAGAATGGTTAGTTCAAGCCTAAAAGTTAAATATGTTTTTCATCTGTTTATTTATGGATATTAGTCTTTTTTAGGATAAAGCTTTGGTGAAAAGTACGACAGTGTACATGCAGATGTAAAATTGAAACCTACATTACCTTAAGTGAAACCTACGTTACAACATTGGCCCTATGTTTAGGTACCTTAATGTTGTATAAATATCTGAGTGAGATGTAAACTTGTTATTCTCCTCGACAAAACAAACACCAAAGTACTTGCTTATAGTAAAAGTGTACCAATATTTGAATTTAATTACGCTAAACATGACTTTGAAAATATGTATACCGTTCGCTCAGATACTGAGACAGATCTTGTGCAGTCCATTCCCTGTGAGTCGTCAACGTGATGCGCCATTTTATCGCAAGGACTGTTTCTAAGCAACTATGGAGTAAGATGGTTCTAGATAGCACTTTTTATCGATGAATGGTTGCAATGTTAGTGAATCTAATTAAGGTTATTTTTTCGGGGGTAACGTATGTTTCAGTAACGTAAGTTAAATCTGACCTTCGATGTGACTTTTTCAAGCAATTAGTAATGGCTCATAATTGAAAACTCAGTGGAGAGATTGGGGTACCGTATGCCTATGTTTGGTATCTTCCTTGTAACATTTTCATTTTTAATTTTCCATAGCGGTGGTAACGTATGTTTCATTTCTTAACCATACGGTCTGAAACAGGTTAGTGCTTGAAGCTTTTTCTCTGCAGCAGATAACCAGGTGGCACAACTATTGTTTACAGCATTGGACGAGACATTTTCTAAGTTTTTAGGACAGATAATTCACAATTTCAACCCCAGGGAATGTTTTAAAGGAAAGCTTGAAATCATGGTAACGTATGTTTCACAGGCCTTTGCGACAATTTTGACTTGTAAAATAATTCAACTGAATAGTTTTCAATTATATTTCTTTTTATTCTAACGTGTAGGCAAATGGCTTAATTTGCCTTAGAACAAGTTTTAATGAAAAAAACCATGCTTTCATTTGCATAATAGTAACATATCGGCAAAACTACTAATTTGCGACATGCTGTTTTTGGCGGGTTTACCATCTTTATGAATGCATAACTTCCGAAAGAATCATAACTGGATGTTCAAATTCTCGGCAGTTCTAGTTAACAATGTACTAACGGTAACTATTACCCGAAACTTATGACAATCGGTCGTTGCTTTATTTTTTCTTTGGTAAAACTATTGCGACAAGTATTTCACCAAATTGTACATATTTAGTGGTTTTGAACCTACAGCGCATGCAGGTTGAGCGTGGAGAAACCGTATACTAAGTAGTGTAATCGCCTCGGAGGCCAAAAATGGAGACGGACGGCGATCGCGCCATGATTTTGTTAAATCGTCACAGATCGCCATGGTCGCCACGGTCGCCTTCATAGTGAGATGGAGGCCTATTGATGTTAAGGGTATCATAAATCAACACAAATCAACATGCATTTGGATTTATTTCAGGGGCCGTTTAAGCTCTTGAATAGACCTTGTACTTCAGAGCCTCTTTTCTCAGTTCACACTTTTCCAGAGTGTGTGGTTTCTTTCCAGTATTTAGATAGGTTAGGGGAGTCCATTTGAATTGGGTTATACATAATTTTAAAGCTTAATAGAGTCTGCTCTTTCAGAATCTGCCCTTAACTAAAAATCCATGTCTGGCGACTTTTTGTTGGTTTTGTGATTCAGGCTCACATTTGAAATGTTGAAACCTTCCTTTGCTTAAGAGCAATAACCTCATTGATAACTTTCCAGTTGGCTGACATATTTCCAGAAGCATTTCTAGAGGCTTCCGTATAATACATTTTGCGGGAAAGCCTAATAATTTTTGCCTGTATATTTGATTTATATCGATTAACATTATCATTATTAGGAAACCGACACCTATATTCATATAACGCATTTCTTTTTTTACTTGAACGAACAATTCTTTTTGTTATCCACGGACTTAATAGTTTTGTATGTTATCTTTCTTTTCAATTCTGGTGATATGACTATTGTTTGGTAAAAATAAAAGAGAAATGTACTCCAGAACGTATCATAAGCAATATTATTTTGGGTATGCGCAAAGTAATACATCATCCCATGTTTCCGTGATTAAATCATCGTTGAGTAATGATATTTTGTAGTGTGCATTTGCGCTTCTTCTTACGTTCTATTTGCTTAACTTGTATATAGGAATACTATGGTGTCGTCACAGATGAAGAATACAGGCAAATGATCAGAAATATTACTATACAAAAGACCAGATTTCGAATAATCTTTATCAATATAAATAGTAAAAATATTATCAATCAGCGTTGATGAGTTGACCGTAATTCTCGAATGCTTTTATTGTGATATTACAAAAATTTGTTTGCAAAATATAGCAACGTTTATTCTTAACAGTTTTCTCTTTATCAAAGGATCAATATCAAAATCGCCCATCAAGTACATCTTTGCTTTCGTGATAGATCAACTCTAATAAAACATCAAAATTATCCAGAAATAAATTACTGTCTGTGTGAGGGGGGCCTGTACATTACACAAAGTATTATATTTTTTTCTATATATTACCTATTAATTTCAACACATAGACCCTATGATAATTATGTGCAATCAAAATTTCCATTGTATATCGAATCAGGCCTTACTTTAAATGATAACGAGTGTGATAGGAACAGGGCCACCCCGCCTCCTCGTCTGAATATTCTGTTGGAACGGACAACACCCATCAATATTAGTGGGAGAATTGTCGTTAACAAAGCCATATGTTTCTGTAACACCAATAACTGAAAATTTCATATTCATTGCATGCAGACAACAATAATTGCATATTTTTGTAATTTCAAGACCTAGCACTGACGTGTAATACACTCAGAGAATGCTCATTATTATCAAATTCTGAATCAAATTGAGTTCGTCATTTAAATAACGACATTGGACATTTTCTATGCGTACATGAATTAATTTCGCCCACCTTTAAAAGAAGAACAATTGGAGATGACATGACCATGACCATTTTGCTTAAGAATTGCTGAAAGCAGACAAGAAGAGAGGGAAAGAATGTAGCAAGTCATACTATAGGGCCTAAATAGTTTACAAAGTAGGCCTATACTCTCGTGAGTATAGTGGCTGCATTGGACAAATTATATAGAAATCTCACAGTAAAGACCATTACTATAGCAAGTCTCCTGCATGGCCTGCACATAAGAAGTCATCAAATTGTATCTTTGGAAATATTCTATATACACATTATACTATTATATACACAATATGATATTTGATATAACTACTATACACATGGATTTTCACATTTTCGTGGCCTAGCTTGAACTAGACTTAGAGGTCGACAGAGAAAGAAAGGCGGAGAGGTATAGATGACCGGAGAAAGAGAGAAATAAACTTAAACTAAAAGACTAATAAACTTAAAGACCATGACCATTCTTATATAACATAATGAATCAAACAAGAGTTATTGCGATCAGTGTATAGTAGGCCCACTCATACCGAAGTGATCTAACTGTAGGAAAGGAGGTTATGCGGGACTCCGGTTCGGTTCCTCCATTTCCCATGCAGCAAAGAAGCGAAGCTTCACGCCGTTGTTGTGTAGAGCTCCTGAACGGCTGCGGACCACTTTCTTTTTTTTCAGTCAGATCGTAAGTAGTGAGGTTATCCGTCATGAAGTACGCTTCCTTCGCCAGCTTCAGGCGCTGATTCTTCATGAGGTCAACTTTCTCACGGTATATTATGACAGGGCCGATCCTTTTATTGCTCTTCCATCGCGGTGCGCTCTTTCTATATATACTCTATACCTTTAAGGGATATGATAGCACTGGCTGAGGTGAGGATTCAGCTTTTAACCTTTTTTTTTGGGGGGGGGGGGGGGCAAGATACTTAAAATGCACTGGATGAAATGTTGCAAAGCATACAATTCTAAGAGGAATTCAAAGTGTACTTGATAAAAATCGGTTTTGAAATGGCTGAGATATCCAAAACAAATTAAAACAAAGCGATCCTACAGTAAAGGTGGGTCCCACCTTTTAAGGATCTACGTGTATTTGTTTTGGATATTTCGGTCATTTGAAAAACAACCTTTCATCAAAGTTTTATTGCTCATGGAGTTAAATGCTCTTTCATATTTCAGAAGATATTTCTCATTTTCGCATCAAGTCCCATTGCTCAACCGAAACTTTAGGCCTATACCTTCCCTTTAACATGATGATAATCATAATAGTTGCTGCAAGTGGTGTTTTGGAAAGTCTACTGCTTTGAATCTTCAAAAGTGGTCCAAAAATGTGCAGAATAAATTGTAGAATAATGTTCAGACACCATCTCTACAAGGGATCAACACCTTTCTTCGAAATGAATTCTGCATGAATTATACTATGCTCGGTGCAAATACATATTGTAATTATATGTAATGTGAAGAATACAAGTTTAACATTTTGTATATCATATTTTGTATATCCACATAATATCTAATCATGTGAAATTCTGCCTGTGAATAATCTCTTAACTAAACTTTGAATACCTCTTAAAATAGTATGCAGGCCTGTGCTCTATGGAGTAGGCCTATTTCACAAGCGGTTAATTTTTCGTATTTGGCAAAAATCCTCATGGTCCCCCAAATACTATACACACCATCCCTTAGTATACCCTACAGACTGTCGGTCACCCTCCACGAACCCAAAAATGGCAACAAAAACAAGCACAAGCTGTTCTGATGGCTACCCCCCCCCCCCCGAAAATATATAGATAAATAAATGAATGAACGAATGAATGAATGAATGTCTCAATGAACGAATGAGAAAAATTCGGAAAAAGGTAAAAATCGGGGGGAGATGTTATATGATTAATGGTAACATTGACCTTTTACTGCCACCCCGCCCCCCCCCCCACACACACTATCCAGTACCGCAGTCGCCATTCCCTTAACTAAACAAAAACAAAACAAAAACAATAACAAAAGTTCCGAGAACCACCATCTCTGATTATTGTGACGCCATATAGATCTAGTTATAGTAGTAGGCCTGTCATGTGCAATGGTACAAACCAGTGCCGTATGTTAATATACGGCAATGGTACAAACAATGTAATAGTAAAATGTTTGCTTAAAAAGAAATTCCACCTTTTCCTGCTCAAGTAACTTTTCCCCGTAAATATAAACCTTATCATCCTTCTGGTTTGTTTGTTTGTTTGTTTTTTTAATGTTTGTTTTGGGAGATTTTGGTTGTTGTTGTTGTTGTTGTTGTTGAAGTCGCTGTTGTTGTTGCTGTTGTTGTTGTTGTTTGTTGTTTGTTTATTTATTTATTTATTTGTTTGTTTGTTTGTTTTTGCTTGTTTTAGGGCCATGATGTGCGCTGACTTTGATTTATTTCGGACAAAATACTTCATGAAATGCCCCCCCCCCCCCGATTTGTACATAACCCTTTTTTTAATCTTTCCTTTCCACCCCCTCCCTTCATTCCTACCCTTGTTTTATGTAAATAATCTCCCTTCACCCCATTGCACAAAGCCTCCCTTGTCTATTCCCTGTTTTCGTTTGAGATTGTCTATGTTTTTGTTATTTGTTTTCTTCCACTATGTATACACATATATATACGTGTATTTTTTTCTTTCTTTTATTCCGAGGGACCTTGTCTTACAAGCTATGCTTCACTAAGGTCTCCTCGTTTGCCTTTCTCAAAATATTGTTACCCTTTCTTATCATTTCACGTACACATGTACATGTAATTATATATTTATGTATTTGCAAAAAAAAAAAAAAAGTGTTAGTTGTTGTTGTTCCTATATACTCCTGAAAGAAAGTGTCAATGTTATTGTTATGTTATTGTTATATTGCTTATTGTTGGAAGAAAGACAAATGAATAAATAAACTTCAAACTTCAAACTTCAAACTTCAAACTTTGACCAGAGTATTCGGCCAAATACATACTGTACATGATCACGATATTGAACGTACACAGCATAGCATGCAGGGACATTGTACATAGCGGCGCGCCGCCCCGCGGCGGCAACGGAGGAACCCGGTGGCGCAACCAAAATAAAGGGGCGGCGACACAAACCTTTCGAAGTTCAGAGTGGTGGTACTCGTGTTCTTTCACCAGGTACCGAGCAGGCAATAGCAACAGTGTACCCGGTAACTGGTGATGTTTGGCTGATGTTTGTCGTCTTTCTGTTGCGGAATTTCACCATCTCGGGATTGGAATCGTAATACAAGAGTAAGACCTACTTAATTTAATCTAGGGATTCAGTACTTCTGTCTAGTCCCACCTCATTGGAATCTGCGTAAGCCTATAGCTGACGTTAGACCTACACAAACAATAATGTAGAATTCTATAGACTCTACTTTAGACGTGACTGGAGGTGGTAATTATTCTGAAATCTAGCCCGCTACCTGACGTATACAGCGACAGGGCTGTCTGAAATCCTTCCTGGAAAATTTTGTCGTGGCCAATATTAGACAAGATGCAAGCCAGATCTACATTGTACACTCATAAAACGAAAAGTCGGCCAGAGTATGTACGTGCAGTCATCACATTTTATGGCTCACAAGGCCACAAGTGACAATGTTATGTTAATTTTTTACCTGACCTTCAAAGGAAATGACCGCACTGTCAGTTTTTTATATGTGTTGTTACCTACTTTAAAGGCGAATAATACTTATGACTACGCCAGTGGCCCGATGTGCTTGATATCCACGGATTTCCAGGAGTTTCGGGAAGTGTACGTCCGTGGAAAACGTGTCGTCAGTCCAGTCATCAAGCGTCGAGTCAAGGTCATGGGGGTCAGTTGTCACCTGACGTAGTCGAATGTGTCAGTCATGTGACCCCCCAGTCCTGTTAAAGTCACAGTCCGGGTCTGGTTAGGATCATGAAGTACAGTAGATAGGAGGGGAAGTCAAAACCGACCATCCCCCCAAGCCCAATCGATTGGGTTTGGGGGATGGTCGGTTTTGTTACACCATTGACAAGTAAATTATTGTAGATGTCTAGAGATCTTGACACTACCTCCAGTATTACTATATGGGGCCTATAAACTTCACAGTTAATCAATTTCTTCTTTAGATTTTATATTAAAGTTTATCATGATATCTTGAATTTAATACAAATACCGACTGCTTCGAGGGGCACAGCCACAGGTAAAACTGTTTGCCCTGAACAGCATTGAGGTGATTTCTCAACAGTGCAGCTCTGAAGATGAATTAAACCGAGGGTAAATGCAGCTAAGCAACGACCTGAAGAGAGCCTCTGCATTTTCTTTTATGGTTTTACCTCATAAGCCCACATAATTTAAGATGTTTGTGCTAAATTAAGTCATTGATACTGCTACTGGGTAGAACTGTATAAAGCAAGCTCCCCTTGATTCGTCCAAAATTTGACCTCCTGCTACATGCAAAACCTATGGCGTTTGCGTGTCGTCGAATTTTGACACGGGAGGTCGAGACTTGACATTTTTGCTGTTTGAAGCCTAGCTAGTCACTAGTTATGCCTCCGCAACGAAGTGGCCGGAGGCATTATGTTTTCGGGTCGTCCATCCGTCCCGTTTTGTTTTTGTCGATATCTCAAGAACCGTGCAGTGGTTTTACATCAAACTTGGTATGAGGGTATATCGTTGGGGGATAATACTTTGTGTGGATTTTAGGGTCACAGGGTCAAAGGTCAAAGGTCACAGGTTATTTTGTGAAAAACTGAAATTTCATGTTTTTCTCCATATCTCGCAAATGGTTCAAGGTATCTTCATGGAACTTAGTATATATGCTTGTACCGATGGGCAGTGATTATCTAGGGAAGTTGGGGGTCATGGGTCAAAGGTCAGGGGTCAAAGGTCAAGGTCAACTCCTCAAAATATCACTACTTTCCTTATATTTATGCAATGAATGAAGGTTTTTTTTTTTTTTTACTGGATGTATACATGTATTACCCAATATATATTCTGTGGGAAGTTTCTTGCCAAAAGGTCAAAGGTCAAAAGGTCAAAGGTCAAGTGAAAGTGCTGAATTGCACTTTTTCCTCCATATCTCAAAAGTAACTCAAGGTATCATCATGAAACTTACATGTTATGCATGTTCAACCTAACAGTGATTCTCTTTGGAACTGTGAGGTCAAAGGTCAAAGGCCAGGTTTAGATAATGCTATTTTCCCATTTGATACTGAAATTATACTTTTTCTCAATACCTTGAAAAATTACTCAATGCAAACTTATAAAAGGGTCAAAAGTCAAGTAAAAATCATCAGTTCCCCAAATACCTGCACTCTGACATTTTAATCATTCATCCAATTGAACCTAGTTCTAGGAAAGTGAACATTCAGCACATTTGTGTCAAACCTGTCATTTTAATATTTTGCCAATTGTTTGAAACTGTCATCACACATTGTCAAGACATTGTACTATAGACCTATTAGGAGAACCATGCATTATGGCGGAGGCATATCAGTCGCCGTAGCGATATATCTAGTTTTTGCTATGCACTGATGCACTGCCTGGAAATCAGCTACTGTAAATGTTCCCATGACTGAACCTTTGACCATGCAATCAGAAGCCTAGAATCTCTAATAGTGTAAGGTACTCGATATAAAATATCACATGACAAATATGACATGACAAGTGTGTAGTCTACTAAAAGTGGAGTGTCTACTATCGACAAGAATGTCTAACTATTCTACTTGATACGATTTTAATTTGTACTTGATTGAAGCATCACTTTGGAACAGCTCACCCAGAAAGCTACATAATGTACATTGCATACTGAGATTGATGAGATGAATTGTTTGCAGAGAGCCATGCAATTCAGGAATTGTATGTCCCTGAAGGTAATAAAGCTGTAAAATTAATAATCAATGTACAGTGGACTCTGACATGTCTTGTGCAAAACCTTGCCAGGAAATGTTTGTCTATAGCTGTGAAAGCATCATAGGCAGTGACATATTTTGTAATGAAAGGTTGAGCAGCTTCTATGTTTGTTTAATCATGACTTTATTCAAGTTCAAGGCAGTGATAGAATGACATTTATTTAAAAAAAAAAAACCAGGTCCACCGTTTCATTCAAAACGAATGGCAGATTAAAACTCGTATGTGGGATTAAAAAAACTATTGAAGTTTGCATTACCACAACACAAAATACACTGTTACCATATCACACACAAACTGTCAAATATTAATCGACCAATCAAATATCAATAATGATAATTACTGTGTAACAATAACAACAGTGGTATGATTATCTTCCACAATATTAATACAATAATTAGCATGTAGATATACTTTGTATATGGAAGTGGGGTATTTGTTGAATATTAATTGACTAAAAGGTGAAAATAGGAATGCCTACATAGGTCACTGCCAGAGGCAGCTACGGACCCAACTGTGATCTGATTTGCTTAACGAAGAGAGCAAGTTTGCTTGTTTTTGTTTTTTTAATTTCCTTTGGAGTTTTTATTTTTGATGAGAAATTCATCTTCTACTCAGTTGTAGGTTGTGCCACAGAGAACAATGGTTTTGACTACAAACGGCCCTGTGTAGTAATACTGTATACACTCTTTACCAGCTCTGTCGCCTAGTGTATGAGTTTGCCTTTGTTTGTTTTCTGTGTTTGTTCTTGATTGTGGTAGCACTTGAAACTTGGGGGGGGGGGGGAATGCACACCAAGGGTGTTTTCATGCTCCTACATGATACGTTGTACCTTCCCCCCAACGCCTCAATGATACTACTGTACTGCTAAAGCCGGTTTGATGTAGACATACAGTATATTGGTGTACATTTAAAGGTCTACATTGTATCTCCTCTCAATTTTTTTGAGGCATGATCTAGTGCCATTAGTTAATTGCTTGTGGTCATTTTATTTATTTATTTATTTTTTATTTTTTGTAATTGCTGTGATAGGATGCTCATTATGGGTCATACAGCAATTAATCAGTATCAATTTATTGGGGTGAACTGCTGCAAGTTTTATTTTCCCAATCCAATCTTATTCCACCTTCCCTCCAGATTCTAGTACTAGTAGTAAAGTGATCGATGACCAATTGAGCTTGAGCAGAAGTTCAGAAAAATAGAAGTAATGAATTTAGATTTTCATGCTTGGCTGAAGCTCAGTACAATCCAGATCATGTTTGAAAAGTGGTCTCTTTATTATAAAATGGAAAAAGACACCTGCAGCAAATTGTCATACACACAATACAGTGCACTCCCGTTACAACGAACACGGTTATAACGAAATTTCATTATAACGAAGTAAATCTTCTGGTCCCAAAATTATCACAATTAAAGTCTATGGTACAAAATTCGCTTATAACGAACACGGTTATAGCGAAATTTCCGTTTTAACGAAGTCTTTTCTGAGCGCCACAACCAAAGAAAAACAAAAGAAATGTGCTCCGTTGTAACGAAATGCGAATTGCTTTCGAAAATACGTAGCGGAACAAGCATTTATAACGTCTCTGCATTGGTGAACGCCTCACACCACTGTGTGTTCGCTCCTTGAGTCACGCACAGTTTCTGAGGGGAACTTGCGTTTATTATTGTAATACTGTTATCCCATCACATTTCACATAGCTTTCCAGTGTATGATGAGTATTCAGCAAACAGAATATGATGTAATTATATACGTTGTTTCCTTGTTTTCGTTATATATTGTATTTGTTCGGTTATTACGAAATTTCGTTATAACGAAAGAAAACTGCCGGTCCTGAGCATTTCGTTATAACGGGAGTGCACTGTACCGAAATTATAGACAGAGATAAACCTGAACAGTCAACATGATGGTCAGCAAAAAACAACAACAACAAAACAAAACAGCGAAGAAATAAATGTACGTACATAAATGAAAATATACAGCTTGCTTTTAAGAGAGAATTGCAGAATTTTGTTTCAAGTGTCATTAAATTTTAAGTATCTTTTTTTTTTGTACTCGATCATGTCCGGTACAGTGTACATGTTAACATAATTGATATGGAATGCTCTTTAATAGTTTTTGTGATTATTACCTCCACCAACAAGGTTATGGTTTTGCAATTGTTGGTTTGTTTGTCTGTCTGTATAAGTAAAATATAAGTTTATAAGGGGAAAATTGAGCAAAGAAAATGGGATTCCATCGGGATTCGAACCCGAGACCTCCGGATTGCTAGCCCGGTGCTCTACCGATTGAGCGAAAGAAAGCTCTAGTTCAGTGTTTGTCCCAGAAACCCTACATTCTCAATGCTCGAATGGTCAGAAGCTATAGCAGTGTGTTTGTGTGTGACACACACGTACACACTTGAACCTGGCATAAACCCGAAGGATAATTCAACTTGGGGATAAATGCGAGAGATCACCGAAGTGATGCAGCTTTTTGAGTATGTAACAAACGCAAGCAGAAAAACTGACCAGAAATGAATAATATTTGTGACCGTGCACCTCAAAACGAACATAAAGTCGCACACACTGATTTTGCGTGAGGACTGAAAATAAGTGAAATGGGTCAACCTAGCCGAACTCGACTTTTTCATATTTTCTGAAAGAGCGGGTCTTCTTTTACATTATGTTAAAATTTGGTATCATAAAACGGGCAGGAAAATGTGTTTTTTAGCAGTTTATCTCGAACATTTTTGGTAGAATAGTGTGATTAGGTGTGTCTGTAGAATCCCTTTTTCATTTCCGAAAAACCTTGTCCACACTCTTCACTTTCAACTCTAATAACTTTTGAAAGTATAGTGCTACTGCTTGAAAGTTGACATTAATTATGGACAGAATGTTTTAATGAGGCATGCTTAATTGCAGTTTAATCTGATAATCCCTTCATTGTTGTTACTCTGGTGGTTTACTTCCTGTTTTTTGTCCCATTCATCGCACAGCCAGCACGATTTGGTAAAGATTAAGCGCTTGAATAGACGCTGTACTTCAGAGCCTCTTTTCTCAGTTCACACTTTTCCTGAGTTTGTGCTTTCTGTCCAATATTTAGATAGGTTAGGAGAGTCCATTTGATTTGAGTTATACATCATTTTAAAGCTTAAAGTCTGCTCTTTCAGAATATGGTCTTAACTAAAAATTCATGTCTGGCGACTTTTTGTTTGTTTTGAGGTGCATGGTCACATTTATTAGTGGAAAATTGAGCAAAGAAAATGGGATTCCATCGTGATTCGAACCCGAGACCTCCGGATTGCTAGCCCGGTGCTCTACCGACTGAGCTATAGAAAGCCCTAGTTCAGTGTTCGTCCCAGAAACCCTAAAATATAAGTTACATGTATAACACAAAAACTTATAAAAAAGATTTGGACGAAATTTTCAGGAAAGTTAATAACACAAAGATCAAAATGATTACATTTTAGTAATGATCTGGAGCACCGTCTGGACTCTGTAGTTGAAAGTGAGTTGCTTGGCTGAGGTCTGAACTTTCCAAGTGCTTTTCTAGAAGATGCAATGATAGCAAATTCATATCTTTTCTATGACTATTACTGGCTGTATACATCAATTATTTACTGTAAGCATATTTTCTGCAGACCCCTTTGACAAGTACAGTGGACTCCCATTATATTGGATTCCATGGGACTGGCAGTTTTCTTATGTTGTAGGGCAAGTCCAAGATAACACGCGCGTTACGTATGGGACATTCAGAGACTTTTATGACCTGAAAAATAGTGTTAATGGCTTTTGACCATATTAAACTTTATCATGGTGATTGATATCTAGAAGAAGTATGATCATGCAAAAAATGGAGAAAAATGACCTTCACAATTATATTCTAGAAGAGAAAATATGTGCCGTTACGTATGGGACCAGAAAATTTTTGTTTTTTTGAACATTTTTTTCAACCTCAAAACTCTCTGAAAGTATTTCATTCTACAACTTGAAACTCACTGTGATGAAAGTCACAACACTCAAGATTATCACAGGTAAGTTTCGTGTCATTAGGTAAAAAGCTCTAATTACAGGTTCTAATTAAAGACAGACATGACGTGTTACGTATGGGACAGTTACGTATGGGACAGTTTGTCCCCCATTCATTTAGTGTGTGAAGAACCATGTTTATGGGTATTTTGCATAATTATTGAAGTAAAATCAGTTGAAACTACTCAAATACTGATCCAGATTGTCAAGGAAACAATATTTCCCAAATATTCACCATCCTAAGGACAGGGATCTCGCCAGCGTATATCACCCTTGTCGGCCCCGACAAGCGTGCGGTTTGAAGAAGCAATTGCCGACAAGGGTAAAACTTGCCGACAAGGGTAACACCACGCGTGAACTTGCCGACAAGGGTAACTTGCTTGACGAGCTAAGTTCGGACCAATTTCTCGCCTTTTTCAGTCTTTATTATCTGGCTAGAAAAGAAGCTAGATGTTGAAAGCAGCAGCAGTTTACATACTTATACAAGTGCAAAAATTTACCCACGCAGTCATCGCACCTATCACAACAACGCGGCTCAACAGAGCGACGTATACCAGGGAGGGACCTCCCTGCTGATACACACCACATCACACACTTGCTCACTCACATGCGCTCTGATTTGGGATCCACACACACATGCACAAGCACCCAGCCGGCCACTTACAGCCGCCTGTGCGTGTACAACGGTACAGTGTATTGTGAGAGGGAGAGAGAGGACGGAAAGAGAGGGTTGGAGGCCGAAGGAGGCTGAGGAAGGCTGACACGTGCTCGCTTGTTGTCACGCTTGTTGTCGGGTTACGCAAAAACAAACGATATGAAATGCATGCCCCCCTCCGCCAAAGGTTGTATTTTTTTTTTTTTTGGCTGCTTTGGTTTGTTTGTTAGTTTGTCTGCCTGTCTGTCTCTTTTTTCGCAAAATAAGTCAAAATTTGGGAACAGATTAGGATGAAATTTTCAGGAACAGTTGGTTGGTAAAATGGCGCAATGAACAGATGATTAAATTTTGATAGTGAGCAGGATTTATAATACCACCGAAATTCACCGCCAGGATCCAGGATCTTTAGACTTTGTTTCGTATATTTGAAAGGATTCGTATCAATTCTTTAGGAAGCTGGCCATCGGCAATGACGCAAAATTAGATGCGTTCAAAGCATTGCCGCAGAGAGAAAATTAACTCCATTTTTCGTTAAAAAAAGAAAAGAAAAAAGAACTTGCGATGTAGTAAGCAAATGCAAATTGTTATTTAGGTTTTGGTAGTTTCAGTGGGTTATTTTTTTTTAATCTAAAAAGCCATGCGTTCCATTTTAGCCTTTTCAATTTCTATGGATTTGTAAACGTCATTCGTGAATATTCCATTTTCCTTCTCCGGGCCGAAATTTATAGTAATTCTGTCATGATGGTCTTTCAAGTTCAACGTATACGTAATGCTCCACGTGCTTCTGGCTTGGGTTTGTTAAAAGGTGGGTTAGGGGGCCTTCACGGGCAGAAAATAAATGATGATCATTCATCAATGTTCCCAGTTGGTTTACATGCTATGTACACGCTGTTTACGACCACTGAAGCAAGGTGGCAGTACGCGCGACATTCTTTATCTGACACCTGGCTTTCGTGGAAATTTCATGGAAATTTCCACAAGCCATGATATCAAGTTTCCCCACTGCTTGAGGTCGTGCTTTTTTTTATTCTTCATTACGAACATCAATTTGTTCAACTTGAAAAGTGTAGATAATTTGCTTTGAGGACGTGTTTCTTTCTTCTTCCTTTTTTTTTTCATTGCAGCATCGGTAACATTTTGTTTTGTTCATCGTCCCTGCATGGCAGGGGTTCATGGGAGGAGAACGATAGGAATGACTGGGGAGAAAATAAACTGAAAGAAGGAAGCATCTTTTGAGCGAGCTGTCTTTGTTTTTCTCTACACCAGCATCAGTTATCGCCACCAAGATTCATTTTTTTTTCGTTACTCCGACAGATTAATGATAAAATGATGCTAGATTCTTTATTCTGAAGGTTCGTTAATCCAAAAATGATTAAGAAAAAATGTCCGTTCATTTCACGACGAAATCAGTTTTGTTATTTCGAACGTTCTGCCAGTGAAATTTCGGAATAAAACGACGGCACAAAACAGCGTGTTTTCGTACTCTAAGGGTCTGTTATTCCGACAGAAGTAGTAATGATGAAATAATAAATTGTAGATTCTTTATTCTGAAGGTTCGTTAACCGAAAATTGAATAAAGAAAAATGTCCGTAAATTTCAAAACGAAATCAGTACGTCATTTCAAACGTTTTGCCAGTGAAATTTGGGAATAAAACGACTGCCCCAAAACACTCAGTTGCAGTTTTCTTACTCTGAGGGTTCGTTACTCCGACAGATTAATGATAAAATAATGGTAGATTCCCTATTCTGAAGGTTCGTTAATCCAAAAAATGATTAAGAAAAAATGTCCGTTCATTTCACAACGAAATCAGTTTTGTTATTTCGAACGTTTCTGTCAGTGAAATTTCGGAATAAAACGACGGCACAAAACAGCGTGTTTTCGTACTCTATGAAGGGTCTGTTATTCCGACAGAAGTAGTAATGATGAAATAATAATAGATTCTTTATTCTGAAGGTTCGTTAACCGAAAATTGAATGAAGAAAAATGTCCGTAAATTTCAAAACGAAATCAGTACGTCATTTCAAACGTTTTGCCAGTGAAATTTGGAATAAAACTGCCCAAAAAACAGTTGCACTTTTCTTACTCTTAAGGTTCGTTACTCCGACAGATAGATGAAAAAATAATGCTATATTCCTTATTCTGAAGGTTCGTTAATCCAAAAATGATTTTAAAAAATGTCCGTTCATTTCACAACGAAATCAGTTTTGTTATTTCGAACGTTTCCGTCAGTGAAATTTCAGAATAAAACGACGGCCCCAAAACGGTTACAGTTTTCTTTTACTCTGAAGGTTCGTTACTGCGAAAGAATAACGATATAATACTTTAGATTCTTAATTCTGAACGATCGTTAATCGGAAAACGATAAAGAAGAAATGAAAACGGTTACAGTTTTCTTACCCTCAGGGTTCGTTACTCCGAAAGAATAATGGCAAAATAATACTCTACATTCTTAATTCTGAATGACCGTTAATAGAAAAATTATAAAGGAGAAAATATTCGTTTATATCCAAACGAAATCAGTTTTGTTATTTCGAATGTTCTGCCAGTATAATTTCGGAATACAACAACGGCCCCAAAAGGGTGTTTTCTTATTCTGAAGCAATCACGATGATAGATGATAGATTCCTTTCTGAAGATTCGTTGATCGGAAAATAAAAAATAAAAAATGTTTGTTAATCTTCGAACGAAATCAGTTTTATTTTGAACATTCATCTGTAGTACCGACCTTTGGTGTTGTTGTTGTTTTCGATTACAAACCTTCGAAGTACTCATGAATCGTTTCATTTTATGATTAAACAAACCTTCGGAATAATGACCATCATTACATTTTTGTATGATATCTCTTTGATGTCACGACCAAACTACCGCAGTATACCCAGAAAGGAAAGTGCAACGATGTCCCGAAAGTTCTCGATCGCTTCTCGCGCATCTGCATGCAATAGGCCTACCACGTGGTCGAGCAGACGGCGAGAAAGCAACACGGCGCGCGTAGTTGCGATGCAGAGACGGCTAATTATTGCAACAGTGAAACAGGAAAGGCCTAAAAGAAATCGGAACCTCCACCATCGGCACCTACTTCTCTTTCATTTATTATTTAGGAACTGCCGCTAACAAAAGGTATTTTCTGCATTGTTTCTGTGAGAATATGCCCCTCACAACGTTCATTACATCTCCGTGAAAATGTCGCATTTAGTGGCATTTTAGCGGCGATTCATCTGTGTTGTATTGAGCATTAGCGAAGGCTTCCGCGCTTCGCGCGGGAGGGGGAACCCCCCTCCCGTACCCACCCCCAGAACAGCGCGCATAGCCGACAAGCGTGAAGAAATTCCTGGCGAGAACCCTGTCCTAATCATATTCAATCATATTTTTATATTTTTATGACCAACCTGAGTATGCATGCCCCTTGTCCCCCATTCGTTTAGTGTGTGGAGAGACATGTTTATGGGTATTTTGCAAAATAATTTTGCAAAATACCGATAAACAAATTTTTGCATAATTATTGAAATGGAATCAGTTGAAACTACATTGTACTCAAATACTGATCCAGATTGACAAGGGAACAATATTCCCCAAATATTTCTATCATAATCATATTTAATCATATTCTATATTTTTTTGACCAACCTGAGTATGTATGCCCTATTTTCATCAGGATAATTACTACTGAAAACTTGAATAGTTGAAAGTGTTTACTTCCATTGATGAAGGGCAGTTTGCCATTTCGTTTCAATAAAAAACAACTTGACACAAGAAATATTAATTTTTATAAATAAGCAATACCTGCTGCGTGGAACCCCAGTGATCGAGTAGATATATGATGTCTGTCTAGCAGTCAAGTCATTGATTCGAGTCACACCTCAGTATGTATACCCATGAATTTTGTCGTGGCTATTATTGAAACCTGAATAAGGACAATTTGTGTATCACTTGCAATAAAAAAAAAATCATTTTACTTTATATTCTGTTTAAATATTTTTATCACAACCATTTCAACTTGGATCTCCATCACTAAACTTTGAATTCCTCTAGTCTTAGGATTGTATGCTCTTTAGTACTTCTTATAATTAGTTTCCAATCATCTCATTAAATGTTGAAAACTGAATCCCCATTTCTACAAAAAAATACCATCCCTTTAATGCTGATTTTTCATTGTGTATTTTGCCATTTTCCCCTCCCCCTTTCTGAAAATTGTTCAGTCAAGTACATGTATTGTTTAAAGTGTCTATAACTCAAAAAGTAGCTACAATGTTGGGATGCTTTCTTCAGGATGATTGACCATTTGTGTACTGAGAGACCTTCCCAGCTAGCTACATGCATTCACATGCATTATGTATGAGGATGTCCCATACGTAACGCATTTGTCCCATACGTAACATTATTTCAATGCCTAATAAAAAATATTCCTTTTACTGTTTTTTCATTTTTCTATGGTATTTAATTTCTCTAAACAATAAATTAGAACTTTCCAAAAGGGCATTAATATAACCTTAGCAATTTCAGAAAAAACCTAAAAAAATGACCTCAATTTGTTACGTATGGGACATGTCATGATAGGACACGAGCTAATTTGCATAATCATTTGCATAATCCCTAAATTTTCATACCAAGTTAAATTATTTGATGAACTTCTTATGTCCACATATTAATCAAATATCATTTGCTTTCCTTTGAATTAATATGAATTTTTATAAATGTCCCATACGTAACGCTGTGTTTCACATTTATGCAAATGAAGCCCTTGAAATTTGCATAAATTTACGCAATATAATTTTTTCCTCCATGGAAATCAAAACTTCAACTCATAAGCTTCAAAATGATACCAAACATGTCAATATTGAGCAAAGATGAAATTTTGCCTTCTGAGGGGACCTTATCTTGGACTTGCCCTGTATCAAAATTTAGTTATTTTTAAACCAAACAGATAAACAATAAAAACGCATCATAGAGTGGATAATATTATGGCCTGAATCAGAATTTTGTTCCGTATAACGGGATTGCACTGTATTTGTCAAAACAGCAAAATAAGCAAATTCCACTTATAAATTCCTTCTTTTCTCTGATGTTCCGTTCTTTTTCAGACTACAGCTTGACCCATTTGAGCGGAATCCCTAGTCTGACCATGTTGCAGGCACTGAGTACCAGAGGAAGCCAACTCAGCCAATCAGGTTGTCGGAACCTGTTACCGTGGTTTCGTCAACTTGGCATCACTAGCAGCATCACCAAAACCTCAACAACTCATCAACAAAATTCAAGTATGCCTGACTCACTGTAATCTGAATCACAAATGAAAACAATTGTAGTTCTCATGACCTTTCTGTTTGGTGTGAAAATACATTGCTTTCAATGAGCAGTTACTGCACAGTAATGGATGGAATACATTCTTGTCCCCTGAGAATAGTTCTAAGGCATTTTTATAATACTCTCTGTGAAGAAGTATGTCAAACATGTGATTTATTTTTTGACAATTAAAAAAGAAACAATAATATCTGTTTGTATTCTATCTCCTTATCTTCAGAGTAATACTTTGAACATTGAACCTTTAAAGAAGTAGCATATAAAAATTTAGCAATTCAGCAATATAAAGGTTGAGTATATATCTATAATGACACATAGGCATCTTGTTATCACCAGGTGGCATGAGGCTTGTCACGTATAATCTTTTATTAAGACTTACTAGGCTTAGTTTCCAGCCGCTATCTCCTCTTTTCATGTAGTGCAGTGTGCAAGCTACAATGTACCTGACTTGAACCCCATATATATGCTTTAACACCATTTCTAAATCAGTTACACAGGCAAAACAAAAGGGGTCTGTTTCTTACCCTGTTATCTACCAGTAGTAGTTGTGTGAAATAGGCGACTGAAGTACTGTAGGTTCACACTATGTACACTTTTTCTGTTGTTATTGTATGTTGTTGGGGTTTTTTTTCGTGAGAAGTATGATAGGATCTGTGTAAATGTGTGACCATGATGACACTCTTAACACGTGGAACTCCATTTGATGTCTATCCAGCAGACCAAATCTGCTAGTTAAAAGTGGTAGTATCAGATTTAAAAAAAAAAAAAAAAAAAAAAAATTATGTGTGAATCTGTTCATTCATCTTTAGGTATTACAGGCTTGAAAACTTCAAGTGGACTAGAAATCTGCATCCTTTTAAATTCAGTAGTACGAGCTGGTCTTTTGTGCAGACATTGTGTGGAGTGAAGAACAAGGCTTACAGCATGGCAATCCTAAGTACTGTTTTGATTTATGTTGAAATCAATTTACCTTCATACTCTGCATTTGATTTTTATTGAAGAAAACATTTCAGATATTGAATGGAAAGTTGTGTGTGATAAAGTTCCCTGGAGGGTAATGCTGGTAGTTAAAAAAAAAAAAAATTGTTTTGATTATGCAGAATGCAGCCTGAAACAGACCCATGGAGTCAGGCATCTTTCCCGTCAACTCGCTCCATCAACGAGACTGGTGCCTGCTCCCCTCTGTCGACACCTTTCCTCAGCAGCAGACGCACAGCCAGTGGCTGATGTCCAGCAGAGAGGGGATCACCTGTCTATCACTGTTGATGGCAAGACTTTCAAAACCAGCTATATATGGCTGAGAGACCATTGTAGGTAAGGTGTATGTAGCCTGGTAACATAATATGGAATGCATTTAAAAGATTTACAACCTTATGATTGTGAAAAGTTCTAGTAATAAGTGTAAGCAATATGGTGAGCAATTTTAAACATACACAATTTTTATGAGATTTAGTTTCTTTGTTCAATTCACTTTTATAAGATACTTATTATACATTAAGTATGGTATCAAGTATCATCTTTATGTAACCAATCATGATCTATGTGAATCCCATATCTGTTGAGCAAGTGACACTGCCATATCTGTCTTCATGAATTTGATGAAATAGCTCTCAATAAAAGTGAACATTTTCAAGCGCTACTATTAAAATTATGTTGATGGCAGTAGTGATGATGATGATGAGTGTGATAATGATGATATAAATTCATGTGAAAACTCAATAATTATCATCTTAATCATTTTCAGCAGTATGAGCATAAGCTTGATAATGATAAGAAAACAATCATGTTATGATGTTATGTGGTGCCGGTGAAGCAATGACTGAGATTGTTCAATCTTTTGATCAAATTAATTTTAAGTCAAGATGATTTATGATTAACCTCTCAAATCAACTCTAGGTCCATTAAGCAATGATTCGCTCCCAAATCAACTTCAAGTCTGTTTTATCAAGAGACCCAAAGATGAAATCAACTTTAACTTCCTCCCAAATCAACTTTAAGTTTTCGCAACCGCTCCAAATCCATGTAACTTTATAGTTGATAAAAAAATCAGCTATACATTTTAAGTAGAGACAGTCTAGGTAGACTCCATTGTAAGGCAATTTACTGAAGAAAGATGAGTGTCATACTTTTCTAGGCTACCTGGGGTCTTGTCATGAATGTTTGTCTGTTAACTGCTTACTTTCTCTAACATTGTGTTACCGGTACATTTCTTTCATCTAGTTATGGTCTTTTCCTTGCATGAAATTCATGATTGGCGTGCATTGCGTATGCGACTGCTGCACGCAAACACCTAGAATCTACAGCAGTGTCAATCCCACCCTGCGCGCCCGGCGCTGCAGCATGCCCGCCCGCCCAGGCCCGCCCGCCCATCAAGCCATCGCTAGCAAGGAATGCTGGAACTGCGTCTGTGTGCAATGCATATTTTGCCAAAGAATATACGAGGAAACCAGTGATTTCTGATGTGCGTAGGCCTAAATTGCATGTACAGCTAGTTCGTCAATAGATACTAATTAATAGTTTAGTAGGCCTATACAGAAAGTAAAGAGTTTATTTCTATAGCACTGAATTACGACAGTGACATCTATTTAACCAGTTAGGCCTAAGTAACGTTACAACGGGGTCGTTTGTACTAACTGTAACACTGCAGACTAGAGCGTCTACTAGGTCTAGAATTTTGACATGTAGACTCGTGATCTATTCTTTATAAAGCCGATCTGCGCCGAAGGGGTAAAAACAATCTAGTCACCATGCTCTCACAAGTTTCCATAATCCTACACATAACACACAAGACTTGAAACAATGCATACCTTGGACAGTCCCACTGCAGAAATCCTGTGTGTCAGTTATTTATCCATGCCAATGAATACTAACATTAGATTTAAGATCCTACGTAGTGTGCAGAATTTTCACAGTGTGCGCGTATACAGATTTTCGTTGAGCTCGAGATGTGCTAGATCTATCTACCTACTTCCGTCAATACAATGCAAAACGGCGTATTTTGCGGTTCTGTTGCAAACATACTTCTAATTCAGCGGCTGTAGTGCTAATCATGCTGCAGCGCACTAGCAGACTATGCTTCCGTGGCCATGGCAAACAATCATGTACATTCGTGTTTTTGTTCTTTGTTTTGCTTTGTGTATTGTAATGTTTTTAAGCAGACAGTACCGGAAACCAGCCTCGTCCTGTGTTTTTTGTTTTGACAAAATCAATAATTAAGTCATGGTGATCAGCTATAACTATAATCAACTATTAAGTCACTTTGTAAAACGGAAACTTAAAGGGACTGTACAGTACTGGTTGAGGTAAGGATTCATGATTTGAACATTCCTAAGTGAGATAATGAAAAGCCTCTTATGAAATATGAAAGAGCATGTAATTTTAAGAAGGATTCAACGTTTTTTTGATGAAAATTGGTTTTCAAATGGCTGAGATATCCAAAAAAGTGCTAATAATAAAAGGCGGCATGCCCCAACTTTATTAGTATCTCTTTGTTTCACGTTGTTTTTGAATATCTCAGCCATTTCAAAACCGATTTTCGTCGAATAAACTTTTGATACCCCTTAGAACTGCATGCTCTTTCACATCTCATAGAGTGGTTTCTGAATATCTCACAAAACGTTAAAAGCTAAATCTTCACCTCGACCAGAACTGTACACACCCTTTAAAGTTTATTGAAAGTTATAGCCGACTTTAAGTTGATCAAAGTTATATTTGATTTCACAATCGACGCTAACTTTATCTTGATAAAACAGGGCCCAGGGCAATCAGTTATCATTACACGTTCTTTCTGTTTTCCTTCTCTTTGCTATCGGAAACTGTGGGAATTAGGTGCCCCGAGTGCTATGACCATGCCTGTCTCCAGAACTTTGTTCATATTGCTGCTATACCAACAGACATCAAGCCAAAACGGGTGACCCTGAATGGAGATGAACTTTGTCTCATTTGTAAGACATTATTTCCACCATAGATTATCCTATCAGATTGATTACATAATCCCCTTAATTGTGCTGGTTGATTTAGCCTAAACCCAAGACTGTATGCAAGCATATCTTCATTTATTCTTTTTTTCAAGTTTATTTGTGCAAGTATGCACACATTGAACTGTGATGACAGCATTCTTTGTTATTCAAATGATTGATTAATGTTGTTATTTTCAAACTTCCCCTCTAAATGCAATACAGTCAAACTCGGATACCTCGACGTCGGATAAGCCGAATATCACTTACCTCGGGGGCAAAATGAAAGTCCCGATTGTTCCGATGGAGTTTCCGTGTATTAAAATTTGCGTAGCTCGAAAAAGATAACTCAAAGTTCGGTTACCTCGAAGGGAAATCTAATGTCCCAATCTTAATTAACTTATTGTTTTTCCCAGCATGTAGCTCGAATCGAAATTGTAAACATCACTCAGCATCTCAGATTAAGCGCGCGTGGACAGCGAAGACATGTCACAAATGTGTTCACACTCGATTGTAAATATTCTGAGACCAGAACAATCGCGCGCCCAAGAAGAAATACCCGATACACAGCTGACAAGGAAAATCCCCAACACCTACCAACACACGTACATGGTATGCACATAGCACCCGTGCCAATGGAGTGCTTTACGATAGCACTACGCGCTGCCCCATCATTTGCTTTTCTTTAACAACTGTGTTTTGATTTTTGATGGAGACAGTCATACCTTGCGCGTAGATTTCTCAACCGTCGGGGCGCACCTGCTTACGTTGACAGTTATATCTTTGCCATTAATCACGCTCCACCGTCAAAACATCAATCTCCCTCGTAGTGCCTTTTTTTAAACTTTTTCTTTTTTTGGCCTTTCACGAAGTTTACTTCCCCGAGAACGAAAGCACTGAAACTTTTTTTTTTCAGCAATGCGATTATGAAAATCTGGAAGTATAGGCCGATCACAATGAAGAATAGAATACACAGGGCTCCGCACTAAGTTTTATCGGGCCACCAATATCATTGATTTTTATTTTCTGGTGGTCGAAAGTAAAATCTGGTGACAAAAAAAAAAATCAGGAAAAACATTAGAAAAACTAAATCGGTCCTACTAAACATAGACAAATTAATATTAAGCATTATTGAAGTGATACAGATGTCCATGTCTAAATAAATGAATAGAAAATTCAATCATCTTACTCTGTGTTTAAAGATTTGACATATAGGCGTAGATATTATTATAAAAGTTGATGCCCATATATTGAGGAGGTCAAAACTTACATTTGAAATGAGAAAATGGGAGCATTTGCTGACATTTGTTAGCATCCGACATTTGTTTTAGCATTGTAAAAAGCTGAAAGTTACCGTTATTCATTTTTAAATGTAAAAGCAAACAACCGACATTCATTTTAGAATCTTACGGAGCTGAATACTATCCTAATCCATTTCCAAACGTGAAAGCAAACATCCGCTATTTGTTTTAGCATCTAACTGAGCGGATTAATACCATTAATCATTTCCAAATATTAAAGCAACAATCTGTTATTTATTTTTGCATCGTACGGAGCAGAATATTACCGTTATTCATATCAAACATCCGACATTTATTTCATTATCGAATGGAGCCGAATGTTACTGCTGTCCACTTCCGAAAGTGAAATGAATCATCTGACAATTATTTTATCATCGCACGGAGCCAAATGTTAACTGTTTTTCATTTTTGAACGTCAAGGCAGACATCAGACATTTTGGACCATGAAACGTATAGCTGAATGTTACTGATATTTATTTTGAAATGTACCTTAGCAAATATCCAATATTTTTTTTTTATCATCGTGGATGGGGCAGAATGTTACTGCTGTTCACTTCCAAACATGCCAAACGTAAAAGCAATCATTCGACATGTATTTTAGCATCTTCTGGAGCTGAATGCTACTGACATTTACTTTCGAACGTAAAAGCACACATCCGGCATTTATTTTATCAGCGTACGGAGTTGAATATTATTGTTATTCACTTCAGAACATCAAAGCAAACATTCGACATTTATTTTAGCATCTTCCGGAGCTAAATGTTATTGCAATTTACTTTCGAACATAAAAGCAAACATCCAGCATTTATTTCATCATTGTCAGGAGTTGAATATTATTGTTACTCTTTTCCGAACGTCAAAGCAAACATCAAACATTGATTTTACCATTAAACGCAGCTGAATGTTACTGTTATTCATTTCGAAATTTAAAAGCAAACATCAGACAGTTATTTTAGCATCATATGGACATGATGGAGCAGAATATTACTGCTATTTTCTTCCGAACATAAAAACGATCATCTGACATCTATTTTAGCTATTGCTATTTACTTTCGAAAGTATAAGGAAACATCCGACATTTATTAACCATCGTACGGAGTTGAATGTTATTGTTTTTCATTTCCGAACGTCATAGCAAAAATTCGACATTTATTTCAGCGTCTTCCGGAGCCGAATGTTATCCTTATTCATTTCCGAACGCAAAATCAAATATCTAACATTAGTTTTAGCACCATACAGAGCTGAGTCTTATCGTTATTCATTTCCAAAAGTATGAGCAAACATCCGACATTTATTTTAGCATCATACCGAGTCGAATATTACCGTCATTCATTTCCACAATTAAACGCAAAACTCTGACATTTATTTTAGCATCTTACGTAGCCGATTGTTAACGCTGTTCATTTTCAAAAGTAAAGGCAAACATCCGACTTTTTTTTTTTTTTTTTGGTGGCGCGATCGGGCCACCAAAATCTTTATTTCTGAAATTTTGATTTCATTTCCGATTTTCACTCAATTCATTCATATAAAAGTTGATTCAATTCAAATTGACAAGATATGCATGCAAACAATCAGTAGGCACTATAACAGACACAATGTTGAACATCGATAAACGTCGAACATCGATAAACATCGGATAAGTCGAAGAAAATTCGACGTACGCATACCTCGAAATTCGCGTACGTCGAACCATTTTCTTCAGTCCCGACGAATTCGAGGTATCCGAGTTTGACTGTATGTTGAAATATTTTGTTGCTCACAGGAAGGATATGGTTTGACCTATAACATAGCTGAATAATACTTGTACTACACAGCCAGTCATAACAAATATCGATAATTATGTTGTCTTCAGTGATATATGAATATGTTTTGACCACTTTGGTCATAGGATAGATATCATGTGCACCTTATACATCATGAGTAATTCCAGTGACACGGAATTTGAGCAATCACTCGAAGCTTCCCTGAGACTCTTGCAACATGTTCAACAATATGTGCAATTAATATTTCACATGATAGTGGATATTATGATTGTGATGGTTGGTCTATTGCTTGTAACTGTCATGAACTGGAGGTTGCTACAAAAGTGGCACATTTACTCCACTGACCACAAGTAGGGTAGGTATCTCATTGGGCGAGACACTACAGTTGTAGTTGGCAACCTGGTGGTGACTCTAAGTCTCCCTATTCTTGCAGTTGTCTCCGCAATGTCTCTGCAATGTCTCCTGAGATCCAGCTGATTCTCTGGAGACTTGTGAGAGAATCAAACATGTTTGAAGACAGAAGACTTTTTCCAGTCACCAGCTGGTCTCAGAGACATTTCCACAAGATCGTCTTAGTTGCGGAGACTAATTTTGTTTGCGAGCTCTCTGAGATGCCTCCGCAATCTTACCGAGACTCATTGGCGATCTACCAGAGAGGTCACAGAGATGTCTCCACGACTGAGAAGACATCTCTTAGATGTTGTGGCGATGACTCTATGACTTATGGACAAATAAATCATCACTCTGTTTTGAGATGTCTCTGAAGTCATCCTGGAGTCACTATCTTTGTGAGAGTGCCAGTATTTTTTTTTCTTCATTTTGTGTATAACAAGTAACGACAAGTGATCAGTCGCAGCAGTTGAGGCAACATTTTCTCCATTGAGATAGACCTTTCACCCATTGAGGATGGACTGATGTTGCCACAACATGCATTTCCCATAGACACCTGCCCGAGTATGTCCGGGACTCGTCCTCAGCGGGTTGATGTTGATTCATCAATTCTAATCCTCACGCCATATTGTGCTTTCCACAATTTGCTTTGACTGTCTTTACCAGAGTCTTGCGATTATTCTCAAGTCATTCGGTTTAACGTTTTACTGTGCAGGGCCCGATGACCACTTAACCACCTACTCCATGCAGTGGCTGCTGGCCAATGCCCCGGGTCAGAGGTCCAGTGATGGGGCTGACCAGCTCCAACCACTGTACTGGGACCAGGAGATCATCACCTCCAATCCGCCCCAGGATGTTCACATCGATGAGCTGCGCAGCGCCAGTCGCGGCGGCCTTCGCAAATGCCTGGAGAATCTGCACGTCTACGGATTCACGTTCGTCTCTGGTCTCAAGGCTAGCAGAGAAAGTACAGTGGTATGTGAAAGACAAATGCATGAGGGGTTGATTGTATGATCATTTGTCAAGTTTTGAAATGCTGGATGATGAAAGAGAACTTTTCCTTGCATTCAGATTATCTTATTCCAGAAAGAGCAGTTACATTTAATCAGTAAAAATACATACACGATGAGAAAGATGATGTATAAGTTGAATGACTGTCTGTATGTGAGGAAATCACCTCAAAGTGACTTCACTTAGGAGTCACACAGCTGTCTTCAGTAAGATTACAATAACCAAAAATCAAATACATTAAAATCGTGGTTGAAAAAAAAAATACATAGATATCAACGTCAGCATAGTACTGGATCACCCAGATGATATATATGCCGGAATTTTTGTGACTTCTATTTCTGTCTCTACTTTGCCATAGTGTTTGTGACTTTATACTAATTTGTAAAACTTTCCTGTGCTTTGCAGAAGATAATTTTCCTATATTGTGCAAAAAGGGATATATTTGAGCAATGACCCAATACTTTATTACAGGTAATTGCTAATACATTTCACTTATCCATCAGAAATGTTTAGTTGTCCAACAGAGATGTTTAGTTGCCCTACATGATAATGTGGGCAAGAGGGTTTTTTTAGCAGCCTGTTTTATTACCTCTGAATGTTTCCCTGAATATTTCTCTTCCCAGGAGGCTATCAAACTTATAAGTAGCCCAATGCGCACGTTCTACGGGAGCATATTTCATTACCAGAACGATGGCGCTGTGGCAGACACAGGTTATACGTCCAAGGGTCTGCAAAACCACACGGATGGAACTTACTTCGATCATAATCCTGGGTAAGGTAGCTTCATCATCTTATCTTTGTTACACTGTTTCCAACATGTAATTTGGACAGGTCAGTAGTATGTAATTCCTGATTGTCTAGTAACTAACTACTGTAAAAGGGGAAATTTTCGCGGTGTTGAAATTTTCTCGCATTTCAAGCAACCAGAAACTAGCGCGAAAATGAAAGCCACAAATATTTTTGCTTGCCATATGTTCCAGTAGTTGATGTCTTGATTCCGCGGAATTAAAAACATACGAAACTCTTCTTACCTGGCCGAGCGCGAAAAATAAGTCGCATGAAAATATCCAGTTTTACAGTAAATGGGAGGAACTTCAGGTGATTTTAGGGGAATTAATTACGCACTAATTGAGTCCACACAATATCAGTTTTGTGCAGCAGTAGAGTTGCAGTTAACTTCCAGAAGTTAATGACACACATAACTGAGTCCTATTAAAGAATACTACATCTGGGCACAGCCATGATGATTAGCAAGAGAAGTCTTCAAATATATGCGTGGATGAAAAACATGACCCGTGTAAAGTTTCTGTAAAGTTACACAGCTTGAGGGGCTTCTTTCACAGCCAGTGGTACGAGGTCATGTTTTCGTTGGTAGGTATACATCTCTCAGTCAAATATGCTTTCAGCTGTGGGATTGTCATTCCCACAAAGTTATGAGAGGAGTGTTCCGTCTGCATGATATATATGGAGTCATAGAATTCAAAAAGATGACATTCCGTCAGTAGTGTGACAAAAGCTTAAGTATCTTAGATTTGGGTAAAAATCATGTTTTTTTGAATGAATCATCAGAGAATCAGTCATGTGATGATCTGTCCAATTCGTAGCTGTCTTGTAAGCCTAAAAAAATGAAGCCACCATGGCATGTCAAAGGAAAGACAATCACATTTGTTATAGTGCTTTCGCTGTCATAGTTTTTCCCCTATCCTGAACTTTTGATATACATGAAATGCAGGGTTTTGTACCCCTAATAGCGATTATGAAAGTACAGTGCACTCCCGTTACAACGAACACGGTTATAACGAAATTTCGTTATAACGAAGTAAATCCTCTGGTCCCAAAATTATCACCATTAAAGTCTATGGTACAAAATTCGCTTATAACTAGAACACAGTTATAGCGAAATTTCCGTTATAACGAAGTCTTTTCCGAGCGCCGCAGACGAAGAAAAACAAAAGAAATGTGCTCCGTTATAACGAAATGCGAATTGCTTTAGAAAATAAGTAGCGGAACAAGCATTTATAGCGTCTCTGCATGGGTGAACGCTTCACACCACTGTGTGTTCACTCCTTGTGTCACGCACAGTTTCTGAGAACTTGCGTTTGTTATTGTAATACAGTTATCCCATCACATTTCACATAGCTTTCCAGTGTGTGATATATATACGTGGTTCCTTGTTTTCGTTATATATTGTATTTGTTCGGTTATAACGAAATTTCGTTATAACGAAAGAAAACTGCCGGTCCCGAGCATTTCGTTTTAACGGGAGTGCACTGTAGCATTTGAAGACAGGTATGAAAAAGAGTTTAATCCAAATTTAGTCCAAATTTTGTGGTTTTAACAATTTTCTGTATGGTTTCATTGTATGTCTGACTGACCCACCAGAGGACTGGTGTTGCATTGCATATACCATGACGGCACGGGAGGGGAGAATACCCTGGTAGACGGCCATGCAGCAGCTCGGTGCCTGAGGGCGCAAGATCCAGACCTGTACGAGGCGCTGCGCACCATACCGGTTGTAGGCCACTACCGCGACGACGTCCATGATTTCCGCTGCTACCATCACACGATCGGTCACAATGTTTTGACAAACCAGCTGGAGCATGTTAGGTTAGTGAAAAGGAAATTCATGGAAAATATACTGATTTTTGCATAGGGTCATTTCACTTCCCGTAGTGAACACAGTGTCGTACCAGAGTGACTACCTCTTTTGTGAAAATGTTGACTGCATGAGTGAATATGAACCTACTGTTGATGTGCAATGCAGCTGTATATTGAACAATGAAAATTTCCCTGCATTAGTGCAATTATTGATATCAACATGAATGCAGATATTTTATCAAAGCATCCTGTGGCTTTGACTTTTGGACTATCAATGTTAATGTTGTCAGTCTGCAAAATGATAACACGCAAAGATAATTTCACTGGACTGACCATGCAGAGGGATTTACCACAAAACTATTTCCTCTGTTGCAGCATAGTTGTTGACTTTGTTGATGTGAAAAAGGGATTTATAGATACTGTTCACACCCATAATAAGGTGTCTCTATTTTACAGCCACAATGACTTCCGTGTCATAAATATTACCTCAAAATCAGAGAGAAAAACAGAAGAAGAAACATCTGACACAAGCAGGTCTTAATTATACAGTATATAGTCATATTACAAAAGGAGGTTATCTGATATTAAAAGAAAAATTTTTTTTGAAATGGATGCAAATTCTATTCTTTCCCAGTTTACATTAGTGCAATCCATCTTCCAGGGATCTCTTTTTTTTATAGAAAATGCACTTCAGAATAAGACAAAACACTACAAAAACAACAACTTGTGATTTCTTTTCCAGAGTTACACAAAAGGTTTTCAAAATACCAATATTTATAGGGGTTTATAAGCATTGCTGCAATTGTGTTTGTTTGTTTGTTTGTGTGTGTGTTTGTCTCTCCCTGGCTGTGGTATTTAGGAATTTGGGGAACCAAGTTTAAAAAACAAACAAACATGTATTATCAAATTACAGTGTAAGGGGAAAAACAACACAGCCTCCATCAGTTTGCTCTCTAAAAGTTTATTCAAAATTTGACCATTGTTGTTGTTGTTCCCACAGATACAACCCCCACGACCGCCGCCCACTCAATTACCTGTCGTACGAGGATGCTGAGCGCTTCTACACTGCCTACCGAGCCCTGGGCCGCATCATTGACTCCCCCGACAACGAACTGCAGACGAAGCTGCAGCCAGGCCGCATGGTGGTCGTCGACAACTGGCGGCTGCTCCACGGCCGGACTGCATTCACGGGAAAGCGTGTCATGGTCGGCTGCTACCTCGTTCGCGACGAGCTTCAGGACATGAAACGAGTTGTTGCCAATTTGGCAGTGTGAGAGAGTGGACACTGATTCATATGGATGGGAATTGACTTTTTGTGTCTGTCTGGGAGGGGAAATCTTGTAAAAAAAGAAGAGGTACAACTGTATATCAATGCATTTATGACTTTTAAACAAAATAGCGTGCCATTACAACTGTTTCAGAAATTGAACTACATTGACGTAAATAAGTACTCAATTCATCAGTGTTTCAGTAGTAGCGATGAATATGTCAATTAATTGCAATAAAAACAACTCTATACAAAATTCATTAATTCAAATAGAATAGTGTGTTTTACCGATCTGACCATGTTATGGACTATGCATGATAAGAAGGGTGCTTACATTGAATAGCAACTTTAATGCTGTATATTAGAATGCTTTGCAATTGGCCTTCAAATGATTAATGGGATTGCACCATGTCTTGTGTGCCGGTATTCAATTACAAGAACATATTCCTTTATATCAGTTGTTTGCCAAGATGGTATGATAATTGTGTACAATGACTGCACCAATGTTTTCAGTACTGCTATAAACACAGAATACTTTCAAATTTACATGTGCAATTATTCTTTCGTAAAAACAGCAGCAACTACTGTGAATGATGTCTTTGGAAGTAAAAGTTTGTTGTCTCTAGCATTCTCATTGATTTTGTGGTGTTGTGATAGCCTACTTTCACTGTCAATGCACCGGATCTGTTGAATTCATGAATGTAAAGTACTGTACATTATAGTAGCTCCGTCCATTCTTTCTGAAAATAAGAGATTATGAAATATATCGAAAAATAGGTTTGAATTTCTGACTTTATGCTCATTCATATCCTAGCTGTGATAATCACTCAAGTATAATGTTCCAAGTTGGTGTATGAGTGGACATTTTCTCAGTGTGGAAATTTATGCACATTTTGCAGAATATGAAATACGTATGAATATATTAAAAAGCACACAAGTTTGTTTTTTGCTTGCTATATGTAATACAAGTTCATATTTTGATTTTATGAAATTAAAAGATACAAAATTCATCTCGATTGGCCAAGCAAGAAAAATTATGGGTGCGGAAATTTCAGCTTTTGCATGGCATTATGACATTGCCATAGACTTGCTTGAACTCAGTTTGTATTCCCTCTGCCTGTTTTAAGCAGCAGGTCATGGGTTCAAATCCCAGGCCGATTCTATTGTGTTTCACTTGGTCTCTTTTAATCAAGATAAACATGTGTAGTTTTACTTTCAATAGAGAGTAGCAGCTATGCGAATCATACATGATATGATATCTGCTTCTGGGATGGAAACCTTAAAGCCAAAACAGTTCTTTTGTGCTTGCAGAACTGTTGACTTTTGCTCTATCAAAATGTGAACACTTATGTATGAGAAATGAGTGGAGGGATGCCATGATAACACATTTACCATTGGGTGATGATGAAAATGCGAAATATTAACCAAAAAGGTTCACTGGAAGCACTTCAGTTTCAGAGCTTACCTGATTGTGATTGCTACGGAACATTTTACATTTGATAACATTGATTACAATATGTCAAGCCCTGATGTATAAAATTTCCCTGTATTGTAAATTAATGTTTCATGCCCATGAAGGTGCATGTAATACATGTATGTGTACAGTTCTTCCCTGATTGCTCTGTTTTCCCTCACTGATTTTGATTTCAAAATTTGGGCAGCTGTATATTTTATATCAGGATGTGTTATTTTGTGACCTGTACTAATTATGTATAGTATACCAGGGAACCTTGATATAACAAGCAGCTTGGGCCATCCTAAATTTCCTCATTATATCAGGCATCTTGTTTTATTAGGAACTAGAAAAGCACTCTGAGAGCGCAGACCTCCGCCAAGCATGCAGCTTACTAGTATTTCCAGAGATATCAGTGACTTCCACCCATACGTACTTAGGCACCATGCTAAAAGTGTTTTGTACAGTATGTCCCCAAAAAAATTACAACGGGACCCCACGCAATGATATCTTTGAAAATAGTAGATCAATCTAAATACAAATTCAGGGTATGAAACTATAACTCATTGCCCACATCTTACAGAAAATCCCATTCGATTTGCTTCAGTGGTCAAAGAGAAATGAGGAATTTTGTAGAGGATGTTGGGAATCTCTTGTCCAAGTTCGCATTAATAACATCCAATATGATTATTTTTTTCAATGCTACTTCAGGGTCTGAAAATATGACATCTTAGCTCTATTTTGCAGAAATCCCCATTCGATTTGGTTAAGCGGTCACAGGGAAATGGGGATTGTATTAAAGCATGTCATGAGTCTGATTCTTCCAAGTTTAGCACTTCGGTGATTTTGTGTGTGAACAATAGACAGAACTTGGACAGAAGAGATTCCCGACATCCTCTACAAAATTCCTCATTTCTCTTTGACCACTGAAGCAAATCGAATGGGGTTTTCTTTAAGATGTGGGCAATGAGTTATAGTTTCATACCCTAAATTTGTATTTAGATTGATGCAACATTTTAAAAGATATCATTGCGTAGGGCCCCGTTGTAATTTTTTTTTGGACATACGGTAGTGTGCTGAAAGTCGCCCGATTTCCCAATATAGAAGCCTTTGTTACGTCATAAGACCTAAGCTGCACGGCGCGCCTTGCCCTAACAGAAACTAGAGCACGCACTTTAGTGCGCGCAGGCAAACTTCAAATACGCGCAGCCTGAACTCCCAAGTTCATTTACCCTACCTGCCAAAATATCAAAAATCCTTCATAAATTCCCCAAATATTCTCGGATCACTACCAAAAGTTAATCGTTTGGTACTTGTGTCATTCTCAACCTTTCCTGCAAGTTTCATCCCAATCCGTTAACTACTTTTTGAGTTATTTTGCGCACGGACAAACTAACGAACGACGGAACACACAAACCAACGGTAACGAAAGCATAACCTCCCCCCTTGGCGGAGGTAATAAAAACCAAAGAACAAAAAAGTAATTGGACCTGCAGAGTTACCTAGTTATATCGGTTTTAATATCTAACAAATAGAGCCTGTAAAATTGCAGAGTTGTATCAGTTATACTTCCGTTGTATATCTGACCTTGTTATAATGAGGGTCACTCTACCATGTGTTAATATTGTATCATAAACCAGAGTATATTATATATGCAGAGTTTCAACTATTTACTGTAAGTGATTTATAAAAGGCCATAAAAGCTACATTATATGATTACTAATCACATTGCATTAGAAGTGATCTGCCTCAGTATAAAAAAAGCTATAATTTTGTGTGGTATCTGTTGCAATCATGAAGAAAATTGTCTAGTATGATGAGTACTGTATATTTCATGATATCCTTGGAAGAAAAGATAACATTAGGCAGTTTTATGCCTTTATACTGTATGTTGCAACAATACTGACATAATATATATATTGGGAATTAAAATGATTTGTATTATTCTTTACCTTGGCATGTAATGTGTGATTTCTGTGTTGCACTGAAGAGTAAGAATGGGTGAATGTGGTCCATAGAATTTATAATCTCCTAACTTGCATAACAAGTTTTGAACCTTTTTTCAAGTGTTAATCCTCCCATGAAAGATTTATTCGTAGACTTGATAGTGCAATTTCATGCCATATTCAAGTTAGCCTTAGAAAAAATGCTTTAAATTAAAATGGTAAAGGCTTTGTCAAAATATATTATCATTGTGAAAGTTATAGAATTTTCACATGCTATCACAATACAGTAATACAAGGAACAACTGCACATGTATGCAAATTGGAAAATGTGATGCCACTACCTTACAAGTGTCCTGTGAATCTACTTCCATATTTTTTCCTTTTTCAACATGATCAAGCACATATATTATTATTGTTATTATTGTTATTATTATTATTATTATTATTATTGTTATTTTTATTATTATTATTATTATTATTATTATCATTATTATTATTATTATCATTATTATTATTATTATTATTATTATTATTATTATTATTATCATTATTATTATTATTATTATTATTATTATTATTATTATTATTATTATTATCATTATTGTTATTAATACAAGCAATCAAAACATCCCAACATACAAGCTAACGCCTGTGCAAAACAAAAGTGAGCAAAACACAGCTGCCATCTGTGTGTTACGTGTATCTGTATGCATGTACAATGGTACTTATGCAAATTAAATGTAGGCCTGTTGGTGTACAGACTTGCATGTCAGGGGTGGATCCCGGAATTCCGTAAAGGGGAGGCACTTTGCAAAATGAAATGGGGGCGTATGCAACCCCACCCCCCCCCCATTTATTTTCTTTTTATTTCTTTTGTTTTGACTAAAAATAAAGAGGTGTGCTCGCCCGGTGCGCCCCCCTCTCGATCCGCCACTGCATGTCATGTATGTTTGTATGTTTGTAGAAATGAAGGGTTTGTTTGCAAAAACCGATAAGTCCATTTTTGAAGATTTTGAAGTACGATCTCTGTCAAAAAGTACAAAATAATACCTTTTAAATGATATGTTGGTCACTACATGTAAAGGGATATTTTTGAAGTTATGGTCAAAAGAATAAAAAAAATGCTCATTATTCTCTGTATTTTTCTTCAACTTTAATCGCAAATATCTCCATTTGGCAAATATGGACTTATCGGTTTTTGCAAACAAACTCTTCAAATATATGTAGGTGTGTATGTATGTATATATCGTGTGTGTGTGTGTGTGTGTGTGTTTGTTTCCCTTTTACACTTTAATATACAAAAATTGTGTATAATGTCACAAATGTGAACCATGTATAAGTGTTGCTGAGATAAAGAAGATTTGAATTATGCCCGAGTCATACATACCCATAATCATTGTTACTATTGTCATTATCATAATCATATGTTTGTTTCTTCTGTATTATGTCAGTTCCAAAATATTCATCTGAAATAGAGAAAAGATACAATTGTTTACATGTGATCAAACTGTTAATCAATTTGAGACTTTCAAGCAGAGTATCTAGAAGCACTGGGTGCGTTTCTAGCTTCTTTGCGTCCAAGCGTGTATACTAGTAATCCCGCCACCCCCGCTCATAAAATAGAACAGTCCAAAAACTTTATTTTCGTCCAACACGTGGGTGTGGTTCACACAAGGTCCGCGCCGTGCTCCTTGCGCCTTGCGAGCTGAGTGGTAGGTAACCAAAAAGAAGGTAACCTTCGCTTGGTTGCGTAATAAACGTTGTTGCTTCAAACTGTCGATAAACGTTTTGGATTGCATCAACTTGAGAATATCCCGTGGTTTAAATGAACCGCCATTTAATTGTCTACCAACTAAGTGTTGCCTCTTAGACTCATCGGTAGCTGACATTATGGGTAAGTATTATCAACCTTTGTTTTGTCTGTCTGTGCTGTACCTGATGTTCACGAGAGTTGTTCTTTCCCAGTCCTAGTCCCACCTGTTCAATTTGATGGGCCTTGTTCACCACCTCTGGTCGGCGGGGATATGTTCCGAGAAGACTGCGTCTGGCTTCACGGATCCGGATCCAGGAGGAGAGTGGTAACGTCAATAAAGATAAAAGACTCCCCCGAACAGACGGATCTTTCTGTCTACAGATACCTGTGCAGCAGTGTCATCAAATAAACTTTTTTCCCCCTTGCTAAAAGGTTTACATACAGACAGTCTAAGTATACACATAGCAATTGTGGAGTGAAGAACATGAAATTTCTCCATAAATTCAGAGACTCCAACTCTCCCGTTTTTGACGGGAGATCTCCCGCCGAAAACCCATTTTTGCAAAATCTCCCATTCTCCTGCTTGAGAGTGAATTTCTCCCACCCTGGCTCTGTGTCTCCCGTTGGAAAGAATTTCTTACACATATTGCTTTTGTATGTTGAAAAAAATAAGCCTTAGATAGCACCGGAGAGCATCTAGAACCCTAGGAATTTCGCGCTTTGCACACATCAAGATGGAGTCTCTCGTTTGCTAGGGGTTTCAGGCGGGAGAATCTCCAGATCAGAAGGTGCTTTGGGTTGGAGTCTCTGTAAATTTGAGGAGTATTTCCAACATTCATTCCACAGTGGTGATATCCTAGGGGACAATACATGAAGAGTTTGTTCGCAAAAACCAATAAGTCCATTTCTTAAGATTTTGAAGTACGGTCTCTGTCATAAAGTACAAAATAATATCTTTTAAATGATATATTGGTCACTACATATAAAGGTAAATTTCTGAAGTTAAGGCCAAAAGAAGCAAAAATTTTCTTATTATTCTCTTTATTTTTCTTAACCTTTAATCGCAAAATTCTCCGTTTGGCAAATATGGACTTATCGGTTTTTGCGAACAAACCCTTCACATGATCAGAATGTTATCAATGAACTCTATCAGGAGATAATGATAGAGCTATGTAAGCTGTTTGTTTGTTCATTTTCCATTTGAGAAGATGGCTGGATAGCCCATATTCAGCTATGCCAGCCAAGCTGGTCTTCTATGGGGTCCAGTTGGATGTGAGGCGGGACCACTTCACCGGGTTAAACACCCTGCTCTTTGCGATTAATGAATGAAGCGGGATCTTTCTCGTGCATGAGTTGTGACTCTATCACACATGGGACCTCTATTTTATGTCCTATCCGAGGGACAGAGTGTTTAGCCTCTTGCTAGAGGGGACGGTATGATTACACACAACGTTGCTCAGTCCGGACTCGCTACCGACTGAGCCAACTCACGCCAAAAATTCATTCCACAGTGCTGATATCTTAGAGGACAATACATGATCAGAATGTTAAAATCAATGAATTCTGTCAGGAGAGAATGATATAGCTATGTAAGCTGTGACTGGCTTATTGGCAGGGAAGACAAATCAAACCAGTGTACCCCTCTCCCCCATGCATGCGCACTCACACCAACCTGAAAGACATTTATAATTTACCATTTGTAGAGGAAACAAAAACCCATTATTAGTGCTTTAAGATAGTTCTAAAATGTGAGTTAGGGATAGAAACAACCAATGTAAAAATTTGAACAAGTATAATCGATGTTAAGTATTGTTCTAAGATACACCAAATGTGAACAATGATTGTGATAAAAATGTTTCCAGACTAAACCGTTAAGAGTTATGGTTTATTGAGAAAAATACTGATACATGTATCTCGTTAAATTTTAGGCTTTATTGTGAAAACTTTATATGATAGGATGTTTTGTGATACAACAGACCTACACAGATGCATCAAATGTGATATCTGGGAGTGAACATTTTTTAAATCACTGCTCCCAAAGGTAAACAGGGCCTTTAACTGTCTTTTTTTTATGAATGATGCAGGCTTCATATTGTCTCAGAGGTGGCTGTGTTGAATTTCAAAGGCAAAAATGATTCATATAGTTTGTATCATCATCATCATCATCATCATCATCAAGGTATTCATATTTACATCTATGGTTTTGCTACCATTAGTTGTATGTCTATTTGCATGTTTACAAAATATTACTAAATAGTTATTTTATGAACAGCTTTGGATTAAATTTTCAGAAAAAAGTTAGTCATCACACAAAGGAATAGATTTTGATTTTGGTATTGGTTCAGATCACCTTCTGGATTCAGATTTTTTGTAAAGGATTCTTTGTCATTGGGAAATATGGTTATTTTCAGCATTGCATTAGTATAATCACCAATAAAAAGTCTGATTACTTAGCATGGCCATCACTCTTTTGTACACTAACAATGATGTCAATGTGATTTCAGATGCCAAAGGTATCTATGGTTTGATGGTCAAGGAATCTGATAATTAATGCAGATGATGTGAATTCCATGCAGGACTATAATATGGGGTGGAATTCAAAATACGAGTTGAAAATAGCTGCTTGGCAGAGGTCTGCACTTTCTGAGTACTTTTGTAGACTTTGCAAACTGAAGTCATGTTTCTGTAATGTTTGGGAAAATCATAGAGACCATTCATATTTGTTGATGTTTTCCAAGACAGCTTTTACTTTACGTTGGATGCACATTTCACTGTCTGAATGGCTTGGCCTCCAAAAAACACTTGATGAGATGAAGTTCAGCTACAAAACTGTAGGCCTTGTGTTCACTTACCTACACAGACAAAAACTGTGCACCCTTTTATTTCGTGTGTATGATGCATTGTCTGTTCTACATTTTGTACTTGACTGACAGTCCACAGGTCTTGTTTTGCAGAACTTTGGCAAGAAGATTCAATATCTTTAGAAGCACATTAGAAAAATATTTAAGAATTATTACAATCAAGATATTCTTACCATCTGAAAATGGACAGAATGATTACAATCAAGATATTCTTACCATCTGAAAATGGACAGAATGTCTTGCTGATTAGAACATTTCCTTTTGGTAGGGGAATCTGTATTGGTACAATCATCCTCTTAACTCTTTATGTGCCATGGTGGAAACCCCCTGTGTGCCACGTTATTCCGAGGCACGAAGGTAGTCATGCTTTGAGAAAGGATTCTGTTTTTCTAATTTCTTTAACCTCTACAAATTTCTGTTAGGATGGGCATATATAGTAGGCAAAGTTAAAGAGGAATGCGAACTTTGTTTCGATATAAATTGTATGACGAATCTATTTTCAATTTCTCTTCCGAATGACCAGTTGCTGGGCAATTCCGCAGTTAGGTGGACATGACATGGATAAAAGAAATGTGCCTCTTTATCTTACTCCTTGATTTAGGTATCAACTAATGCCATGGATGTTCATCAATCATTAAGGTCTTTCAAATTCAGTAGATTTTATTTTTCGTATTTATTGATTTTGCGAGATCTAAAACCATCATCTAATATGTACATGTGGGACTGGGGATGCTGAAATTCACTTAAATGCAAATTACAGTGGGTTCCTTTGAAATTTTTTCCTCCAAGCTTTGCTAAAGGGTAAAAGATGAATACATTTAAATACTCTAGAAGTCATGTGACATTTTGTCAATTACAAAAGGGTGAAATGACCTGCGGAATTACTCCGGACAAATGTAACGTTACTAACCGTAACGTTACTAACCATGCTTTTGGGGGTCTAGCTAAAAAATTATCGGTCGAACTGCTAAAAAAATTTGCATGAACATTTGTCATGATGCAATAATTGAAATTAATGCAACACTTTGTTTGAAGTAACTTGAATTTTTGCACACTTTTTGTTACAAGACATTGATTTTTTTGTCATGTCCTTTTTTCGTAACGTTACTAACCAGCCCTTTAAGTTGCCATAGCAATTCTAATATTTCTTGGATTGTATTCATTCTTTTCTATTTCATAAACATGGGAAGGATGAATATGTTTTTGACATAATTTTGACTTGAAATGAATAAATGGTAATTTTGTAGTAAAAACAAATATCTAAATTTGTTCAAATGTAACGTTACTAACCGCGGAATTGCCCTGCTACATTACTGTAAAGGCATGACTTTGCACATAAAACCGTGACAGAAAATTAATTCCAGTTGGAAACACCGCTTGATATTCAATCACCACATAGAATGCAAGCCGTATATGAGAGGAACAAAAGCACGAAAAACGCTTTCATTGTGCCGCGGGATTAGCAGTGATTAGCGATTTATCGATCGGTTTTGGCGGCTTTGTTTGTTGAGCAGAATATGCGAAGTTGGCATGCCATCGACTGAGTCAGACGTGCGAACGTGGCACATAAAGAGTTAATTGTCTTTTTCATGGCTTCAAATTTGAGATTTGTGCCTGGCGTTCATTCTTCAGCAAATTTTTGTGTATCTCTTTGTAGACAAAAATATTGTAGAATTGACCATGATTATTATTGAAAAAGAATTGGCTTTAAATTGATAGTGTGCATGACTAAAAATGTAAATTTTGTAGAAACATTGCACAAATTCCCTTTGTTAGCACTTGAGGTAAATCTGTGTATGAAGTTGCCTTAAATTCGAGCACCACAGATATGCCTACTGAGTTATGTTATCAGCTTTAAGAAAATATTTTGAGCATGTGTGTAAGGTTCTGTGGGGGATAAGCTGCATGCTTTTAATGATGCTACCATGGAAATGGTGCAAGCTGAAATGACAGGGGAAAAAAAATTCTCTGCTGACTGAAGGCCGCTGCAATCCAAAATATAATGCTCATAGAAATTGCCCCTTTCCTCATTTGAATGTTATTACATTTTTATCGAAGTGCTGGTGGGGAAAACGGGAATCATGATTCTAAATAAATAATAACATGCAGAGATGATGGGACTCTTTTTTTTCAGCTGCTGCGGCCGTCATCGCTCGTGGATTACATTAAGAGTAATCATGCAGCATTGCTTCATTCTGTGGTTAACTGGCAAGACGCGCACAAGTTGATTCATCATCATTCATGCAAACCAAACCTGCCCCTGTTGACAATCCGTGGAGCTAATTCTCTCTCCAGCTCCTCCTCCCCCCCCCCCCCCCACCCTCCTTCTTGTAGCGTTGAATTTTGTGGCTTCCCTGCCGAGAAAAGCAAACAAAACAAAACAAAACAAAACAAGAAACAAAGTTCATAGTGTAGAGTGTATGTTGCCATGCTGGATTCCTCCATAATTCATCTTTGATGTCGGTTCTGCGGAGGATAAAGATGAGATTGGGGCAGTCTCCAGAGTGTTGTAGTCTCTTTCGCCATCTCCAAACGAGATATTCCGAGGCATACCTTCCACCCCTCTCCCTTTTTTCTTCATCCCATTGTTCCCTCATTCTTGGGCTTTGAAGAGCTCGCTTGGCTGCTCGGGAAGGGAGAAAGAGAAGATCGAGAGAGAGAGAGAAGTGAGGGAGATGGGGGAGACATAAAAACTCATAAGGCATCAAGTCATCCGTTGCCGTGGCAGTGGAGGAGCTGTTGGGGGTGTCGCTCTCTCTCTCTCGCCCAGGCACCATGCCGACAGAGCAGGAGACGCTGGAGTTGATATTCCAACTGCTGAGCGAAATAACGATCTCAAAGGAAGGTGAGCTCCCGAGTCTCTTAGCTGCACCATCTCACACGAAGTGCCAGTGCACATGAAATCTCAAATCCTGAGCACCTTGGTCAGTTAGGGTGGATGTGAAAAATGCAAACGCTTGCCTGTTTTTAAAGTATCCAGATGATTACATGGCTAAGTAGTACATGTACATGGACACTCACCGCCACTTGTGGTTTGATATGTCTTCGTACAATTCCATTGAAGTGTAGTCACATGCTGTCCGTCCTTTTTAGTGCTTATAAGCATGTCGCTAAGATCCCTGCTAGCTATAATTGCACTCTCACAAGGCTCAGGGGCATCATGTCCAGATTAGTGCAACAGGAACTGATTTAAATAGCTGTATTGACCCTCATGTTGGTCATCGTGTATAGCTGAGTTGAATCTGAGTTATTTAATTTTTTTCCCATTTAATCTCCTTATTGCATAAAGGACTTGAAAATATTCAGTGTTTGCTTGGAAAATTGTGCCTGAAGATCGTGGACAGATTTGAAAGATAATCCTCTGATTCAATACAGTGTTACAATTACAATATTTTATCCTTTCTGAAGAAATGATATCTTGTACTGAAACACCAAACAATTGATCCTAGCTTGGTTAAATTGTATTTTACGTGAAATTCCAGTTAAAAACACTGACTTAATTAATGGACTAAATTGCATGTACCCAAGTTTCAGGCAAATTTATGATCTTACATGTTGCAATAGTATTGATACATTGCTCAGGGATAGATGCCTCAGTAGTAGACAATAATTATAAAGAAAATGTGAAGAAAATTCCATAACTTATCTTTTTTAATGAAAAAGTACTCATTCCATCAACTTCTAACTGACATATATGAAGAGTAATTGATACAACAACGTACTCTCTCTGCCTTCAGAAAGGGGTGAGTCAATTGCTCTTTCATTATGGTATAAAAATGAAAGTGCATGGAATTCGGAAAGTATATATATCCTCTACTGCCACATCACAAACTGTTTTGCCTGCTTGTCCACAGCACATACATTTAACCAAAGCTTTAAGATTCATTCTGAATGGATTGTTCACTTATCCTCAAACATCACTTTGTTCATCGAATTTTGCTGCATCAGCTGAATTCATTTAAGTATGATTGTGGTCAATTTTCCTTTTGGTCCAATGCGTGTTCAATCAAAGGTTTTGTTTTGATCCTTTTTTAATGACCATCCTCAGCGTAGACAGTGTGTTTGTGAATCATTTACTGGACTTTGATGTGTTTTTAGATGGTTCCTGGTGTATTGGAGTGTGATTTCAGTAAGCAACACGTATGCTCGATGTAGGCCTGCAAATAAGTTATAGTATTTCACTGTATTTCATGAGCATGATTTGTGAATTCCCAGCTTCCTCATTAGGATTAACAATCGGCATGGATATGCACGTTGGGATTAATAACATTCAAAAATATTCTTCTAATGTCAGTACTGTCATGATTATCCCTGAGCTGTTATCTATCAAAGACAAAAAAGAATGCATTGTTCATTGACAACTCACGTAGGATGCCTCTGCAATATTTTTCTTTTTTCTTCAGAATTCAAAATACTGCTCAGTTCGAGTGTGGTTTGCCTAGAATGCCTAAAATTGTGTTAATATCATCTATCATTGGGAGTCTACTTCTTTGTGATAGTTATGATGTTAATGATAAAGTTGATTAAGACAATGATTAAAAGAGATAGACTATTGTCATCATGATAATACTTTTACAACAAAGGCATGGTAACAATGCCAATGTTAAAGTTTGGGGATTATTTGCCATCTATGTTTGTGCATTACCGAAATAGAGATTGAGATTTTGATGAAATGTTCAACCTCTGTCAACAAGACAGTCCTAAGTTCTTTTAATATACCTCTGGTAGATAGTAATTTTGTGATTAAATGTATACAGCTACTTTGGTTTCTTTCCTTTCTACACATGTCAGTTCATATGTTTGCACACTATGAATGAAAATGGCCTCACATCTATTATAACTTATGGAAATGAACCTCCAATTTATGTAAATTGTAATGAAAGATTTAACATGAAATCTGACAGTCTTTGAAGTCAATGTGTCTAGACGCCTCTATTGTAAGATTCAACATGAAAACCTGGCAATATGAAAGGCCAGTATGCAGCAGATTTTTTTTTCTAGCGCTCTGTCTCGCAGCAGTCACTCTATTCTGTTTAATTAAAAAAATCCAATCTTTTCATTGTGTTTTTCATTTTGTTTAACAAGGAAAACATTGAACATTACGTCATGAATGGACATACAACTGTATTCATTGATGTATCATCACAGTACACATGTCATACATGTAGTTATGAACAAATATTCAGTAATTTTTCTGATGCTTGAGCATGCAGTGTTTTGTGTTAAGCTAGTCTTTCATCTGCCAAAAGGAATGGCAATTTTTACAATACTCTTTTTTCCTACTTTCATCCCACCCCTTTCCTGCTGTACTGAAGTGAAACTCTACATCAATATGTATATCACCTAATGCACCCTCATAGGATTTTTTTTTTCATTAAAAAAAAAAAGATGTGATGTATTACCCAAAAGAGAGAGTCATTAAATATTGACCTTCTGTACCGAGAGAAGTGAAGCTGGATTTCCATTTTATGTTGCCACAATACACTTTGAGCAAGTTAGCAAGATTGTGTGTACTTCTTCTCTTGTCTTCTTGATTGTTGAGCTGACTCTCTATACCACAGCTACTGGACCAGTACTGTGGGATTATTGCATTTGATGCATCACGCGTTACCCCGGGGTACCGTAGTACCCCGGGGTACCAGGTTGTGTAGCGCCACCTCACGTCCACTCAAGGACAGCCGCAGAGAAATGCATGTACTGTGTATGCGTGTACATAGTCATTCCCATGCCACTGCATATTATACTATGCATGCATGTTACGCTGTGCTAGCAATAGCGTGTGCTTCAGTGCAGTGCAGTGCAGTGCAGTGGCTAGCGCGCGCTAGCTCCAGCACCAAAATAATTTCCATTTTTTGGAAACCCAGGGTGCAACCTTTAAAAAAAAAAATAAGTCAACAAAATAGCGGATTTTTATTTGGTACCCCGGGATACCATTTATGTCATCCATTGTTCAATGTTGCATATACATGTATGAGTTAAAGGGATTATTTACCATTTGGGGATGAAACAAAAACCCAGCTTTAGTGCTTAAAAATAGTTCTAAAATGTGAGTTAGGGATAGAAACAACCAATGTAAAAAAAATCTTATAAGTATAATAGTTGCTGTTAAGGATTGTTGAATATATACAAAATGTGAACAATAGTTAAAATGATGAAATTGTTTCTAGAATAAACCGTCTTCAGTTATGGTTTATTAAAAAATAGTGATATCTCCTTTTAGTTTGGACTTCATACCAAAATTTTTATAGGGTAGGATGTTTTGTGATGCAACTGACCTACACATATCCATCAAATATGATAACCCAAACATTTTTTAAAACCACTGCTTCCAGTGATAAACAGTACCTTTAAAGGACCACAGTCACTTTAAAAAAACACCACTTTGATGGCCTCATGTCTTGATAAGTTCGCTCTATCATATCACAAGAAGATGCTATAATGATTTCATGTCATATGATCAGAGGATGAACTTGATGGCCAAAGAAAAAGTTTCATGTATGAAAACCATTTCATCCCTTGTTTACCTTGTAGCAAGTGTACAATGTATCTGTCATTGTAAATGGTTGTTAGTATGTAGGTTCTGGATTCTTTAATGAATTTGTTCCGTTCTTTTATTTCTTAATTCATTCTGTACTTCCCTGCTTATAATAGATTTATTTTTGTAGAAGATCAATAAGTCTTAAAATGGTCATAGTTATATAAACTTCAATTGATTTTTGTTTCTAGGGTAGAATCTGGAAAATACTTCTAATTAAATGCATTATATACCAGTTGCAGTTGAAACAAAACTCAACTTTAGTGCTTCAAAATAGTTCTAAAATGTCAGTTACTGATAGATGTAATAACAACCAATGTAAAATGGTTAATCAGTGTAATAAATGTTTAAATTATTGTTAAATATACAAAATGTGAACAATAGTTAAACTTGTTTGTAATGAAACTGTGATATGCCCTTACATTGTAGGCTTCATTACAAAATTTCCATATGGTAGGATCTGTTTTGATACAACTGACCTACACATATGCATCAAATGTGATAACTCGAACATTTTCAAGTCACTGCTCCTAATGGTTAACAGTTCTTTTAATTACCGTAACCAAAAACAGAAGATTTTACATTAATCCATGAGGTAAATTTAGCCAGCCACATTGCCTTTTCTTCTTTGTGTGAAAAGCAACACTAAGCTCGGCCTTTAAAGGGATTGTACAGTAATGGTTGAGGTGAGGATTCAGCCTGTAATGTTTTGAGAGATATTTAGAAACCACTATATAAAATGTTAAAGAGCATACAATTCTAAGGGAAATCAAAAGTTAATGTGGTGAAAATCGGTTTTGAAATGATGAGATGTCTAAAAACAAGGGAAAAAAGAGATCCTGATAAAAGTCGTGGCCTGTCAGTTTGATTAAGAGTTCAAGGCCATTTCAAAGCCAATTTTCATGAAATAAACGTTGCATCCTTCTTGAAATTTACATGCTCTTTCATATTCTATAAGAGGTTTCTCATTATCCCACCCAAAAAAAATTGTTATGGGTGTAAGCCTGAATCCTCACCTCAACCAGTACAGTACAGTCCCTTTAAGAGAGGGGGTGGGTAAGGCAGAAAAAAGTGCTTTATGCCTTGCAGACATACAATGCGGTATAAATGCACCTGTTGATATATATTTGCCTCTCTCACTAGCATGTGTAGACTTGAGTGCATGTGTGTGTGTGTGTGTGTGTGTGTGTGTGTGTGTGTGTGTGTTTGCGTAAGATATAACTTTGGAGTAGCCGCGGCGGTGTGGTAATCGGATGTGAGGCAACAATGCAGGATCTGAAGTAGATGTGAAGTGTGCTGGTTGCCATGGTAATTAGTGAATAGCATCACAGTGCTTGAGCCAGACACTGTCAGTGTGGGAAATTCCACTCTTTTTCCCCCTATAATTGACAGCCACTGACAGTAAGAAGAAATGCAGGTTTCCTGGATCAGTTGTCCCAATCCATTATTTCCTGGAATGCATTTTGCTATTAAATATTTCATTCTGCCAGTGGAAAATTTGACATTTTAAAAAGAAGTGAAATTGAATTGTAAGCACAGTTTGTTTCCATAATGGTAATTTAGTCATTTTTACCTCCCTTGAAGTTCTCGTGATGAATGCTTCATTCAGTCTGAAGACTGTAGTATTTTGTTAGCAAGGAAACTTTATCAAATTTGAGCTCATAGATTATATTCCTTGCATAACATAGCAGGTGGGAATCTTTGAGGAGTAAAATTTGATATCTTTTCCCATTCATTACCTCTGCCAAGGGAGGAGGTTATGTTTTCTTCTGTGTTGGTTTGTTGATTTGTTTGTCTGTGTGCAAAAATAACTCAAAAAGTTGTGAACGGATTTGGATGAAACTTACAAGAAAGTTGTGAATGACACAAGGAACGGATGATAAAATTTGGTAGTGATCTGTGAATTTTTATGGAATTTATGAAGGATTTTTGATATTTTTTAAGGTAGGGTGTTTGAACTTGGGAGTTCAATTAAGGTGCGCATATTTGAGGTTTTCATACGCGCACTAAAGTGCTCATGCTCGTTTCTGCTAAGGCGAGATGCGCCGCGAAGCTGGAAGTTGATGATGTAACAAAAGGCTTCTATATTGGGAAATCGGACAACTTTCAGCCAGCACGCATATCATACATAAGAGTGGAAATCACTGATCTTTATGGAAGAACAGTGGTGAAAATGTGCTGCTTGGCAGAGGTATGTGCTCTCAGAGTGTTTCTCTAGTTTAAATTGAAAAGTCATGACTGACCTGTGGTGGACCTATCAGATAATAATAAAGGATTGGTCAAATGCTGTTCAGCCATTGAATAAACACGATATGTGATATGGTGCCATTTGTAATGTTCTCCAATTTTTGTGTTAGCAAAATGGCAAGTAAAGGAAGTGGCCTGTAATGAAAGGAAACAAATAGGGTATAAAATGCAACATGGGTACCCAACTCACACATGAGATGCACAGATTGAAGCTGTGCATGGTTATAGAAAGCTGGCTACTGCAAGAAATCCAGTTGTTGGTGTGCATTACTTTCAATGGGATTAGACTCATCCATATGATATTGCCGTTAGAAATATACGGAATGTTTCTAACCTCGACATTTGAAATGCCATTTTGGGGAGGTTAAAGGTACTGGGACCTAGGATTCCAGAGAGGGCGCTTTTTGATGGCATCTTCATTATGAAGATTGACAATGTTAAGCTACTTAACTGTCAATCAAAGTAGATCTTAGGCATGTAGTGCATGTGGTCTCTTTTGTACAGGCTAGATACTCACAATTTGGTGTACATAGTGTAAATATGGTGCATGCATGTTGGACTTGACCAATCATATCAATCTAATGTAGATCGTGATCTAGTCTTAAACAGTCTGCATAGCAATCTGTTGACTATTATGTACCTATCACACGTACTGTATGTACAAGTTTCCATTGCTCGCTAGTAAAGCAAACTTTGTCGTTGTAGGATCTGGCATAAACCAGACATACGACAACAGCTGAGTCAACAGACAAACTGAGCTTAACATTATTTTGACTATTTTTTTTCCATACTCACTGTATGAATGGGTTTTATTCAAATGTGTAGAACATGACAAACTTTGCATTTTGCTTGGGTCCTTGCAACACCGCCCTCTTGAGTCCTGGGTCTGTTTCCCTTTAATTCGTGAGATGAAGTCATGGGAAAGTAGCATACCAAACCCTAAAGCGCATTGCTAATTCTATTATGTTCCCTGCTATACCAGCCATTATCTAATTGATATTACATAATCAAGGTCAACGGACTATTGTGCAGCTGGACTATATGTCTGAAAATCATTTCATTTCAGACCCCTGTAGCAATCTGAAAATAATTGCTACAGAACATGATTATCTGATTATGCTAATCTGTTCTGCTGATTTTTATTATCTTCTCCCAATGCTTTGAGGCATCACAGTGTCATTCTTTGTCTACTAGGCAAGCAGATTCCTGTTGGTTGATCTCCTTGGAAACATTGATGGTAGTCCCCAGTACAAAGATCACTCCAATCACATCTTTTATACATTGTTATTATGATTTTGAATATAGCAGACATTATATACCTCATTTCTAGAATCCTCTCATTTGATTGGTTAAAAGGGGAGTCATGAAAAAAGCTGTGCCCTATTTTTTGAGTTACATGTACTGTGACCGGGGCCCGGGCACAGTTAGTAAATAGGTTTTAGAGACAGTCGCGACCTCGTACACGTAGATCGCTCATTATGTACACACCAATGATACGAACGCCGCGCATTCGATCAGCGTGCTGTAAAAGAGACTAGCGGACTGGTTTGGAGACAGTCGCAACTCGCAACCCCGTACATACACTGTGTACAGATAGATGATCACTCATGTACGCACCAATGATATGGCCGTCGCGCTGTCGATCAGCATTGATGTAATACGAGTGCTGTAAAAGAGACGTAAAAAAGGCTGTAAAAGAATCTATATTTTTGGTATCTATATTTTGGAATCTATATTTTCGGTATATAAAACAAATAATGACTGCTTGATATTCGGGGCACAGTTAAAATTATGTAGGCCCTTGGTGATGTGAAAACCATAACCATGCCCTCAGCTTCGCTTCAGGCATCGGTTTTCACATCACCTTGGGCCCATAATTTTAACTGTGCCCGTCATAGCAGTCATTATTTGTATAATAAATGTATGCTCTAAAATGAGTTCAGAGACAGTGTTTACAGCAGAAAAGAAATTTGCTTACTGGTAATTTATACACATGTTGTATGTAGTACTCATCTCTCACTCATGCATACACACACACACACACACACACAACATCAAACTTGAGATCATCTTATTAATGTGTAAAAGTTAAGATTGTTGTTAAACTTGATGTTTCACTACTACGTTGAATGAGGATTCAAAACTGTAATAACATAATAGTTTTTTTATGATGACCAGGATTAATGTGTAGATTTTAAAGTGGTTGGACAAAAGAAAATGAACATAAAAGAAAAAAAAGTGTTTTGAAATTTCCATTTTTCTTTTTTTTTCTCTGCACATGAAAGTTCTTATTTACACTATATACATAGAATATAAGAGGCAGTTTGCAATAATTTCATGCCACGAAAAAAGGCCATTGGCTCCAATTCGCGAAAATTTCTTTCCACGAAGATATCGTGTTTTGCAGTAATGTCCAAGCTGTACGAGGGACAGATAAGTGCAACAGCAGAAGTGTATGTAAAAGTGATGATAATGATACTACACATTTTATCTAAACTCCGATTGTAAAACTATTGTAAGGTGCACTGTGAAGCAAGAGAAGATGAAGAAAAAAATCCAATATGCTATTGACAATTTTACAAACTTGTGTGAGCTATGTGCTGAATGCTTTTGCTGTCAGTGTGAACTGGGGGTGTTTCATAAAGCTGTTCATAAAGGTACGAACGACTTAAAGGACAAGTTCACCCTCATAAACATAAGGATTGAGAGACTGTAGCAATATTAGGAGAACACGTCATTGAAAGTTTGAGGAAAATCGGACAACCCGTTCAAAAGTTATGAATTTTTGAAGTTTTTGTGTAGTAACCGCTGGATGAGAAGACTACTGCAGTGTATGAATAACTTAGATGTCACATGCGTACAATAATATAAGGAAAATATAAAGAGAATTTCACAAAATTCCATCTGTTGAAAAAAGTACATATTCCCTTGACTCGTTACGGACATATGTTAGGGGTAACATTATTCCCCCTGCTTTTAGAAAGAGACAAGTCAAGTGCTCTTTTATTATGCGAAAAAAAGTGAAAATATGTTGAATTTTCTTTACATTTTCTTTATCCTGTTGTACGCATATGACTCACAAGCTGTAGTAGTCTCCTCATCCAGCGGTTCCAACACAAAAATTTTAAGAATTCATAACTTTTGCATCGATTGTCCAATTTTCCTCAAACTTTCACTGATGTGTTCTACTAATATTGTTGCATTTTCTCAATCCTTATGTTTATGAAGGTGAACTTGTCCTTTAAGAACGACTGGTGATCAGTTCTGATGTGCTACACTTAGCAGAATTTCAATAATTCAGCACAAGAACTGATCTCCAGTCCTTCTTAAGTCGTTCATTTTTTTAAGAACAGCTTTATGAAACACCCCTGGTCCATTTGCAGCTTTGCTTGTGTGATTGACATTCAGGGAAGAATAATGGCTCTTTATGATTTCAATTTTTGATCCAAAGAGGAAGTTACTTGGCTGTAGGACTAATAGAGGGGTGTGTGCGTGTTGATGAAATCAAGTTTATGAGGTAATGACCACAAAGTAATAAATTTCATATCAAATTTATTGACTCTTCATTAAGTGATTTTGTTGTTGATCATAAAACTAATGAGTCCACACCATCGTACCCTCCATTTAGAAGTTGATGAGTTGATTCAGCTGTAACAGTGACAAACAAAGCAACAAAAACAAAAACACACTCACACATAAACACATAAACACACATGCACATACACATGCACATGTGCATGTGTGTGTGTGTGTGTGCTTACCTACCGTACACAATATTCCTAAATTACCTCTATTAACATATTAGCCTGTGGTGAAGGCCATGGAAGAATTAAAAGAAAAAGTGGCAAGGATATTTCCATGTAATAAATGAACAAATACGTCTTTGTGCCTACGTACTTCTGCCTTCGAAGGCAGTGTCCAGATTTGTAGATGGTGCAACAAAAGATGTTTTGGAAGATGTCCAAGTTCCAAAGTGTAATCAACTCCGAGTCAGAATCCACCCGTTGTGGGTAGTTGCTTCTGACGTAGTAGGGGATTAAAGGACAGATGATTGGTCAGTCTCTATTGTTGTTGTTTTTTTTCTTTCTGTATGTGTGTGTGTGTGTGCTTACGTGGGAGTAGGCAATGTTGACGTCATCATCTATTGCCGGACGTTTGAGGGAAAAATGAAAACTCAGGATTTGTAGGAAAACTAGGCAAGGAGAACTGTCCAAACACGTCAAAGTTTTTGAATCCTCCTTGACCACAAAGTTCAATTGTGTGCTCTCATGCTTGGCTTCCTGACGCAAGAATGACTGCTAGAGGTTTTTGTCCCTTAAGGTTTATTTCAGTCCATCTTAGAGGCATCCATTGCAGGGCTGTATGGCTGTACGTCTGTCAGTCTGTCAGTCTAATACTCTTTCCTTTCCCCTTGTCTCTCATTTTCTTTATTGTATCAAAGAATTAAGTCCTGGAATACATCAAATCAATTTATATCTATTTAAAAAAAAAAAAAATTAATATAGTTTAAGGATGCGCTCGTTTGATTTGGCTAAACAGATATATTCATTAGCTTGAAATATTTGAAATATATGTTGAATGCATACATACACTACATACATGAATACTGTAGGCCTACATACATACATACATAACATATGTGTGTGTGTGTGTACATACCAGAGTATCTTTTTATTAGGGATTTGTATAATATTATCATTATATGGCACCATCGTTCTAATGTAATTTCATTTTTTTTTTAGCATACAGTATTCTCACAAACTTTGTAATTACAATACAATTTGGGGGGGGGGGGGCAAAGAGAAGCTTTCTGTATTAAAGTAAGAATTACAAAGTAGTGATTCAAATGGCATAGATTCCTGTGAATGCTGCCGCAGAGAAACATCTGTATGATATGAAGCCGTGTTTGCTTTGCATTACATGCTAGGCCTCCACTTGTAAATCATTCTCTGGTATATGCAGTATTTGATCTAGCTCTGGTGTATCTATCAACTTCCTCTCCCCTGTCCCTGTTTTGAGAAATTCCGACTTCAGGTTATAGTCACTTATACCAAAGTTTGCATTGTTAACTGCTTGAATGGCCTGCTGCACTTGACTACTCACCAACAGAGCAGACAGATTAAACTTTTAGTACCTGCTTGGAATGCAGAAAGGAAGACAGAGTTGCAAAGAGATAGAGAGGAAAATAAAATGGTTTAAGCAGGGCTCCACACTAACTTTTATTTTTGGTGGCCCAAAGGCAAACATCCGACCTTTTTTGGTGGCCCGATCAGGCCACAAAATTCTTCATTTCTGAAATGTTGGTGGCCCCGGGCCACCGTTAGTGTCGAGCCCTGGTTTAAGGCAAAACAAAGTTTTCAATATGCCTGCAGAAACTTTTGATTTTTGCTCTATAATGAGCACATACATGTGGTTTGGTCATGACAAAAATGTGAAATATTGGCAAAAGATGTGAAGAGTGATTTCCAACTGTGCAGGGGTTAAATCATCATTAAACCAAGGACCAAGACTTGAAGACTCACATTTTCAAGTGATTTTAAACATGGATGTTTCTACAACAACCAGAAATCTTGCTTAGCATGGCTTTTCAAACCTATGCAATAGATTCCAAGATTTCAAGTGTTGATATATTTGAGTATGAAATGTGGTTCTTATGTACTTCAAATTTTCTGAGAGAGAAAAGTTTAACTAGGCTTCAAATTTGTTATCTTTTGCTATATTTTTCTCCTTTTGAATGTGTTTAATAAATAATCAGCAATAACTGTGTTGTAATCTTTCAGCCAACCTTGTTTTTCATGTTTTAAACTCCAATAGGGATGACTCACCCGACATTGTCCCTTTTCCAAACTTAAATTTGTGATGTACGTGAGGTACATTCAAAGGGCATTGAAGGCTGTCATGTACAAAGCAAATCCACCATTTGCTCAGACACGACTTTGCGACTTATTTTGCTTGTTTCAGTTCAGTGGTATTAGGGCCTGGGTGGAGGGGGGTAAAAAAAAAAGGCCAGCCAAAGAAGAAAGAACGGTAGGAAAACACCCTTTTCTTATATAGGGTAATAAGGTATTGTGTGCCACACCGATAGTGTGTGTGTGCGTCTTGTGAGTGGGATATCTTACTTCTGTGTGTGTGTTTGATTTTGTACAGTCAGGAGCTGGGGTCATCCATGCATGCAACCACACAGTCAAGATCCGAACACACACCTTCCACAAGAACCATTCTATTTCCCTTCATGGCGGTGACGTAATTGTTCCGGAACAAAAAGTAAACTTTGCGCTGCCTTCAAAGTGTGGGAGAGTTGTATTCGCAGTGCATAGACCCACGTATAGTGAGGGAGGGCATGTTTTGATCCACAAGAGCACACTTTATTCCATTTATACAGATAGTTGGACGAGCACATTTTTGTACTGGATAAACAAGACATGTCCAGTGATAACTTCTCTGCTCAAATTGTAGTGCATGGTATCCTAACTTGGAGTAGTATGTAGCAGAGGAATCAGATCATTTGAGATCCAGGTGACCAGGAGTCAGCAGCAAGTTCAACAAAAGTTCCAGTATATACTGGGACCAGCTTACTATGAATGACTACCAAACCAAATAAAAGCAAGATCAGAACACTAGCTTCCACCACTCAGCCATCGATAGCAATGCAAGCATACTCTGCTAGTTTTGCTGCAAGAGAAAAGATGCAATGATGCTGAGCTCTTGCGTGTGCTTCGACATTGATCTTTGAACCTCCGTTCTGACTGCGATAATTACATTCTGTAAAGATACCAGTGTGCGGCTCACATCTGGCCATGTTGACAACATGATTGGACGATGAACTTGAAGTGGACATTTGACGTAGTAAATACAAACTGATCTGACTCCCTTCTCCATCTTGTGGATTCTTTTTTTGGAGAATATTTTGGCAGAGCTTCTAAGGACAATATCAGCTTCCTTTTCTGAGTTGGAAGAGAGAATAGATTGATAATCATGACCAAGGAAACCAGGAGAAAAGTGTTTGAGGAACACGGCCAAAGAGCTGGTAAGTTGGTTGCATTTGGAGTAGTCATTGGAAGTCATTTGCATAGATGCTCAGGATTACAGGTGCATAGTAGGATGAGTGGAGGAAAAGGAGGAGGAGGAGGAGAATGTGGAGGTGGAGAATGAGCTGGAGTAGGAGTAGATTGCAAAGAAAGGGGATTCCATGGTTTACATAATGTACCAGGGTTGCCACCTTTATTTATAATTTGAGGAACATGGCCCAAGAGCTGATAAGTTGGTTGCATTCGGAGCAGCCATTGGAAGTCATTTGCATAGATGCTCAGGATTTACAGGTGGTAGGGTGAGTGGAAGGAGAAGAGGAGGAGGAAGACAATGGAGATGCCCTTCCTAGGAGAGAGAGAAGGAGGGGAAGGGAAGAGGAGAAGAAGAAGAAAGGGGATTCTGTATTTTTTATGATGTTCCAGGGTTGCTGCCTTTATTTGTAATTTGACAAACGTGAAGAAAGTTTGATTATTTGTTTGTTTGTATTTTCATTGTCCCTCTGAGAATTATCGCTATAATATAGCCCATTAAGTCAGCTGTCCTAGCTGGACTTCCATGGGGTCCAGTTGTGAGTACTTGGGGTGGACCACTTTACCGGAATATTCAACATGGAATTTGCGATGAATGACTGAGGCAGGATATTTTACATGCATGGAGATGTGTCTCTCTCACACAGGGGACCTCCATCTTATGTCCTGTCCCAATGACAGATAGTGTTTTGCCTCCACTAGAGGGGACAACATATTTAATGCATGGCTGTCTGCAATTTAATCTTGGTATTTCTGATGGCTTTTAGCGTGGTTGCTCCGCAACTTCCCACTGAAATGTCCTATTTTTTTGTTTTCCTAATTTGGTCATCTTGCTGTGACATTTTGCAGTGAGAATGCTTACTGCTAAACAAGGATTTGTTACTTTTGATGACTTAATTATACTCGATGCCTATCAGATGGTAGAATCCTCACTGTGACCGGACATTAAATATGCAACTATCTGACGAGGCTACACAGGGGCGGATCAGGGAATTCTGTAAAGGGGGTGGGGGGGGGGGGGGGTGGGAGGGCACAACTGATATTTCTGGTGCCAGTATACAACATAGTAAGTCACTGGTGGTAGTAATCTCAAGTTTGTCGTATATATATTCTACTTCTAAACTTTGTTTGTTCCAGCTTCATTGAGATTTAATCATAACTTTTAATTTCTTTGGCATTTTTTTTCCTGTAGATGCATTTTTCTCTTCTCTTTGAAGTGCTGAAAGGCTTTTGCCAATGATACTTGTGTGTATTCATGAAAGAAGCTTCTAGCTTAAAGTCTGAAAAACTGTCATTGCCTTACATTAAACAATTTGTAGCTGGCTGTTAGGACAAAAATTCAGTGTTGAGGAGATGATGTCCAGCACTGAAAGACTTTAATGAGGCTTGGATGTCTATTGTCATGGGAACACAGCGCTGTGTCAACATAATTGGTATTATCTGTGGGATGGGCCACCTGAATTTGTCACAACCTCCCAGAAACCAAAGTCCAAAGCCAAGCACAGGAGGAGCTCTGGTGTGGCCATGAAGGGATGACCAAATAATTACATAGCAGAGTTCAAAGCAATTCGTTTGAACTGAAAGGAAGCATGTTTTATTAAAGTCCTCGTACAGTTTGAGGAAACCAAGGCATCATGTCTATTTTGAAATGCTCTCGAGAGAAGACAGCACAGAATGTAAATAGCAGATGTTTACACTAGACCTCTGTAGCCACACAAAATTCTGAAAGTCCATAATACAGAACTTGACAATTACATTTTTCTCTAATTGCCCATTTGGGCCCCTACAACCTTAAATCTGAAATTCTGGTTGCCCAAAAAAGAAATGTATTGGTCCGAAGTGAAAGGAAATATTAAATTTCATTTTGAATCTTACATGTAGCTGTCCGATCAGGCCACCAAAAGATAAACCTTTTTATAGACTTTGTTGCCAAACATTAGTTTTAAGTGGCCCAAGGCAACCATACCACCAGAGCACAATATTTGTAAATCAAAGTTGTGGTATTACTTTATCTAGGGGATCACTACAACAACAAGCCTCTTTTGCATGCTTTTTGTGATTCCTCCACTATCATTTGTATGTTCAGTAATTTTTTTTTGTGTGTGTGTGTATGTGGATTACCAATGTTATTTTTGAATGCCTGATGTAAAATGTGGAAGTAAACTCAATTCATTCATTGTTGAGCCCTGCCAATATCCACTGATATATTGTCTGGCCTCTCATGTTAGCCTTTGTTAAATGCCCTCTAAGACCCCGCCTACAGTGCAGGGCTGGGCCGAGTCTGGGCCGAGCCCAAGCTGAGCCCGGCCTCAGTTGCGGTACTCGGCCCCGCAATTCTGTCTGTTTACAGTGGAGGGCTCGATCGGCCCGGGGTTTTAATTCAAACCTTTCAATATTTTGTCGTAGTGGCGCTCTGCTTGTAAACAAACACTATTATTGGGAGGGCGCTGGTCGCACTTTGGTACCGCATTTGGCCCAGTTTGCGTTTACAGTGAGAAAAGGCAGGGCTCGGCCGCGGCCGAGCCGTGGCCGAGACTACCTCCAGAGCTTGGCCAAATGCGTGGCCGATTTTGGTACGGTACTGCATTTGGCCTTCTGCACGTTAACAGTGAAATGAATGCCGGGCTCGGCCGCGGCCCTGTAAACGGGGTCTAACTCTCGCAATAAGCCAGTTCATAATGAGCTCATATGTGCATATTTGTACCGACAAAGTTTTTTTTTTCTCCGTGAGTTAGGTATTTCACTAATTTTCAAATTAAAATAACGCATAAGCTTGCTTGAAGTAAAAATTTCTGGAATTCATGTTCAAGCAAAGAATGATTTGCATAGACCAGGTGACCAGAATGACCCATCAGTTCACACATGGAGCATATTGAACACTTTCGGTGATCTGCCAAACCGTGCTTCCGCGCGAATGCTACAACACGTAAAACGGGTCTTCCACAAAATCTGCCATAACTTTTAAACTATTTAAGAAGCAAACTTGGGGTGCCCCTATTCTGAAAGTGGACACTTTAGGGATTATTTATGTGTATATATCATTATTGTATTAAACATTTGTAGCAGTGACGCAATTTTGATCAGAAAAGTACCTTATGAGTAGATTTGTCTATGGCGAACAGTCCAAATTTGACGAATTTGAGCATATTTTGCCGTCTTGCAATTCTTCCACACGGGATATCTCAAGAACGGAAGGTCGTACGAACTTGGGGCGGACGGTTTCAGAAAGTAGAGATTCTGCCCATTTTTGTGATATTTAAGAATCTTGTTCATTGGTTGAGCAGTCCTCACGCAAATTTGCAGTAAAGCTAGACTACCCAGTCACAATTGCTGTCATAGGGAACGTGTACAATCCATACAGAGCTATCACTTGACGAGACTACCAACGAAAATTTGAGCCTCCCTGTGATTTCAAGCTTTTGTTTCTCTCCAAATATCATTTTCAATGCAATATCCAGATACAGTTGTATGTGAGACATTATCTAGATACGTTGCAGCCTTATGAACAACATAACTGTTAAGTTTGGGAGCAAAAACAACCAAATATATTCCACATTCCGTCTCATTTTTTGATGATGGCTCTAGTCGGACTGGTGCATTTCCTTCGGAGGTGGTAATAATGTAAGTAGTTGCAACAGTCGCTTGCCACCTGCTGTCTGCAATCGGGCACTTATAACACATGTTGTACACAGGTAATCAACTGAAATAATGTTGTAAAGGAATGATAAGGTCCTAGACTATATCTCAACTGTAGATTTAACCTGATTTCTGTCGCCTACACACACACACACACTACGCATGAAATTATGTGAACATGATGTCCCTCCACGCACAGTGCTGCAGGCCACCCCCATTAACGTGTCGACTAGCCACGCGCCCCACACGCACTCACTTTCGCCAGCGTCTGCTACCTCGGATTTTCTGCGTGAATTAGGGCGAAAGTTTTCAATATGATGCATCCATTTCATTGTTTTGCATCGAATGCATTATGTTTGCATAAATATATGCATAAAATAATGCCTGCTTGTTTTCATTTTGCATTGTGTTAGAAAAAAAAATGTTGGATATTTGAATTAATTATATCTGTTTGAATTAGCTGTCAGATTAAAATTGTACTGTGCTCAATTTGTTCGTTCAATTGATTTTGTATTTCATTTATGTCTGTAAAAGAAATTCAGAAATAAAATAAAATCAATCAATCAATTAGCAAACTTTATCCATTAATATTGCCAAATACTAATAAGGCTCTAATGAATGCTTTGTTGCTGTCATGTGAATGTGCTGGGAGGCAATGGTAACATCTTTATGTGGTTATTAAATCTAATGATTACTTTCACAGGATCTCGTGCAGTTCTCATCCAGTACGTACAGGCCCTTAAAGGACAAGTTCACCTTCATAAACATAAGGATTGAGAGAATGTCGCAATATTAGTAGAACACATCATTGAAAGTTTGAGGAAAATTGGACAATCCGTTCAAAAGTTATGAATTTTTGAAGTTTTTGTGCAGTAACCGCTGGATGAGAAGACTACTGCAGTGTGTGAATAACTTAGATGTCACATGCGTACAACAATATAAGGAAAATATAAAGAGAATTTCACAAAATTTCATCTTTTGCAAAAAGTACACATTCCCCCGACTCGTTACCGACAAATGTTATGGGTAATATTATTCCCCCTGCCTTTAGAAAGAGTCAAGTCAAGTGCTCTTTTATTATGCGAAAAGAGTTAAAATATGTTGAATTTTCTTCACATTTTCTTTATACTGTTGTACGCATATCAGAGAGACTCACAAGCTGTAGTAGTCTCCTCATCCAGCGGTTCCAACACAAAAATTTTAAAAATTCATAACTTTTGCATCGATTGTCCAATTTTCCTCAAACTTTCACTGATGTGTTCTACTAATATTGTTGCATTTTCTCAATCCTTATGTTTATGAAGGTGAACTTGTCCTTTAATTGGGCAAATGTGCCCGGCTTTGGCTCACACAGGCATTTTATTTTAAACAAATATTACTCAGACATGATTAATAGGTTCTGTCTTCCTCGATATCATTATAAGAGTTGAAATATTGTGCTAGTTTTTCTTGCCTGCTGATGGACCCCCTCAGAAAAAAAGGACTCATATAAAAAGCTTCATGATGACTTTTACAAATTTCTGACAAAAAAAGGAAATGCAAATTCTGGGAACAGCTTGATGTTTCATGATCTAAATAGGAGGTGGGGCCTTGGTTTCAATACATTTTGACTGACACCTACAGGTACTGCTAATCTGCCCATTGTATTTTGATGAACTTGAGAAACCATTTGGCAAGGTCTGCTAATAATGGTAGCGTATTTATGACTCAGAATGAATACATGAGTTATAATAGGCCTTGTGCCTACAGATCCAAAGTCCAAGTCTGCATATATGGGCTTGCTCAATTCGTATTGGAATATTTGCGTTACACCACACAGGTGGTTAAATGCTATCATGTGATATGTTTTGCATGCAATATTCCAATATTTAGCCCTTTCCTCACCATTTCACAAAAAACAACAACAACAACTGTACATGTGCATGTATGATAACGAGTGTGTGTGTGTGTGTGTGTGTGTGTGTGTGTGTGTTTATGTATAGTATAGACCTATGTATGATAATGATATATGAAGCTTTGGGAGATTCACAAAGAAAAGTTCTTATTTTCACCTTTAAAGGGAGGCAGTCCTGAGATTTTCACTGTACTGATAATTAAGAAGAGTAAAAAATAAAACCTTTCACCAGTTTATACGCGTGCAAATTAAAAACTGTCTCGGAATGCAATTTTTGAAAAATAATTCCTGCAGGCGATCGTGTAAGAGCCTGCAAAAAGATGCTACGTCATTCATGCCCTACTCACCAAGTTTACAACTGTGCCTCTAAAACCAATTTAAGTGTTCAAATGATCAGTTGTAATTTTATCATGAAATGTGAATGTATGAGATTTTATCATTTCAAACAGAAAATTTCAAGCTTAGTTATATATAATTCATGTAAATGAATATCGTAAACATAATATTTTAAAATCAAATATACCATTTACTTGACATCAAATAGGCACGGTCCTTTTCTAGCTTCCGTCCGTGTTGCATACTACTTTGTGTACAAACCACTCTCGCGCGCGAATTCTTACCATACTAATGTACACAGTACTCCGTCTAATGAGCAGAACACGGCTGGGAAGAGTTGTGCCTCCGGTGACGTCTGACTCTCCGCCAAGACTTGCTCATTAGCATATTCATCGTGCAGATTCACACTTTTTCAACCAAATCTACGAGCTAATTTGGTGATTTGAAAGTTTCTTTTTGGTGAAAGTAGTTCATTGGGGGTACCAACAACAACATATTTTTTCAAAATACGTGAGGACTGCCTCACTTTAATTTTACAGCTGTATAGCAATTATTGACTATTTGTGAAGTAAAAATGAGCTACTGTATGTAACGGGTACCAAATATTTTGCGAGGTTATTATTTCATAACTTTTGCAAGTCAGGTGCTGTTTCAAATTTAAAGACATGCAAAAATATTGACTTAATTTTTAGATCCCAACATGAATGTGACATGCACGCATACATTTCTCCATTCAGTACTGTACTCCACGATTGCAAATTTAACCACTCGCAAAATCATTGGGAAGTCGATCCCCATTCGTGACTTGCTAAACTTATGGCGTATACGGTATGCATAGTGCTAGATACATTGTATGTATGCCCCTTAATAAGAGCTGGTGCTAGAAATTCTGTGTTTGAAGAAATTCATCTGCTTCCTCTGTGTCCGCATAAGTCCAAAAGTCTGATGTTACGTAGGATCTTTAAACATAGTATATTATGATTGTTGTTTGAGAGCAGGACAATTTAGTGGATAGAATTTCTGGGGGGGGGGGGGGGGTGGAGCAAACAAAGGAAAAAAACTTTTGAGATTCCAGTAAACTGTTCAGATTTTATATACAATTTTGTTGGAACTTGCTATTTTTTATGATATAGTGATGATCAGACTTGAAAAGCGATTAAATTGTGACAATGGCATTAAGGGTAGGGTGAGTTTGGTAAAGGTCACAGTTCAATGTCATGATCAAGGAGGTACTACCTAGTACTTCCGTGGTCATGATTATCTAAATTCCAATGTTTCACTGTCCATGCAATGTATTGTAGTATGAAAGAGATAAAGCCAAGATTTCACATCAGGTCACATTCTGAATTATCACCATTGCTGAGCTATTCAGTCGTACTTAAGGAAGTTCATAAAACTAGGGTCAGTGTGAACAGGTCAGTTGACTTTATACTAGATTCAAAATGAAATCTTGATTTAAAAAAAAAACACATTAGATGATTTGATTAAATGTAAGCTTCTAACATTTTACTATAATACATTTGAATAAAAGATACAATGTACACATTTGGAAAGAATTATATGCATGTCATCCTTTTATGATTGTATTGCATGGCAAAAAGCAAAGTTTTTGTTGGATAGAGCATGGTTTTGAATAGAATGGCCAGTGTGCGTGTAAAAATATACATGTACTGTAACTGTGTGCGTAATTTCAGTGTAATGGAGGTACTGGACATTTACAGTGAGCAGAATAATGCAGAACCTGGTATATTTCTGATACCATAATGAATGTCCTTATGATAATGAATTCTCAGGTAGGAAGTCTGTAGATTGTTGAGAAAAGGGAACAAATGTGGGAATTGTGTTGTCTGATCACAGAAAAGCAGCTTATAAATTCAAGTAGAAAATTAGGAGTTGATTTCCTGCACATAGTCCCATGTTATATTCATCACTTATCACAGGCAGAAGTAAAGACAGCTGCAGATACATGTTGTAGACAGACAGACACACATACAAGTGTACATACATACATAATCTATACACACATACATACATAATCTAGACACACATACACACATACATACATACATACATACATACATACATACATACATGTAAACATACATACAGCTTTACGGACACATTTACACATGATATAGACACTATTCTCTGCTCTGCACTACAACGTACATGCTACATAACTAGCTCAGTCACTATATCGATTTCTGTTGGCTATAGCAGGAATCATACAGATTTATTTTCATATGAGAACCAACTTTAAGTGTGCAGATTGACAGAACACAAGCCAACAGCAACAATAACAATGATGACATAAACAGACTTTTCTTACATTTCTACCCCCGCTGTGAATGTCTCTGGCCCTGCATCTATTCAAACTACTCACTTAGGCTTGAAATACTAAATGCGTTCTCAGGATGAAATAGCTTTGAGTCATAGAGTAGATTTCGTAAACATACCCGATAGACTTTTGTCCCATTAAATCTATTGATGGGCTTGGCAATTTTTCTGAAAAGGGGTTTGTGTTGGACTGGCATGTTCCGGGTCAGATATAGCACCTATCACCAGAAGGGAATAAAAATCCATTCATGTGCATTGCGCACACCAGGAAGGGATTTATTGGATGGATGGCGATTTTAAAACGTTCCAAAGTTTTGGGGATGAATCGGCACTCTTTGGGCAATTTTTATTTCTGACTGTATATCCGGCTCACCTGTGATTGCTTGATAAGAATGAGGGCAAAGTTTGGTCTGGTGCTGAAATGTATCGGTAATCTTTAGGGCCTATTTGTATTTGAATGGAAAACGTCGCATGTCATGTCTGCCGGAACTAGCAGGATTGAAGAAAAGTGTATGGATGGACTCCAGTTGCTCCATACGTCCTTTTGTCGCAGTGAATGTTGAAACATCTCAATACCAGCTAGTTCTGATGCTTCATGCCAAGTTTGTTGTACCAGTGGTAGCCTTTGGTAAAATACAGATTTACAGCAGTTGAACAAGTTGTGACTATACAAGCTTATCTGATGTCTTAATTAGATGGATGTGGATATTCTTCTGGAAGAATGAGTTTTAAGATTATTGCCAGAAATCGTGAGTAAAGTTCTCTCTTTGCTGTCTCTATGTATAGCTATACATATATTTTCCATGCAAATATATCTATAAACTATCTATTTAGAGATGCCAACCCTTTGAATACTTGTTTATACATTATTTTGTGCTGTTTATTGCCAAATTTTTCATGGAAAATACTACTGTTACCGAAATTGTATTATTCCTTTTAATACTTTGTATTGTGTCTGTCGGAGGAAAGGTAAAAGTACTGTCTTTCCACCAAAAATGTGCCTTTTCACCTATGTAAATACTGCACAAGGTTGACATCCCTGTTTATGTCAACTGTCTATATATCTTTCTATGATCTATCTAACTATCTATTTGTTTATCCATCCATTTATATGTTTATTTATCCATCTATCCATTTATCAATCTATCTCTCCTTCTATCTGTGTGTAGAAGAAATTTCCTTGACTGTCTGGCAACTTGATTTTATTTCACAAGTTGACACGGCTCATGACACTGAAATATTTCTCCTCATTTTTAATCATGTGTTCTGGTTATTTTTAGAGGACTTCTTCTTTATTCAAATTAATGAAACTTTAGTTTGAATAAATATTCATTACCTGCTGCATGCTATAAGGATTAGAACTAGAAGCAGCACTGGCTGTATAGCAGAAGCTCAGTGCTGCAGTGGATAAGATGCTTGTCTGGTTATTGTGAGGTCATAGGTTCAAATCCTGCCTGAGTATGTATGGCCATAATTTTATTGTGGCTACTACTAAACACTGATTATTTTGGTGCATATTTACGTCAATGTAGGGCAATTTGTCAATAATTTTGCAGGACTTCCTCTTTTACTTTATTTTTCCTGCAAAATGTTGTTCAGAAGAAGGAACAGAGTTACCATCATTGCAGTTTGAAATGGCAACTCTTTTATGTTTTCTTTTTTTTTTTTAATTGGAGGCTATGCGTCCAGTGCGAGAATCATACCCACTTGACATTTAAATTATTTCACATGCAAAAGAGGCTTAGTGAAACATACTGAATCAAGAAAAAAAAGGGACTGTGTTTTCTGAAAAATATCACAATCAAATATATAGGTCCAGTCCAAGAATCATATAAATCTATACTCGCTTGACATTGAAATTATTTCACATGCAGAAGATGCTTGGTGAAACATAATGAAGAAAAAAAAGGGACTGTGTTTTCTGAAAAATATCACAATCAAATATATAGGTCCAGCCCAAGAATCTATACTCACTTGACATTACTGACATACTGAATCAAGAAAAAAAAGGGACTGTGTTTTCTGAAAAATATCACAATGAAATATATAGGTCAGTCCAAGAATCATATAAATCTATACTCACTTGACATTGAAATTATTTCACATGCAAAAGATACTGGTGAAACATAATGAAGAAAAAAAAAGGGATTGTGTTTTCTGAAAATATCACAATCAGATATATGATTATACAAGGCTCACTTGTGCAGTACATGCATTTTTTCTATGTGATATATCAATAATGGTGTCAAAGGTATGAGCATTTACAGGAGGTGCAAAGAAATTCTCAAATGGGCTTCGTCAATTGATAAACAAGGCTGAAACAAAAAGCTATAATATTTTACTGCTCTCCACAGAGCCTCATTTTACAAGTGGTGAATATTCAAATTCAAATTTATTCAAATTCAAATTTATTTCACATGCTGAAAAGAAAACATCACGTTCACAATAAAACAGAAGAGAAAAATATACAAACAAACATAGCACGTGAGGGATTAGTAAATATGACTCCAGTTTATCGTGTTAAGGCATGAATTGCATGATACTTGTGCCATGGTAGCCTTGAACTGTGTCACGAGAGAGTGATGGCATCTTTGGGGAGAACAGCGCCACCTAGAGTCAGATATATGGGAACTTGGAAGTCGTACGTGAGGATATGTTTTGTTTCCTGTGCTTCCCTCACAGAATTTGCTCAGGGAATATTATGTACTGCTTATTAAGAGTAAGAATGCAATCCTCAGCTAAGCAGATCTTTTCACAGAGCTTTGATCAAGATTAGATAAAAGGAGAAAGTAAAGACAAACATACAAGAAAAACAATTGTTTTATTACAGAAAAGGATCAATACATTGACACAAACCATCCAAGTATTGCGGCAGGCAATGTAACATCTTTCCTCTTTTTAACATTAAAATGCAGTCCTTTTCAAAAAAGACTCATTAAAAAGTGTGGTTAGAGTTGATGTGAAATTTCTTGGTTAATTCAACTATGGAATTCAGGGGGCATGACAGTAAAAAGATCCGTGTCGCAGTGCATCTAGCTTATTGTCTTCAAAATGTTGACATAGATCAACTTCGCTGAACACAAATCCATCAGAGCATGTCCCATGTACTGTGTCTTTTATTTCAGATTTTGTTTCGTAGAATGCTGGCATTGTTCTTTTTCTGCAACTGTTCTAAAAATTAGCAGACATTCATATTCTTATTTTTGGGGCAATTCAATTATGAAATGACTGTCAATATCTTATTCAAATCTTAACCCGTTGAAGACAATTCCCATGAATACTTGGGGAGGTGTTTATTGGAAATGCATGTTGTAAAAAAATGGCAACATAGTTAAAATCAGTCTGTCCTCAATAGGATAATCTTAATCAAACTTATCATTTAATTTTCTCACAATGAATGTACATAAATTTGAACTGAATTGAATTGAATTGAATCAAATCATGACCAGGTAATATAATACTTATGCTAGCAACAAACTTTGAGTCTATGAGTTATTTGGACCCAAACTCAATCCATCATTTTGCTGATCTTTTCCACGCAGTGCTGAAAAGGCAGCAGGCGCAGGAGAGTATCTACCAGGCCACCACCCTCCAACCTCCCCAGCCCTCTGGGTCGGGCTCCCTGGACCACCTGCCTCGAACTCAGCGAGTCAAGGCCTGCAAGAAGCTGCGGCAGGAACAGCTCAAGCGATACTACGAACGCGAGAAGGGCGAACATGAGAAAAGTAAGATGGCCGATACCCTTCTTCAATTCTCCACTGACACAGATGTCGGGCATCATCAATATTCTTAGCATGCTGAAATTTTCACTATAAATTTAAAGGGGAAATCCAGTCCAAATATAACTTTGTCTGATAAAAAACAGTAAAATCTTGCGAGTTCAGTGGTAAAAACTTGACTAAAATTGGATGAAAAATAAGGAAGTTATGTCATTTTGAAGTTTTGCTAATTTGTGCAAACCATTGTGCAGTGGATATGAATATGCAAATGGATGAGCTAACCATGTCATAATCTCACAATTTTCAATTGATCTTGTACCAAAAAAAAAAATGGCGAAAATTCATTGTTTCTGTCATTGAAGTCTGAACCATGATGTTAGTCCTGGTTGAACAATTAGTGATCATTAAGATATACCAGGATTTGAGCCTCGGGCATAATTGCATTTGAATGAAAAACTGGAAATTTCACAATTTAATGTACAAACTATATGGCAAGTTATGAGGGGCTGACATGCTCACTTTACCATTTGCATATTCATATTGACTGTTCAAGAACTTTTTCCTATAAAATTAGTAGAACTTCAAAATGTCATAACTTCCTTATTTTTCAACCAGATTTCAATCAAAATTTTACCATTGCACTCGTAATATTTCACTCTTTCTTATCAGACTAACTTATATTTGGACCACTTAAAGTCAGGATAAATTGGCATAGGAATAAACTGTTTGCACAGAAACATCAGAATTTATCTGGTGTCAGTCATATATTTCTCACTATTCACACTCTGCGACAGAAAACCTCTGCGACAGATTCATGAAGGATGAGGTATGGGATTATGAGAGTCTGCGTCTACGTAGTATAGTCCTGATCACTTCAAATTGTGAATTATTCTTCTTAAAGGATATTTGTGCAATCTTCTTCCGTTTTCCAAACTTCCCCCTTCCAAGGTATTCTGTGGAACACAGAGGAGACTACAATGGTACACTAGGGTGCAATATTATTCAGTGTCTTTCTTTACTTCTCTTTTCTGCATTGTAGTGAATACAAAAAGCACTAGCCTTCTCCCAGTTTGCGGTGCATATGTGCAGAGAGGCGTGAATTGATCCACCGCATTCTGTGGGGGTTTTCTGGCAGCTCTGTTATTCTATTGAAAGGCCAGATGATTTATGACAAACTTAAGACGTCACAACATGACAAAACTAAAGTGAAGAATTACCCACTTGCTGACCAGGATCATAGAAGTTGTGGGATATCCCACAGTTTACCCCCCCTCCTTCCCTTTAGTGTATGTTATGATCTCCATACATAGCTCAGAGATATGTCTTACAAATGTTTTTGGGTAATTCCATGAAGTTGGGGCAGTGTCCATGTAGCATCGTGATATTTGAAAAATACATTTCAGCATAACTCAATATTAATTATGCTATACATTTATTGTTTGTAGGCTTTACATTTGCATTGAGGCCATACATTTTCCTGGAAATTTTGTGCCATTCAGACTCAATTTTGATGAAGTTATTAAACAATATGTAACGGTGTCCTGTAGCATCGTGACGTGTCCATGTAGCATCGTGAAATTTTAAAATTTGGTCCTAAGAGACAAATTATGGCAATTAGCTTGACCAAAATTTGATGCAATATGCATATTTACTAGATTAGTCAGATAGCTAAATATCCCAAATTTCCTGTACACAGTTTTAATTTTAAAAGAAAATTACAAAATGTATCACGATGCTACAAGGTGTCCTTTTTTGTTACATTTGGTAGGACACCGTGTAGCATAGTGACACATTGTGTAATTTTCTTGTAAAAGTAAAACTGTGGAAAGGAGAGTTAAGATATTTAGCTATCTGACTAATCTAGTAATTATGTATATTATATCAAATTTTGGTCAAGCTTATTGCATTAATTTGTCTTTTAGGACCGGATTTTAACTATCACGATGCTACATGGACACGTCACGATGCTACAGGACACCGTTACTTTTTTTTTGAATAACTTCATCAAAATTGAGTCTGAATGAAACAAAATTTCTAGGAAAATGTATGGTCTCAATACAAATGTAAAGCCTATAAAGAATATATGTATAGCATAATTAGTATTGAGTTATGCTAAAATGTAACACTTTGTGCCCCAACTTCATGGAATTACCCTTTTATATTGTCACTTCAGTTCAGAGGTATGTGTTTTTGTCTGTTTATTTTTATCATAGCTTCATAGTCTCCAGGGTCTCATAGTTGTATCACTGTGGACTACTGGTACAATTAATGGTGAAAGCACTAGACTCGTAAACAAGAGTTCCAGATTTCAATTCCTACTTAACAGGTCCTTCCATCCTTGGACACGGTTGTTGCCCACACTATTACCGCACAACTCCTGTTGTGTTAAAATAGGCGCCTTGAATGCCAATAAAAAGCAATCACGTAGACAGGACTCGCCCTAAGAGTTGTGCTAAAACCGTTGAATGGATAATAATAAATAAAACAAAATAAAAACTCAATACCATTATTGTTGCCAGTATTTTTCCATCATTGTGAATTTGTGATTACTATTATTATTATTTTTCAGTTGGTCGCAGATTGTCTGGCAGACGCTCGACTCCAAACAGCAAGGGGGCAGTGGTCAACTTTGACATCGCCAATAAATTGAGGGATGCGGTCACCCGTTTCGATGACAAAGAAGGTGAAAACAGGAATAAGTCTTCCCCAATTTTTTGTACCAAGTGCTATCTTGTCAGTTGTTTGTGTTTGTGTTTGTGTTGGTATATATTGGTTTGCTTTGCAGTTGTATGGATGTTTGATTGTAGTTGTGGCTGAAATGGTGAACAGAGAACAGCCAGAAAGCTGACAGCTGAATCATGTGAAGTGTGTATCGGTGACTCTCAGATCAGATGATGTTGAGGTTGAAGTGATGATGGAAAGCCGTGGTAGCGTTAAATCTTTATGTGCCACATTTAGAATCATTGATGGTATGCAGAGGTTTAGGTTGTAATTTTATTGTTTCAAACAAAGATTATTTTCACTGATTTTCATTATTATCAGTATAGTTATTATAGTCATTATTGTTAATAAGTGGTTCTTAGGTAATATAGCACAGACTTTTTGGAAAGTACTCAAGTCTGATGTTTGTGACAATGATCGTGAAACTTGTGCTGATGGTGAATTGTGTACTGTTGATGATGGGAATGTTGTTATGGTGGGGAACATCAAATGATAATCACACACACACAAAAAAAAAATGTTGATGGAGATGACGATGATGGTGATGATGATGATGTTGATGGTGATGGTAGTGGTGGTGGTGGTGGTGGTGATGGTGATGATGGTGACGATGATGATGAAGACAATGATGGTGATTAAGATGACATTGAGCATGATGGATATTGTGGTTGTAAGATCTGGGGGCATTTCATAAAGCATTTCGTCAGATATTTTTCTGACAAACGGTGATAAGCTACTGCAATCCTTGTATCTGATTGGCGGAGAGCAAATTTGTCTGAAAAAAAAAATGTCCAACAAAATGCTTCATGAAATTCCTCCCCTTAATATTTTTGGTGTTGAATGAGCATAACAAAATGCAATGGAACTTTTGATGATGTCCAGTCACTTGATATTGAGTAATGAGGCAGTTAGTTTGATTTGGCATTGTATATTTAATGTCTATTTGCTGTTTTCTAGATGCCTTTAAGGGTTGATGCACTTTCCTTGACTGAAGGGAGATGGGATCTGTTTGTGTAGGTTTTGTGAGTTTTTTATTTAGCATGAAATTTTCATGGTCTTGTTTTTTGTCACTGGTAAGACTGACCATTTGTTCGTTGAGAGAATGACAACATCCTTCCCAAGATTCCTTTCATTTAGATGAGGCTTACAAGGTTAAAATTTGCATTCTTTTGTATGATTTTTATGTGCAGTTATACACTTAATTTTTGCAGTGACATATTACCAAAGTTCTTTCATTACGGCAAGAATATGCTGTCAGGATGTCACATATTCGTGAACTAAACTCCCTTTAATAAATGTAAAGTCTATCTGAAATTGTCTTGAAACATGGGTACAGCTTAAATAGCTCTCTGACTTTAGTTCACATTTTTCCCCTGTTAACTTATTTCATATGCAAGTTGGTACAGGATTGTGTCTTTTTCTTATTAGATCCTTCCCAACCAGGATGCTGTTATTTGTGACCTTGGTATCAGCTTACCCACAAGCACTTATCACTCAACTACTGCGCTTTACTGATTTGCAAATAGTCGTTAAAGGTTTTGCAAGTAATCCTGCTGTACCCCAAAATTCCCCAGTTGCCGCACAAACAGTCCCCCACTAGAGCTTCTGTACAGTTTGTAGAGTATCATTGCTAAGCATCATGTCACCTACAATCTGTAAATATGCATACAATTGTGTGAGCATGCAGTGCTTTAGTGGTATCACTGATTGGCAGTTACGTAATACTTCGGCCGCCTCGTCCCCTCTGTCTGCTGCCATTTTTGGTGTTGGAGACGAGAAGAATTTATTGGTTTTGGGAGCAAACTGTAAAATCGCAAATGTTGTGCCATCACCTCCTGTATACTGTAGTGTTTATGAGGGGACTCAATTCACAGAGCATGAAAAGGTGTCATGTATCGGGTGCTGTTCGTTATTCCGAAGGTTGTTAATCCGAAACACACAAATTCCCTATACCTAGAGGTCCGTTAATCTGAAAATGAAAAAGGATTTTTTAATCCGAAAATTTGTGGCGTTATTCCGAAGGTTTGTTATTCCGAAGATTTGTTCATCCGAAAATGAAATTCGGAAAAACGAACCTTCGGAATAACGAGTTGTAACCTATGTATCATTAAAATCTTTGCAGCATTTCAGCACCATTAATCTCTTGATTGTCTGAATGATTCAGATACATGCATGACTGCTGACTTCTCTCTTGCATTTGACAACAACAATGTAGCTTCTTCTTGCTTGAGATTAACTGTAAAGGTGGAAATTTTCGCGGTACTGAAATTTTCACGCATTTTGTGCAACCAGAGGCTAGCACGAACATAAAAGCACGCAAATATTTTTGCTTGCCATACATTCCAGTAGTTGATGTCTTGATTACGCGGAATTAAAAACATGCAAATCTCTTCTTAACTGGCCTTTCGTGAAAAATTAGTCGCACGAAAAGATATCCACTTTTACAGTTACATTTAGTGATATACTCCTAGTTTGCTTTGCTTAGTATTGTTTAACACTGACATTTTTTAAATAGTAGGACCAAATAAAACAGTATATACAAGAGTTAAATTCATTCATATACTTTTTACTCAACTTTGTGTTAAAATGCACAAACCCTCTGAACTGTTTATAAAAAAAAAAAGATAGCTGCCTTGGATGAGTTGCCAATTTAGGGCCAAGCATTGTCACTTTAAGAATTCCACCCTTGTGGCTGCCAGAGGGCACTGTTTAAAAACTCTGTTGTACAAGATTAGACAAAAATCAGCGTCTGAGCATTAAGTCAGCGTCTACTTGCTTCATTTCTTTAGGGGAAAGAAAATATTAACAAACAGAGGAAGGCTTGGGTAAGATTAAATGACAGAGGGTCATATAAAAAGATATATGTATATATGTGTATTATATGTATATATATATATATATTATATTTATTTATATATATATATATATATGCATGAGAGATGAGGAAAAATCCTTAACAAGAAAAAACAAGACATAAAAAGACAAGACATAGATATAATTACTGAAAATGCAAGGGGAATGATAGTGACTGTAGGGTGAAATTACTGAAATGAGTGCTAAAAATGATGGCTATGGTAGTAAGTTGTAATTCATAATGAATTTTCCTATAAAATATAGATAGTAATCATAATACATAGATAATATCAGAAATTATTTTCATTATGTTTATTTTTATCATTGATGTTCATCATCATGAAAAGAAGATGTCTAGAAAAAGAAAAGAAGAAGAAGAAGAAGAAAGAGAAGAAGAAGAAATAGAAATCAATCACATAACAACCATGTTGGTGAGAGATAGGGATAGATATTTAAATTTGAAGGCAGGTTACACAACACCACAATAGCTATACTTTTTTATGTCTTCTCAAAATTTGCATGGAATCAGAAGTAGATGAAAAAAAATAAGAGCGAGGTAGTGTATAGCTGGAGATATTTCAGCATGGTACGGTAATATTTACCACCAATGCCATTCCATTCTATCAACACAGCTTCTTGTGCAAGTGGCAAAATAATTGAGTCAATTTCCATCACAATTTAAGCATTGAAGGATACCTACCGTGTTCTTAGTTTCCATGGCAACAGTCCTGGAGATACTCGTACTTAGTAGCTCACAAAAGTGTTCTCTCCCCCCCCCCACCTTCTCATTACCATTCACACTAAAATGCCAAAGAATCTGTCTGCGTTGGCTCTTGCAGGCATAGATGCATTTTTGTAAAGTACAAAAGTAAGGCTGGGGAGTTTTTGATTTCTTTGACAGATACTGTAAAGATTGAGTGGAGACGTTTGAAAATGAATTTCATCTGATCAGGTTGTGTCTCTCAAAATCGGAATGTATATGTGTGCGTAAAATGCAGTGTCATTGAAAGGGTACCCTTTTTTCGCTCTATGTTTACGTGTTTTTGTAAAGGAACCAGTTGGCAGTTAGATCATTGACATACCCCTGTTCAGACGCTAGCCAGTTTATACCAAAACCTGATAGAGAAACAAAGTATAAGGAATCATTGTATAGCCGATGGACCATTCAGACGCTAATTTCGACCATTCCAGAAAAATGTCGTATAAACATGCAGTTTCTCACTACGCATTTTGTTATGGTCATGAGTGGCAGGTACAAGGTCACCTTTCGTGCTCGCTCCCATTAAGCCCCACCCAGTTATACCATTCTATGGTTGCCATACGTTCAGGCGCACAATGAACAAGATGGAATGCTGATTCGTTATCAAGTTCTATTTCGAAACGATGCTCTGACTGTCGTTTCGCTATACAGTTGTACGTCGTTTCGTTAGACATCGTTTCGTTAGTCAGCGTTCAGACGTGTAATTTCATCATATAGTTATACCGTTTTGGTATAGCTATACTGTTCTGGTATAAATTTTTTGCGTCTGAACACCCTGATACTGGATTGTGTGGTTACTGACTTACAGGATTGTGTGGTTACTGACATACTGGATTGTGTGGTTACTGATAACTTCAGCTTTTTTTTTCTTTTTTTTTTTTTTTAGGGAAGACTTGCTCGATAATCATCGCAAGATCAGTATGGCTTATGTTTTGGTGATGATGAAGACGTAGGCTGTCAACACTTTTGACGAAAAAAGAGTTCAAGACCATGATGGAAATCACACATATCCTCACAAACTTCCCGGTGGTCCCTTGTCTTCGGTTCATAATGCTTTGAGGAAGGAACTCGGCACCAGTTTGACCTTGGGTATGATGGAGTGGTTGTCAAGAGAGCAAGGTAGATGGAAGGAGAAATATAAAAGGAGAGATAGAGAAGAGAGAGAGAGACAGAAGGGAGAAAGGGATAAGTACAGAAAGAGAGATTTAATAGAAACATAGATCGATAGATGTGTACATACTGTATAAGTGGTTTCTTTCGCGGTGGTTTTATTTTCGCGCTTTTTGCGCTTTGAGGTTGAACCGCGAATTTAACATCACCTGAAAATATTTTGACCTCGTGGCTTGTTATAACGCTATCATTACCGACCGCGAATTTAAACACACGCGAAAAAGTCGGCACCAATGGAAACCGCGAAAGTTTCTGTACGCGAAAGAAACCACTTTTACAGTAGACAGAGAGAGGGAGAAAGAGATAGGTATAGGGAGGAAGAGGTAGGGATAGAAAGAGTTGTTTAGAAAGAGAAATAATTTGATGTATAAGTAGATAGGGAGAGAAAGGGAGAGAGATAACTACAGAAAGATAAATTCAGAAACACAAATAGGTAGACGTATACATAAAGAGAGGGAGAAAGAGGAAGGGATAGAAAGAGTTGTTTAGAAAGAGAAATACAGTTAAACTCGCCTAAGTCGACATCGCATATGTCGAATAATCGCGCAAGTCGATGATTTTAAAAAGTCCCGATTTTTCCCCATTGACTTACGTGTAATAATTCACTCACAAGTCGAATTTTGTAAGTCGAATACTCGCCTAAGTCGATGAAATTCCAAGAACACTTTCACGGAAGAACCATTAAATTCAGTGTGCCTAAGTCGAATAAGATTTTATTGTGCAATAAATCACTGTCAAAATCACGAGACGCCAGTTTTTGTTTACATAAGAACTAGCCTGACCAGACAGGTGACAAAAAAACGATCTAAAGTATCAAAATTCAAAGCGATCGCATGCGATTGTTGAACTCTCTTCGTGTTTGGAGGTCCGCTGGTACAGCCCTGTCGCGCTAGCGCTACGTACGTACATACAGCGACTGGGCTGTGTATAGTTGTGCATACAGCGACTGGGCTGTGTATAGTCTGTGTATGTTTGCAGTCTGCGCTGTGCAGTGGATGGATGAAGCTGCTGAGTTTTCAAAGTGGAAAGTAGGGGAAAGTTACGGGCACGGGTAAATCAGAAGTACACCTCTACACGCATTTCAAGCCACGGTATGGTAAACTGGAATCAATCACTGCTCAAATATCGTTCATATTCACTTCCACAAGGTTTAACAAGGGTGTAAAGTAATCGGACCTGTGCCAATGCTAATGCACTGTCCATGCAAAGTTAGCCGCAGCCCTGCCGGGCGACCCGTGCTGCGGCACACCTCTCGGCTCCAGAGTAGACAACATACATGTACATTATGTACATTATACATAATGTACGTGTTGTGTGGAAGTTGATTTTTTTCGACTTACGCACAAGTCGAAACTCGCCTAAGTCGATGTGTTTTGCTCAGTCCCGAGAAGATCGACTTATGCGAGTTTAACTGTAGTTTGATGTATAAGTAGATAGGGAGAGAAAGGGAGAGAGAGATAACTACAGAAGGATAAATTTAGAAACACAAATACTGTCTGAGTAGGTAGAGGAATACGTAGATAGAGAGACAAAAGAGATAGGTGTAGGGAGAAAGAGGTAGGGATAGAAAGAGTTAAGAAAGAGAAATAATTCTATGTATAAGTAGATAGAGAAAGATAAGATAAACAGAGGGTGTTGTTTAGATAGATAGAAGAGATAGATGTATGAACACAAAGAAAGAGATAGAACGAGGGAAAAGGAGATAGCTACAGGGGAAAAGAGAGAGGAGAGTGAGGTAGAGGCAGAAAAAGAGATTTATAAAGAGAAAAGGATGTAAAAGAGAGAGAGATTTAGATAGAGAAATAGATGTTTAGATAGAGGGAGAGAGGGAGGGAGAGATAGGTACAGGGAAAAAGAGAGGGGAGAGTGAAGTAGAGGCAGAAAAAAGAGATTTATAAAGAGAAAAGGATGTAAGAGAGAGATTTAGATAGAGAAATAGATGTTTAGATAGAGGGAGAGAGGGAGGGAGAGATAGGTACAGGGAAAAAGAGAGGGGAGAGTGAAGTAGAGGTAGAAAAGGAGGTTTAAATAGAGTTATAGATGGAGGGAGAAAGGGACAGGTAGGGGGAGAATAGGGGAGGGAGAGAGAGAGAAAAGGAGATAGAGACGGGGGAAAGATGTAGAAAGAGACCGGGTTGAAAGAGGAGTGAGAGACAGTGTTAGAGAAGAGACAGATGAATAGGGAAAGATGAACCTGTTGAGGACGAGCTGATCTTGCTATAACACGTTTTTCATAGACAGCTGCCCAAGTAAACTCGGGACTAGTCTTTAGTGGGTTAGGATAGGAAGCATGACTGATGTTCATATACTGGAAAGGGAGGGAAAATGATAACTTTATGAAGCACTTTTGCTTTATGAAGTAAAGTTTTAGCTTTTACAAATATGTTATATGGCGTGAAGAAATGATCTTAATCCCTCTTTCATAGCCTATTGTGTGTATTGTCCCTTAAAATTGCATTAAAAGTTTTCTTTGATTTATCACGTCAAGATTCACTTCTAAATGCAACTTTTTAACTAAAGTTGATTGAAAAGAACTATTGCCCATCTGTCTCATTAAGCATCTCACTTTTCTATTTCTGCAATATTCACCCAAATCATAAACTTTAACTATGCAGTCTCTGTGTTTTTACTTCAGTATCTCAGTGCAGTCATATTTTTTTATGGTGCTCTCTGTTTTGTTTTCTTCTTTTTTTCTCCATCCTCTTGTTTTTTTTTGGCTGCATAGCTTTCTTCTTTTTATTCGTTCTGTGTTGGCTTCGATATTACTCAATTTGGTTTTTCACTGGTATTTTGCAAGTCATATTTATATCCTGCTGATATAAGATATCACTGTGTCTTTGAAAGGTGATATCTTCAACAGATATGAAAGTGTTTTATTTTCACATTCTGGTGGATTCATCAGATTCATCAGATTCTTTTGTTACGACAGAACAATTATATATGTGTTTGCAGTGTTCTTTCCACATAGCTTTTTGGGGAAGTCCATGGCAAAAGTGACTGTTAGATTTTTTTTATTTGCACAGTCAGCAGACAGAACAGTATTATAGGATAGAGTTTGTGATATATCTATCTGTCCTGTCTTTTTGTCTTCTTTCTGCATTCATGCATCATTCCTTTCTGTGCAGTAGAGACATATTGTGCTGTCTTGGTCATCTGCTCGACTGGATAGGTGCACTGTCATCTAGCATTGACTACAGTGAATATGGCTTGGAGAGAGGCACTGTTGATTCCACCAGAGCTTAACCCGATGAGGACTGGCTGATTTTGCTTCAACACGCATTTCCCATAGACGCTTGCTCGAGTGTACTCGTGACTCGTCCTCAACGGGTTAAGTTACCCATGTACTCTTTCCCCAAACAATTCATTCTGTCTTCCCCCACAGGTATGGTAGTATGAGGGCAACAAGTTATGTAAAGGTCAACATGTGATGGAGGAATGCCTTTTGTATTGTTCTCTGGTGCATGCTTTTTGCGTGATTCAGATAGCCTGTCTCTGAGGCTGTGAGTTTCATTGATGTAACAAATCAATATCTTCCAACTTTCTTCCCTTGTGTAACTATGCCTTTTATTGACATATCTTCCAAGGGGTTGTATGAGAAAAAGGCAGAATGTGCATCTGCATCGCTTATCAAACTGACATGCTAGTTGTTAATCAAGACTGGGTACAGGTGGGACATAGACGAGCTGGTGTCTGGAAGGAAGGCTAATCACCTGATCGCCCCCCTGCCTGTTTTGTTGCTGTTGTTGTTGCTGTTGTTAGTGTTGTTCTTTTGTTCCCGACATGCTCTGTACAGATGTGAGTGTTTGCTGGGTGGCTAATGTCATCACTTGCAAAATTCTCTCACTTAGGAGGAGAAAGTTGACAAGCCTCTCAATCATTCCCCATATTCAGCAGAGTTAATGACTAGGCTCACACGTTCAGACCCTTTTACCAAAGTCAGGACTGGTTTGCCATACAGCCAGGCAGTTGTCAAATGCCGTAGAGTGTTTCATCACCTGCAGGTTAAAACTGTGGCTTCGGGTCACATGTATGGCTGGGCCAAAGATTTTATATCAGCTGTTTGCATTACATTGCGTTCATCTCTTCACTCTGCTATGTGCAGAGAGTGTTTACGGAAGCGAAACTAGTTAGCGACTGGTTGTAGTGTAGCTGCTCATTAACTGTACCAGGAAGGGGGCGACATCCCTCTGCAGCTAAAGCAATTTTCTCCCTTTCCTCTGTTCCCTCCATTTTTTTTTTCTCCTCCTTCTACTTTCTCAGACAACTTTCTCCAAGTCATGTCATGAGCATCATCGTAGTGAAGAGGAAGACGGTGAAAAGGCGTTCAAAAAAAAAAGCAAGAAAAAAAAACCAACTGTGAGCTCATGCTCAGGACTAATCTGCAGGTGCAAATTCGAGTAGAGAGGAAGAGTATCTCAGTGAGATTATGCCACAGTTTTTCTTTTTCCCGGAGCAAACTCTTGGTGGGATATCTTCCGTAGGGACTATCTGATCCAGGATATGGACTGTGGGACTTTTCCTCGTGGCAGGCCCACCTCTAACATAAAAACATAAAAGTCAATTCGATTTGCTACAATTTGTGTCTGCTCCATCGTATCTGTAAACGAAGAAAGACATGGATTCCTATTTGGAACATTTCTGTGACGAGCATTGACCCCACCCGGGCACGGAAGCAATTTGTGTGTGTGTATGTGTGTATGAGTGAGGAGCCATACTGAATCCTAGGCAGTGGTAACATTTTTGGAGGATATGTCCTTGCCGTGAGCGACACTTTGGAAAACTTGCCAAATTTCTGGTTGATGTCAAGGTGCGAACACTACTTGTTAAAGGTGATCAGCTTTAAGAGGATTATGATATCCGGTTATGATCACATCAAGTCTTGCTGTCCTGAAATGTAGATTTAGTGCCATTTGCATTAAATTGCAGCCACTGGAGTACAGTGCCTGTTCCTATTGTTGTTCCTGGATGAAGGATTATAAATTTGAATTTCAGACTCTATTGTCCTGCTTATCTTTGCATATCTCTACTTTTCTGTTTACCGCAGAGAAAAAACTTTCTTGACCTTGGAGGCTTGCCATACATTTGCCATCTCTCTAGCGATGATTGAAATTAGATTGATGTGGGTTTAAGGTTTGGGCTTTGCAGTGGGAGTGTTTGAAGCGGAGGTTTGGGATTTGGAAGGTAGGGGAGAAAAAAAAAGGATCATCCTGCTGCTAGAATCTGGATATCCTTTGAAGGCAGCTGCTAGTGGTTGATTGATGAATATTCATGAGATGAACTAATGCCTGCAATACTAAATATATAACTAAGTTTGCGCGGTTTATGCATTTTATCGAGTAGTTTGACAATAGGCACCCACAGCAAGAATCATGAATTTGATCATATTTCTTCTGCTGAAAATCTCATTGAGGTATAAAGTCTAATTGCATGAATGTCCTTTGTCTTTTAGATGTGGGAGATTCATTCATTTTCATATGTTTGTTTCAAAAGTTTATTTCGACTTCGTTTTTTCACTGCCTCAAGCATTTATCTATATGAAAAATCATAACAAAGAGAAAAATGTGTAGATGGAACTCTTGAAACTAATGCAACAGATACACAATTTTGATTGTAGTAGAAATAGGTGTCACATTGTGTTTGATATTTCTTTTTGCATGGTTTCTAATTGGGATAGCATATCAACCAGTTTGATCACATGAATGTAATGCTGCTTGTGTACAAATTATTATTCATTTGGGACACATGGACTATAAAATGTTCATGTTAACATGTAAGTTTGTGTGAAGGAATCAATTCTTTTTTTTTAAATGATGAGATCATGGTATCTATGTACTTTACAATAATTTTACTGTTTAACAGCTTTAGGAAATGCATCTTTAGGTTTACTGAAATTGATAACTTTTGCCTTTACGAGGAGAAGGTAAAAAATGTCACAGTGACTCATGTCTATGTGAATGTATGAGTTTTTGTTGCTGGTATTCAAATATTTCTGTACATTTGTCTGATTACACTCCTTCAAGATTGATCTGTTGCTTCAGGTCGTTTCACAGAGTTCATCTCAGTGTACACTAATTCTCACTTCCAATACCGCTACCTCCTAGTTTTCTCCACGGGAATATTTTTGTCGAAACAAAAGCGAGGAAACGATCAATTTTCCACGAGGAGACCTGACCCAATTTCAAACACCGTTGATGACGGGATATTTCTCGTTTGAGAAAGTTTGTAATTTGAGTGCCATGACACGATTACTGTTAGGAATGGAGATACTACTTCCCCCCTATGATCAAGGTCAGAGGTACTTAGTATATCCCTGGGTTCATCCACCAAGTCATCTGTCATGACCCTATCAAAGTAAAACACCACTCTACGAAAGTAGACTTCCCCCCATTCAGACACAAAATGTTTATAGTATCAAGACTCGATAAAGAAACATATCAAATTTTCATTGTATAGCCCAGAACAATCTTTACCGATTAAAAAAAAAAAGTTATATAGGTGTGCACTTCACTGCATTTCAGAATAACAAACCTTTAAAATAATGAATCTTATTTCACTTTTGGATTATGGAGCCTTCAGAGTAACAGACACCACCCCTAAAATCAATACAAAAGATAAATGAGTGAAAAAAAGTGAGTTGAAAAAGTCCATTTGCCTGAAAACTTATGTCATCATGACTCTCTTTAAATGGTGTTTGTCTGTTTCTTTTTTGATGAATTTAAAATCATTTATTATAACTGTATTAATGGGATATAACATTGAACAACTGCATTGTTAAATAGCTGATAACTTTGACAAAGGGTTCTGAGTTTTCTTTTTCTACTTGTCTCTCCCTTTTCAGTCGAAGGAATAACTGTAGGTGGGACGAAGAGTTTGGAAAAATAATTTTTAGAGTGGCCCTGACATTTATGTTTATGAATTTTATCAAGATAAGGAATTGCTCAACAAACAGCTGATGATCTCATTCTTCTAGAGGAGCCCTTTATATATCTTTATTAGTTTTTATTTGAGGAAGGGGGGGGGGTATTATTGGTGGTAGGATAAAGGATAGGTGGGGATGATCTTTAAGCATCCCAGGACGAGCAGCTCAGGAAGCAGGTTACACAGTACTTGAGCAAGTTAAAGGGATGGCATAGTTTTGGTTGAGATGGGGATTCAAGTTTTCACTTTATGCAAGATAATTAGAAGCCCCTTAAATGAAATATCAAAGAATATACAATTCTAAGAGGAATTAAAAGTTTGTGTGATGAAAATCAGTTTTGAAATGGCTGAGATGTATTCAAAGACCAAGCAATCCTAATGAAAGATCTGGTACCCACCTTTTATCAGGACCAATTTGTTTTACTTTGTTCTTGAATATCTCAGCTGTTTCAAAACTGATTTTCATCAAATAAACCATTATTTCCTCTTAAAATTGTATACTCAGACAGATATTTCATGGTGTAATTTCTAATCATCTAACAAAAAAAAAAAAGCCTGAATCCCCATGTCAACCAAAACTATATCATCCCTTTAACTTTAACAGTAATATGCGAGCTCTTTCTCTTCCAAGATGACTAATGCTTGTCACAGCCCATCAGGTAGGCTAATCAATTAATACTTGCCTGGCCTCTGTTTCCGTCTCCCTGGTAACGTTCATCTTTTTACTTCATAAAAGAATTTTCCCAGAAGTTCGTGTGACATTTTTGCTCCTTTTTCTTCCCCATCATTGGGATGTTAAAGTGACTCTGATTGGTTTAGAAGCTGTGCCATTTTCCTCTTTTGGTAAATATTAGGTAACGTAACTTTGAAAGAATATGAAATGTGTTGCATTTTTTTTCTCTCTTTTTTTGTATAATTGAAGTCATCTCATCAATTTGTGCCTTTGTTTTGTATCTATAACAAGGGATCATTGGCAGTGTCCCAAGCAATCATTCAAATACCCTAGTTTATTCAGCAATGATGAGTTCCAAAAACAAAACAAAACAAAAATTGCAATCATGCTACGTAATATTGTCTGTACAATATGTGACTGTTCACAGAATGATACCAGTTATGGCTTGTATATGTTTGTTTGATCATAAATGACAAATGTACATTAGTTTACCTGAGTAGAAGTGAACATCTTGTCCATGATGAACTGTGATTCAAAGATGCACAAACTGCTGACCCAAATTGCCTATTCCAGAAAATTGCCCACATTCATTCAAAGTGCAGGAAGCAGCTATATCATGTGATAGTAGAACTATTCAGTGAAAGTTGTGTGTTTTCCCTCCAAGTGTATTCATCAAGCACAAGCTACCATTATCCAACCTCGATTCATAGTCCAAAATGGCCTTACCCATCGCATACAAAGAGTTCTGCCTTCAAACCACTTGTACCTGTGTACAGTGAATCCCACAACATTTTTATGATTATACATTTCCTCTATACACTTTTGTTGTTTTGTTTTTACCGAGTCACATGACTTCCAAAAAGCCGTGCTCCACTTTGGTCTTTCGATACCTTTGCTCATAAATCGTTTTACCCGCAGTCTCTGGCTGTCTTATGGAGAAAACAGCATTCTGCAGAGATGTCACAGAACCGATCACATGCAATGCATGCACATAATATTACACACTCTCCTTTTATCTCTCGATTTTTTTTTTTCTCTCTCTTATTTTACTCCTATAAATTCAGATGATGCAAAATATCAATTTGTCAGACGATGGTGTCAGCAATTCTGTCTCCACTCTTCACATCAAGTTTATAATGTGAAAATAGATCGAAACTACAGATGCCTTCTTGAGTTGCTTCGATGAAATTCCCCATAACACAACATGCCTTATTATGCTATCTGGCGGAAAAGATGATTGAATGAGATGATATTCTTTTTCTTTGTGAAATGCTGAACCAGTAACTTTTAAACTGTCTGGGTTTAAAGATTAGTTATATATACTTTGAATATTCAAGAAAGGTGTCAGCGTAAAAAATCCACAAAACTGTCACATCATATTTTTGGGCAGTGCAAGGAGTACCACAAACTTTACCACAATCGTTTTTACAAATATATAAGTATTATAACTCCTCTTTTTAAAGAGCAAGACATTTTATTTGTCTTGGGATTGATATGATAGTCACATGGTTAGTTGTTTTCTGAGTGTAAAGAGAAAATGTGATTTGCTTTAATCACTTATGATTTGCCTGTAGGGAGAGCACAAAAACCTTGATGTCAGAAGCCAGGACACATTTTTTCTTTGTTCTGTTCTTTTTGTTGGCGGCGTCTTTGAAAAATATGCTCAAGTGAAATACATTTTCCCGGAGACACTAGGGCTGAGGCATGGGGGGTGAGAGCAATTTTCTCTCCTTTCTTGTGTCATCTGAAAGAAAGTTTATCTTCCCATCTTGATGTATGGCCAAGAAAGCCTACGACACCGACTAATTACTTCTCCAGGTTTTGCATCACACCGTCTCCTCCGTGGGTGAGCTTGGTTGCTAAGCACTTGTCTCTGGTAGCCAGGGAACCAAGAGAGACTTTCACTTCATGCAGTATGCAAGAATCATTCCAGCAGACTTCTCATGTAATTCTTGGTGCTGACATCACTGCTATTTATCTTCCCTACATATGTTTTGGGTCAACTTGTAGATGTGTCTAGTCTAGCTCGCAGCAGGCAGTATCGCTACATGCCGTGTCCATCGGAGAGCAGAAAGGGACCAGTTTGTGCAGACTACAGCGTCGACCTTGCGCCGGTACTTTGGGGAGTTATCGGTCTTCCAGACTTTAATCCTCCTGTCGAGAATCTTTTGTGCTAATTAGTAGTGTCCGCTGCTTGTATGTCTATCTACGAAGAATTGCAACCGTGGTTACCACGTAATATTTCTCAATTAATCCTGTGATGTCTGTTCATCCCAAGAAATATATCCTTGTGGATTTTTTTCTTCCAGAATATTACCACTCCCTGCAGATATGTAAATTTGCTCAGCACCATTGCCGCTTGCATCATTTTCTGTCCAATGCAGAATGCCTTAAGTGAAGTAGCAGGAGAAATGCATCTGACCAGAGCAAGACCAGTACATCTTTTTTTTTCCTATGGGAGGAAAGATCACACGAGATATTCCACCTGTGAAACTGGTATAATGTGAGTTTCCATTAACTTGTCGATGGTCATCTTCTTCCAATGACTCGATACCTTTTGTTGGATGTAACCTCCCAGATGTGCAGTGGCATTTTCGTCTCTGCGTATAGATTCTCTTTCTCCAGCCTTTTATTGAAATTCCATCTTCTCTTCACAGTATTGCTCCAGTGGCAGTGGTTCAGGAGGTTAATATCTAAAGCTGATGTCCTTTTAGAAACCATACATGTTCTCCAGTGTGAAGCCTTGTATCTGTAAAAGTGGTATAATTCTAATTCTAATATTCATCATCAACTTGCTGATATTCATCTTCTACAAATGGCGTCATATTTTCATTGTTTTGTTGTCTTTTTTTATTCTCTGTGTGCCTTCTCTCAAACATTTTCAGCCAAGGTTTGGCTTCTTTAATCAAGCAGAAACCAAAGAGGGACTTGCTGATTCAAGCATGCCAATTAGGAGAGCGCAAATCAATACCATTTTGCCTTACAACTGTCGTTACCACTGGTGACTTCTTTGAATTCAGTGTCTGTGGTAAAGGGAAATACCATCCTGATATAATTTTGCTTTGTGTGATACAAAAAAAAAAGTAAATCAGAAAAGAATATTTGGGAAACAAATATTAAACACCTAGAAATAAGATATGAATTGTTAAAGGTCAGAGAGTTAGACAAATTGGCAACTCATTCAAGGTGTTGAACAGCTCTCAATTTGTTTTGAACGCAAAATTTCACATTTTCATGGTTCTCAAATATTTTCAATAACCAAAGACAAAAATGTATCCACTGAGGAGGAAACACAAAAACATATTACTGTTATAATATACTAGGAACTGGTCTGAAGAAATGTTTTCATTGAAAAAAAAGAAAATTTATCCATATTTGTCTGCAAAATTAAAAGCAAAGCTGCTCAACACATACTCCGTGTAAAGAGTTACCAATTTGTCTCTAAATTTGTAGAAGTAATAACTTCTTGTTTGTCTAAGTGTTTCTGATTGTTTGCCTTTGTCTTTTTCTTAGAGGGGAGGCTTTTTTTGGGAGCATGTCCATTGCCCTTACTACAATGCTACATCTACCCCCCCCCCCCATTCAACAACCCCTGTGCAATGTGGCACTATGCTTTCTAGTTTCTTATTGATGGTGTCTGAGAAGCTGTGACTTCCTGTGGAAGAAACACACCAGACAGTCCAAAGAAATTTAACCAATATTCACCAAAATTACACAATTTCATCCCCTATGGGAATGACCTCTTTCTGGGATTTATACCGGGAACCGCACTTCTGACCGTAATGTCATTCGATCTTTTTCCCCACGGAAAAATGAGTGACCTTTGCGTTATGCATGGCAGTGTTTCAAAGGCCTTCGTGACGTCTCGAGTGGCTTTCACATCAAGTCTTCTTTTCTTCCAGGAGCACTGTTCGTAGGCGGTCTTCGAGAATTGATGATCGAAGCAGTGGAGTGTGATAACAGGTTGGTTGGGAGAAAGTGCAGAGATGCGAGAGACTACAGTGAACTAATTGCAAATATCACAGGGACAGAGGCAGAATTCCACAAGTTTTGAGTGCGTACTGATCGATCGATGTTCCTGTTTTGCAAAAACTTGCCAGCTTGCTAGCAAATGCACACCAGTATTGTACCTGCTCACAGATTGAGAACAGCAAACTATTAATCAATATGGAATACGTGTTGCCTACCTAAGTGAACCTACTGGCTGTAGCTGTTGAAGACTTGGTATTCGTTTCTGAAATTGCCATGGCATTTATTCACTGCAATACAAGAAACAGACTAGAAAGTTCACATTTCTGTGATGACAGGAATATTTCCTGCGAATATGGAGTTTGAGAAGAACAGCAACCGGTGGAGTGTTTTTTAAAAAGTGGTCATGATTAGTTGTCTGTGACAGACTCTTACAAGATATCCCACTGGGGACCATGAATTGTTCCTGTAAGGCTAGCAATGCAAACCGGTCCCACCACATCACAGTGGACTGTTCTGTGGAGTCTAAGGATCATTCTACATCAGTTGGTGAGTTGTTGATGTTGTTGCTGTTGTCTTCAATGCAGGTGAGAAGAGATACTAGTAATGTGAGAAATACACTTGAATATCTAGCCTGACAGCCAGAAAAGTAAATGGATCACTACTGTCATCTAATTGATCAACATACAGATTGTATTGATTGGTAAATTATCATGAATTTGATTTATTCCTTATTGATGTATAGAACATGATAATGGTTGAGTAATCACTTACTTGATTGATTATTGATTACCTGATTGAATGAATGGCAGGCAGATTAGATTATTAATTGATTAATCATTGGTTGATTGATTGATTGATTGATTGATTGATTGATTGACTGACTGACTGATTGATGATTGATTGATTGATTGATGGATGGATGGAATAAATGAATGACTGTCTGCTCAACAAATTGGTTTATCAACCAGTGGAAGAATTTAGTAAGAAAGTGATTGATGGATTGATGTATCACTGCATGGCTCCAATGCTGAGTCTGATTGATCAAATTATTTTTCAAGTGAAAATTAAATGGATGAAATGAATGAATGAATGAATAAATGAATGAATGAATGCATGAATGATTGCTTATTTGACTTCATCTACTAATGGATGGATGAATGGGCTTAACACCAAATCTGAATGTACATGTTAACCCATTGAGGACTAGTATACTCGAGCAGGTGTCTATGGAAATGTGTGTTAGAGCAAAATCAACCTGTCCTCAATGGGTTAATTGATAATGCCAACATGTGAGTGCATTAATCATGAATTTCTCAGAATAATTGCATGCCTAATTATTTGTTTTTGTTTGTGTTTTGCTTTGATGTTCTGTTTTGCATCAATATTTTTCCAGATTTTCCATTTTTCACACTATGCATTTATAACTATTCTCCTCGTTGATTTTTTACAATGTTTCTTTACTATAATGATATATTAGAATGTTTTACTGTCATTTTGCAAACTCTTTCTGTATTACAAAGTGTCACTGACATAATTCTTTTGTCACATACAAAAAAGTGAAGTTTATGTTATGTTTTGTTGAAAAATTAAGCTAAATTTGATTTGAATTGAACTGAATATTGGTAGATGATTACCAATAATGGTATGGCGGCAGTTTCAGCAGATGCATTTCTGTTTTATTTATGATCAAGATGTAGCCAAGAGCTCCAATTCCCTTCCATGGTTTAATGAATTTACAATTTGAAAATACAACAATTTGGAAAATATACATGTTTGTTAATAGGACTATCATGATTTTACAGTCTATATTGATAAGTGGTTATGTGTAGTATACTTGATGCTAAATTGTTTAAAAAGTTACAGTGTGTATCATGCCAATTTTTAATCAGGAAAGCAAATTGCAATTACTGTCCTTAGTGTTGGACTTATGAAGAAGCTAAATCTGTTTCTTCACATTTCGTAGACGCTTTTTTTGCATCGAGAAACATTACAGAAATGATTACAGAAATGTTACAAATATGATTTCAAGCCATAAAAGGCATGCAGATTAATGAATTTTACAGTATTCCAAAAAAAAGGGTACAAAATGCAGTGATTAATCAAGACTGGGATGTACATGACTTCATCAGTTTCATTCAGATCTAATTGTGTTGCAATCTTCTTAAAAACAGCATGAATTTCAATTGTATGATCATTCAATTTTTCTTTGTACACAGTTCTCACTCTTCTCGACCAAAATGGTGACCCAAATACATCTTCTGAAAATGGAGTCACCCTCTTGCATCAGGTAAGTTCACGTGTGATTGATTCAGTTTCATGGTATAAGTCACTCTTTGAATCAAAGTGCCGTGAGAGGGAAAGTTTGGAAATATATTTCACTACTATCTATATTTCAAAAAATTTAACTACGCCATCTCTATGATCTGTGAGAAAAAGAATGTGACAAATCATTTTATTGTATCTTTTTAAATAAGGGTGGCCTATTTTTCAAATCTTCACTAAGTTTTCATGTAAGCAGTTATTACCCAATTTATGGCAAAAATGTAACTTTTCTTGCATGTGTTTGTTCAGTGTACCATGGTCAGTTTTACCCGGGGTACAACTAACAACCAAATCCAGTAGAAGGGTACATATATGTAAGTTTTGCCAGTACCAATGACTATGTGTCAATTCATTGATTAAAACTTACATCAGCAGAAAACAGCAAAAATGTCCATAAGCACATGTGAACATGCCATCCATGATATGACTGACATGCAGGTATAACATATAATTGATACACAAGATGTCTTCAATCTAATGCAAATTGCAGAGTCCATCGCTTTTGTAAGCATTGTCTGGTTTTCAGTGTTTTTTCTACAAGTCCATCTCCAGCAAAACAATCATGCATATTGCATGTGTAATTCTCTTGAACAGCTTTAGCCAAGATGCCCTTCAATTTCTTTGCGTTGCAATGCGGCTTAATTCATGTTCTTGGTGGAAGAGAAAGAAATAGAGAAAACGACCTTCTTTGGAGCATTATTGATTTTTAGTACAACTCGGCAAAGTACCTCATTTCTTTCTTTTGTTGCCATGGCAACCTGCCAGGTTTCTCTGCCGTGATGAAGAGAGAAAAGATGGGGGGGGGGGTGGGGAAACACATCGAGAGAAGATTAGTCGTGTAGTGGAAACCAAGGATGTAATGTTATTATGCATGAGTACAAACAGTATACCAACTGTATACCTCTGATTGTGCAGTTATCACATTCTTTACATTGGGTAGTTACATGTCAGCTTTCCCCACACATCCAAAATTGATTACTGTTATCACAGCAACTTGTTATCTTCTCTTTTTCGGAAGAATAAAGACCTGTGTAGATTCACACACACATACATAAATACTGTAAAACATGATATATTCGTGGCATGAATTTTTCGTGAATTTGAGCCGACGGCCTTTTTTGCGGCATGAAATTTTCGCGAACTGCCACTGGCATTCAATGCTTATAGTGTAGACAAGAACTTTCGCGTGCATTTTAATTTCGCAAATCTTCGCGCTCGCGGAATTCGCGAAATTAAAATGCACGCGAACATTCCTTGTTTTACAGTAAGCACTGATGTCTTCACTGATGCTTCTGCAGTCACTGAATTTACCTGTATATTTAGGATGAATTTCCCTGCACACAAACTGAAATAGTTTCAGTAAGATATTAAAAGGCAGAATACATTTATGTATTCAAAACCATTGCGACAGGTTGCACATGATCTTCTTTTCTAACACAACAAATCAGAAAATAAGAAATTAACAAAATTTGAACGGAATTTTCCTGTATAAGAGTTGCACGATGGATATCAGTGTCCAGCGACTTATGAAGCAATGCCTTTTAGTAATGCAGCAAGTGAAAAGATGAGTGATTTTTATATCTGTATGTTTTATTGGAAGAGTAAGACAGACAGGTAGAATATAATTCAGTGAAAACTAATTCAAGGAGAAATATGTTGATGGAACTTCAGTTCTGAGCCATTGCTATTTTGAAGGGAAGAACTGACTCTAGATGTTAGCATTTTTGAAGAGCAGTTGTTTTGAATGACTTATGAAAGACCCATGTGAAGAAGTATTACAAATGAATCAGACATCAGAAATATATGATGAAAAAAAAAAAAAAACAGTCATTGCTTGAGGTCATGAACATTGTAATGCGAAGGAGAGCAACTCATGTTCAGTATTAGATTCATGATGGCCTATACATCTTGAAACAATAACACAAAAGAGTTGTGTGAATGAATAGAGCTAACACTTAAAATGCAGATTGACAGAGGCAACAAGTTGTTTGAGCTCGTAATCATGGTATTTGAGGGTATGACTCACGCTCTTGATTAGATTTGCAATATAAATGTAAAAAAGTTTCAGTGAAACGAAAGACCAATTCAGAGAATTTTCATAGATGGAGATGTCAGCTGTAATGAACAAGAACTTCCTTATGAAAGTGGTGAAAATCATGTTTCATGCACGCAGAAGATTTATTCTGCAGCGTTTTAATGCTTATGATTGTACACATAAATGTCTGTGGGTGTGGTAAGTGTGTATGTCCATTCATGCATATATAAACTGAGTATTATGTAAGTACATGTATGTATGTATGTATAATGTATAATGTATATGTCCTTAGTGCTATCTTAAGAAATAAGATTATCTTTTATTTGCTACAAATCTTTGTGGTTTGAATTTAAAAAAATGAGAGACATGTTTTTTGGCTAACTTGTTATTCACACGGAATTATTAAATCACAGCACTTGAACCTGAATAAGGCTCAATCTTGCTGGCTTAAAAACTATGGCCTCATGTCAAGAATTCATGTTTTCTTCCAAAGATGTGCAAACTGTACCTACAGAACTGTAAAAAAAAGAAAAAGAAAAAAAATCTTTGTTGAGTCGTGAAGGTCATCCTTAATGTGTCTTTGCTCCTTGATGCAGTGCTGCATGGACGACAACCTCTCCGTTGCCGAGATACTGGTGCAGCGAGGTGCGGACACCAACAGAAAGGATGACGACCTGTGGACCCCGCTCCACTCGGCTTGTGCCTGTGACTCCACCGAGATTGTTCAGCTGCTGTTGAATGTGAGTGGCATCATATCATGATATCAAATCACATCATTTCACCTGTTTGCCAATTATATTTTGTTGCAGTGTGTGTGAAATGTCATGTTGTTGTTTCTGCAGTTCAGTTAACTCTTTATGTGCCATGGTGGAAACCGCCTGTGTGCCACAATATTCTGAGACACCAACATAGTAATGCTTTGAGAAAACATTCTGTTTTCCAATCTATGTAATAAACTTCTATTTAGATTTCTGTTAAGCTGGACAGGTAGTGAGCAAAGTTGTAGAGAAAATGCGAAGCTTTGCTTTGATGAAAATTGTTTGATAAATCGATGATTATTTTTGTTTGAAATGACTAGTAGCAACATTACTGTAAAGGCATAAATTTTGCACACATCCCAAAACAGTGACAGAAAGTTAGAATTTACACGCAAATCTATTAGGGAACACCGCTTGATAGTCAATCACCACATAAAAATGCAAGCTATATGTGAGACGAACGGAAGCGCGAGAAAAGCTTTCATTGTACTGCGGCATTTGGCAATTTATCGATCGGCTTGGGCGGGTTTGTAGGTTTGAGCAGAATATGCGAAGTTGGCACGCCGTCGACTGAGTTGGACGTGCGAACGTGGCACATAAAGAGTTAACTGAAATCATCTCAGTGGTCATGATGTAAGATAACTGCTTTGTACTACCTTGGGTAACTTTGGTTGTAGTGCACAAAGTATCTTGTATTACTTTAGGATTTTCTTTGCCTTTGACTAAGATGTTATCCTGAGTATTTTCAGCAAAGTCATATTTGGCTTGCCATGGTGTTGGAACACATGCATAAAAGAAAAAGGAATGTAGTGTGTCCATTCATGTATATTTGTGTAACAATACAGATCCTCTGCTAAGAAGTAATTCTAACTAAAGATTATTGTAAAGTTGTTACACATGTACCCCTTTTTATGAAAGAAAACAAAATTACCCTGCAATTGTACATACCATTCATTCATTATTTTGAATACTTTAACTCCTTTTAGTTCTACCCTTCCAAGTTATGTGTTGCTTTTCCTCTAATCCTCCAAAAAGTTTTAATGAAGACATAGCTTAATTATGGAGCAAGGGACATTATAAAATTCTACAAGCAGGCTGGTGAAATAAGAGTGGATTATTTGTTTTATAACCTTGTACAACGTATGCTGTGTATGAGTCTACACTTTACACCCTCATGGATTCTTGCTCCACCGTTTACATGTACAATCTATTTCATGTGAACACAATGGACACTCGTAATCCTACAGTCTTTAGAACAATTTCTCTTGCTAGTTCCCCCTATTTGGGCATATTTTCACACTCTTGGAGAAAAAACTCCCAAAACTCAAAGAGTACCAGCATCAATTAAGCATGCAAATTTAAAAAGGAAGTCCTGCAGGCGCGGACTACTTCTGACCTCTTGGGAGATGGAATTAGACTGCCATTAATGCCGTAACCGTGCCAACCCAGTGGTGTGCTCCGTTTTCACCAATTACTTAATTGTCTACTCAGACGGGACTGCTGTTTGCTAATGAGTGAGTTTGGCTGTCAGGTCCACCGCGTCCTCCTCGTTAAGTGCCGATGACTACTTCAAATTGGTCCGGGGGCTCTCTGTAGATTGAAGAGTATTGGTTACACAATGCCACGAATGAGTGAAGATAAATGAAAGTGTAATTTGGTGGCAGGTTCATATGATTCAAACCCTGTGTCGAAAGAAACTAGATTGCATCAGTCAGCACTTAGATGATGATCCGCATTTGCAGACTTAATGAGATTTTGAGTGACGTGTACCAACTTGTGTTTGATCATGCCTTCAAGCTACATGAACTCCACAAATACACTGTGCCAGTGTTATTTTGCCAGGCTTTTCTCCAATTTTCACAGAAATTGATATACTAATTGATATTGCTATTTCATAGCATTGCAATTGAAATCCTGCAACTTATGAAGATAAATTTTCTTTCCCTACTTCTTATCGAGAGCACCAAGCAAATTCCGGTCTCCTTTTCTCAACCTTTCCTGTTTGGATTTAGTACTTTTTTAAGATATAAGCCAGAAAAAACAACCCTCAATTCATTTATAGTTATCAAATCCTGTCTGTGCAAGCTGTCATTCCCCTTCCATTTAGCTTTGTAAATAAATGCACTGTAAGTTAGTCATCTAAGAGCTGATATTATGACTTATTTTGCATGGTTTTATTTGAGATAATGATACTGGCATCATACTTTGTAGTTGTCACTGAACTATAAACCTTTCTTGATGAACAGGATTGATAATACATACTGTGCAGATTCAAATTTTGTGGGAAAACTAATCAATGTAATTTCATACAACTTGATCATATCATGCTGAAAACACTTCAGGAAGATCTAACATTGGGTGAACATTCCCAATGGAATGAGCGAAAGTTAAAGTTGCACCTTAGATTTCATGTATATCTTTTTTAGGAAATCATTCAGAAAAAATGTACTGCAAATTTCCTTATGTCTTCTATGAGCTTACAATAAAAGGCTAATATTTGTTATTGTGACACTACTGTCCCAACAGCTAAATCTGTTCAGAAAGTTATCATCAGTAAATTATTCATATGGACATTATGATCAGAATTTATGTTGCAGGTATTGGGCTGGGGCACAATCCTGTCCCCCTTTTTTTCCCCAGAATAATCCATTTGCACCAATACGACACTGGGGCTTTAATGCAACTTGGTTTCAGGTATTCAGAAAGTCATGTGTTTTTGCCATTTGACGTAGCAAAGTGCATTATCACGTTAAGCTTGTGACGAAAGAGGCAAGCGAAAGCACCGCGTGGGATTGCGAGCTGCGCGAGACGTTCGTTCGCCTTAACGAAATAAGGGGTGCAGGGCATTACCATCGCGTTATACAAACACGAGAAAGGAGTCGTAAGACCTTGGGGATACTTAGAAGCCTGATTAACCACTTACTGGATGCCTGGATGACTTGTTAGCTTGAGATCTCCATTACAGAGCAGGTTTCCTTTCTGGCGTGCTATTTTCTTTGCTGTCGTAATACAGGAAACACACAATCTATACTTGCATGGAGCAACTTTTCAATTCCTTTTTTCAATAAAGCAGTGACTGCTTGAAAGTCATACCTCAAATTCACAATGTCACCACAATTGTGACATTCCATAATGGCCTGTGACATAGCAATTCATCTGATCTAGTTTGCAGTAAAAAATAGAATGTGCAAACATCCTTCATTGGCATATGTATTAGTAATTGCCACTCATAATGCAATCAATCTAAAAACAGTATTTGCTCCACACACCAAATGATATCACTGTGCAATTATTTTTTTGTCTCAAACTAGGATGTGTTGTGTATTTCATTTCATTTCATTTCATTTTGTTTGCACAACTGATAAAAAGTATATACAAAGAATATAAAAACTATACATAGAACATTGGAGCAATATAGGAAAAATGTACGATAACATTTTGACAAGAGACAAAATACAATGTGAAGACAATTATTTCAGTATGTGGTGAGATCAACATAGACCGTTGGTCTTTCTAGGGCTGATCCTAAGATTTACAGCTGAAAATAGTTACATTAGTGCAGTACAAAATGCTAGAACACTGTATTACAAAAAGAACAAAAGACATACTAAGCCGTATCCAAAAAGAAAAAGATACTAATAAAAGGTGGGGCCCAGCTTTTATTGGGACCACTTTGTTTTACTTTGTTTTTTGATATCAGCCATTGGAAAATCAATTTTCATCAAATAAACTTTGAATTCCTCTAAGAAATTGTATGCTCTTTAATATTTTTCATAAGTGGTTACCAATCATCTTGCAGAAAGTTAAAACCTGAATCCCCCATCTCAACCAAAACTATACCATCCCTTGAAACCATTCACTTTCTACCTGGAAATATTGAACAAACACAGTGAGCATGTTATCATGATGCACAATGAAGGTTTTCTTCTAGGAAGACATTTGGATATGGCAGCTATGGATAGATTTACTCAAAGAAGAGTTTGATCATGTGTTGATATGGGAGCTATGTGACATAGTGCATTAGACTCCTGACTCCCAATTGGAGGACCCAAGTTTGATTCCCGCCCAGTGCATAGGTCCTTGGACAAGATGTTTTTACCCACCATGTCCCTCTCAACCCAGGTGTGCATGGGGTAATAATAATGGCAGGGCCCTCTGGTAGAGCAGTCGGTGTCAACACAGAAGAGGCTGTATACCCTGGATAAATATGGCATTATTGTTATGATTTGATAATGATGATGGGTGATTATTATTATTTTTTAATTATTATAATTATTATTGTTATTTTTTAAACATTATAATCATCATCATCATCATTATTATCATTATTATCATTATTATTATTATAATTATTATTATCATTATTATTATTATCATTATTATTATTATTATTATTATTATTATTATTATTATTATTATTATTATTATTATTATTATCATTATTATTATCATTAATATCATTATTATTGTTGTTGTTATCATATCACTTAATTCTTGCAGAATGGAGCAGATCCAACAGCAATCGACATTGATGGGAATCTCCCGGTAGACCAAGCAGCGGCTGGAACTGAGACTAAACTCATCATTGAGACCCACATGAAAGATAATGGTGAGTACTGTATATATTTTATAGAACATACTAATAAATCTATCAAAGAATAAGTGATCCGATAGATTTGTTCATGCAATGTTATCTCGATTCCCTTCTCTCTGTAATGTCTATCTGTCCGTTGGTCTGTTCTTCTGTCTTTGCTTCTATTCACTCTCTCTTCTGTCCAACTCTCTTTTCTGTGTACTCTTGAGCACACACAATATGAACAAAGTCATACACAACATGTATGTTGCAGCAGTACTTGTGTGTGTACAACTTCACCTTCATTCATGTTCCTAGCATAGCTGATTTAAAGAAAAACAAACAAATAAAAACAAACTGCGAACTGAAGTCCTTGGAGAAACTAAGACAGGAGAAATTGTCGCGGGAGCAAATGTTGTATCACCTGGCCATATACAGTAGCTTACGGTACTTCTTTGATCTGGTTATAAGTTGAGGGGAGACTATAAGTAACACTGGAGGCGGTCCTTGTGAAATGGAGGAAGCTGTAAGGGATCTCCTCTGTAGTAGACTGTAGTGCTGGAGAAGGTCCTGGTGAAGTGGAGGAGACTGTATACTGGATCTCCTCCAGTAGACTGTAATGCTGGAGAAGGTCCTGGTGAAGTGGAGGGGACTGTAGGTTATTTTCTCCATTTGACCTGCCTATGCATATACCACCTTCAGGGATTAAACTGAGTGGTCATCTTCCTCTATCAGACTTGCCCTTGACCTTCCCATGGAGGGCGTTTGGAGCCAGGCCTTTAATCCAGGTGTGTAAAGAGGAATTCCTGTGATTATCTGGATGAAGTATTTATGAGATAATCTCCAACAGTGTCCATAGGATTGTAGCAGAGTTCATTGTGTCCTTCAATAGCACTAAACTGAAATTACTGTTGTGGACCATCTGTAGTGTCTCCTTCGTTTGAACTTGTGGTCTACATTTGGACCAAGACTTGACACTAGTAATACCTCGTTGATTTAGTCTTAATCTTGACCAACCATTCATAGTTTGGACTGGTCCTACTCCAAAGTAGACCAAGACCACAGACAATCCCCCAAATTGGTCTAACTCGGAAAAGTAGAAATGCGCAAGACTTTAGGTGAGGGATGATTGTAGAAGAATGAGTGAAAGAAATCTTTAGGCAAACTTTATATCCTGAGACAGTCATTGGGAGATGGGGTGAAAGTCTAATGTCAACTGAATTGAAGATAATCACTGTAATTTTGTAGCTAATGGAACATTGCAGAAAGTTCTAGATTTGTGCCTTGCACAATTTGGTCAGGAAGGCACCAATTCGTCATCTTGTAGCACAAGTATGTTCGATGTAAGCAAGTGAACTCTTTCTTTTCCATGGGAAGATTAGATTAACTTAATTGAATAAAAGTATTGCATATTTTAGAAATCTATGCAGAAGATGGACAGTGTTGAAACGAACATTTACAGTCAGATTTACATGTAGATGAGTGACATGGTGTCAAAAAGGGAAATTAATTACTGGGAAAATGATCAGGGTATAGGCCATCAGAGGTGCATCCATCTCTCATGTCTTTTTTTTTAACATGTACGTGAAACATGTAAACAGTTAGCATCATCTCAGGATCGCATCACTCCAACCCCCATCGCTATGGTAACACCACAGTGCAAATGTCTAATTGTCTCTTACAGTGCAAAGGGGTCTTTCCTCATGATGTCTTGTGGTGTAAGAGAAAATCCCTTTTTTTTGTTACACCCTGATTCCACAAAAGATGGGCCACCACATGTCACCAAGAAGTGCAAACAAAGAGGGAGATCTGAGGGTCGACAGTCTTGTCACCAACGCCCATCAAACTTTTTTTTTGGCCAAAAATTGCCTCTATTCTGAGACCTGAGTCATTAATAATTGCCTGTGATCCTCCTACCCAATGTTTACCTACTCGTCTCAAGGCTGTGACGTGCGTGGGAAAGGACTTGTTAATGATCTTGGATCAAGAAAGTGTCTCCATTTTATAGTGTCCACAAGAAAACTGTTGGGGTACAAAATAGAGATCCCAATATTTTATAGTGTGTAGGGGTCACAAATTTAGCTTTGCAGCTTAAGAATTTGATGCTTCTGCGACTTTGAACAGTATCAATTACATATTTGTGACTGCCAAAAGTGGACAGTTCTAGATTCCAGATGCCAGATTCTTTGGGGGCAAATTCTGAGACTTCATCTAGAGTTTGTTTACATTATCATTGTATGCTATTTGAAATACGATTAAACAAGAATAACTTGGATCTGTTTAAACAGTGATAATATTTCAGATATTTGAACCAATTAGGTTGAAATTTGTATGATGAAATTTGTGTTTGATTGAGTGGGAAGATTTCTGGAGCATTCTTGCAACAAAGTTACACCGTAGCTTGAGAATCATATTTGATTTCTTTGAATCAGAGATCAGAATGGATGAAAATCAAACATAATAATAATAATAATAATAATAATAATAAGGTCTTATTTATCCAGGGTAGCCTCTTCAGTGTTGCCACTGCTCTACCAGAGGCCCTGCCATTATTATTACCCCAGCGTTGCCAGGTACCCATTTATACACCTGGGTCGAGAGGGACATTGTGGGTAAAAACATCTTGTCCAAGGACGTAAGCACTGGACGGGAATCGAACTCGGGTCCTCCGACTGGGAGTCGAGAGTCTTATCCACTATGCCACAGCGCCCCCACAAACATAATTGGATAGTTTTTACAATACTTACTTTCTCCCTAATATGTTCTCAAACAAATGTATGTTTTATTTCTCCAATTCATCTGCAGCAGTCCTTGCATTACCTTGTTCATGTTCTGATGCTCCTACTTTAGCCATGCACGTACACATTCAAAACTGGCTCATGATTCATTGAGAAGAATTAAAAGATAAACAAATTAAGAACTGAGTGCACGCACACGGATTAGCTGTCTCGTTCTGCCATGTTCATTAAGGCATTCGAATGTACATACATAGGACATAGCACAAGTATGAATCAGTGGTGTGCTGAATAAGGCTCATAGGCAAGCTGAATATATCACATTCAATTCCAAACAATGTGTGATCTAATTTTCCCTTGACAATTGCTCACTGGCATCTGGTTTGTGCAGAGTTACAATGTAGCATGTGCATAACGCTTTTCACCCACCGTGAGAATGTGGGGAAAACACTAATTCAATTTCTGAATTAATGACTCAATCACTTGCAATTACAAATAAGATTTTGATAAGGTTGTGAACGGGTATATAGGTGATAGGTAGTTTAATAGGGAAGAAGTAATAGATTAAATTTACTAGGATATTGAGATAGACAGATCTGAATAGAAAGGAACAACAGAATAAATAGAAGAAACATATCAGATTGACAAAAGTTACAATTGAGTTTATATTCTTCTGTCTGATTTTTAGTGATGCCATGTTAGTGAAATATTGGAGGAATATAACAACATGCATATGTAAAGATTTGATGCAGACAGTTGTTACTTGCAGCTACCACGCACAAGATTTTGAGGAGGTTTCCGTGTTTAAAGATATTCATATACATGGCATATATTTCATGAGTGTAATATTTTGCAAATCAAGACTTAAAAATTAACTGAAATATAAATATTTCCCCTTTTCATGAGAAGCATTTGTGACTTTCTGTCTTAGATTACAATGTCAGAGCTTTTGTGTTTCATACAGGATGCAATATTGTTTGAAAGTTGTTGACCTTGCAGATGTCAATATAGACTCCCCAAATTTGTGAAAATTAAAACACCACAAAATATTCTGCATATAAAGTAGTATTTCAAAAAAAAAGGTCAAATCTTAAAGTGCCAGTATGTGTCAGAAAGTCATTAAAAAAGAATTGCAGCACTTGCCTCCCTTTGACCTCACATAGACAGAGGTATGACATGCAAATGAAGTTTTATAGTAGAAAATTTGCATTTTGTACAGCAACACTGCACACTGGCACTGGTCCAATGATCCAGACCATTCAAAATCACTTATCAGACCCGTAACTTTTTCAGGAATAGAAAAATAAAAAATAGAAAAACTGGGTACCTGCTGGTCCAACAGACAGGTCGGACCACTAGAAAAAAAAAATATGGGTTAGTGTGCAAGCCCTGTGTATAGATTCTTTTGTATTTATGCATTATGTATACTTGTGTACTTCAGTGTTTGTCTGTTTGTACAAGTTTGTACATGTTGAATATCTGCTTATTCCTTATGAAATTGCATTGTTTGAATATGATTGGGAATTATACACGCCCAGATATATTATCATTATTATTACTATTATTATTACTTATCTAAGTGGAAGACAAAAAAAAAAAAGTAAATCAAACCAAATTAATTCCCATGATATCCAACATATCTTGCTTTATGTTTCCTTACCATTTTTCCTTGCTCAGTAATTCTTTGCCAATTCTGTTTGTATAAATTCTATATTTATCCATTTCAGTGTTCTCTGCAAGCTTTATACTCATAAATGGGGGGGGGGAACAAAGAGGGTGGGGTTGTAAGAGGGGGTAAGAGAGAACAAAGGTAGACCGGTGAACATCTTTACCATGTCATCTAAACCACCAGATAAATGCAAAACAACTGTTGCCCGCAGTTCAAGTTTAGCGTGGGACACGCCATCTCCCACCACTTGAGGTGAGGCGGCTATTAATTATTTCCCTTTTCTGTCCGAGACAAAGGCTCGGATATGCCCATGGTCTCTCACAAGGTATTGATGGAAGAGGGGAGGGGGAGGGTTGAGGGAGGATGGGGGTTGATTGGCTCCCCTGTGATGATATGATATTAGTAGAGTTTTCCTGGCGACCGCAAGAGGAAGTGGGAGGTGGAAATAAATAGACGCCATTCCATTCAGAACGACGTCATCTCCCTGACCGTGGGTGATGATACGAAAACAAACAAGACTGAAATCAGAAACATTTGCTTCCTCTGAAAGCTGAATTCACTTTCACCTGGATTTTTTTTTTCTGTCGCTAGATTCTATATTCTTGCAAGCTACAAATATACTCCCAGTTATTTGTTTCATCTGAGAGCTTTAGCACGGCAAAAAAGATATAAATAAATAAGTGTATCCATTGACCATTTCATGCTGATGGTGAATAGTGTTTTATTTGATATAAAGGTAAGGAAAGGATGCTATGGAATAAGTTTTCTTCCGGTTTTTAGTTTGTAGAAGTTACATGAACTTCCTTGGCCAAGTGATACTAAGGCTACACTGGTGATTGATGAACTTTAATCACTTCTAGTTCTCCCTGCTCTCCTCCCCCCCCCCCCCAAAAAAAAAAAAAAATCTCCATGTAAATCCATGTGTGATACTGCATGAGATTGATGAATGCTCTTTAACCCATGGAAGACTAGTCCCGAGTGTATGCGGGCAGGTATTGATGGAAAATGTGTGTTATAGCAAAGTCAGCTTGTCAGCAACGAGTTGAAGGTGTGTTTCAAACCTCAATGAGTAAGGAGTAAAGGTTTTCCCTTTAACCATTGCAACCTCCTCTTCAGTGGAATCTGTGCCGGGTAGCACCGAACTGATGCATTTCAGTAGTGAGGGGCTTAAAGTTGCCATCATGCAGTGCCGTACCGGTACTCACCCCACCCTGCATCCAGTAATCCCCTTTTCTTTCCCCAGACTCATAGAACGATTTATCCCTTTCCTTGTCTTTCCTGTTATGATGTCATACCACACGTGCGGGAGATCAGAAAGGGGGGGGGGGGGGGGGGGGGGGGGGAGGGGCGGGGAGGAGACTTGTCCGGGAGGAAGAAATCTTAATTTACCGTTGAGCACCCGCGACAGGAAGTAGCGAGGAGTTACACCTCGTTTTTATAGATTGTTTGTATGAAGTCACAATCAGCTGTTTGTGTGTGACTTTGGGTATCATGACAACGATGGCGAAAGGGGGGTAGATGAGTGGGACTCCTGAGATATATTTATTATATTAGCTAGTGGTGACTTAGAGTCAAGAGCACCATATAACCCTTCTCGGGGACACACATTACCTTGCTATTAAATATCTGCCTGATAAAGTGAGCAGAAAGCGGTGCCAAGTATAACACCTTGTCTGGACACATAGAAAAAGAGAGGAGTGCTATTCCATAGCATCCTTGAATCAGAAGTACTGCGTACCTTATTGACGGCACTCGGATATAAAGCAGCAATTTTTGTACATCGCTTTTCCGGCTTGAAGAATCTCTCTTGGTTTGGTCTCCATGAGATACTGACAACATCCTGGGGAAAACAAATTCTGTTTTGTCAATTCACTACATCATTACCTCGAAAATAATAGGGAAAAAGAAAACAAATATAGCGACAAACAGTTTGTGATAATTCTGGAAACTCTCATTTTACATCCCAAATATTCTAGGCTCTTTATATTTATATTTGATAGATATTTATGATGAAAACTGGGATGTGCAAATTAATGCTTGTATTGTTCTTCAGAATATAGGATATTGTCTCGGGTCTGTGTACCCAGTTGACCAATATATGAACGATAATTGAAGTCTTCTGCCGTGATTTGTCAGTGAGATGTTGCTTTGGACCTGATGACTAGGAGTCAATGAGGAATAATATTTGCCTGGTACACAAACTTGCTTATTGCTGGAGAGCAACGCGAAAGGAGACGAATATCATGGCTCTGTCATATCTTTGTGCCAACATGTTGTGAACCTTACTTGGAATACTGTCCCTGGTTTTGCGTTTGTTGAGATCAACCTCAATCTACTGGACTTTTTAGCCGTGCTTTTCGGACTAGGAACACAAGATGGAGAACAACTATAAGCCCACCATGAAGAGGCGTAGTGATTATAGCATGCCTGTCTTCTTGGTTTTAATGAAAACACTTCGCGGTAAGTAAAAGTTTGTTAAAAATAGCATCAGAAAAAGGATGCTTGAATGATGTAGCCAAGTGAAGATAGTAGTTCTTATATCTGATGAAATTTTCCTATTCATTTAGAGTTGTATGGTGTGCTAATACAGTTTATAGTCATCTTTGAAAATTCTCCCCAGTTAATACTATCATTTTTCCTCTTTGGAGCAGCAGTGAATATCAGCTGTTCACTGATCTCTCTGGGTTTAACCTTGCATGTGTATGAAAAGCTTCATAATGTCATCATAGTTCATTAAAAATACACACACAAATGCCCACAGATATCACAAGCCAATGCTACTACCACATACTGGCCATCTATTTTGTACAGCTAGAATGAAGGAGAAGTAGATGTTAAAGTACTTTTTACCACTAAATGAAGCAAACACATTATGGTATGGGTTTTTATGCATCTCTGGGTAGTTTGTTTATAATTCCATTTAAACAACATCATCCATATTAAGGTAGCCAAACAACCAAGTAACAATTAAGAATGTGGTCATTGTATGCTCCTTCTAGATAAATTGCATTCTCCTTCAAGATAAATTGCATTCTCCTTCATTTTTTTTTCAAAAATATAGAATAAACATATGAACTTTCTACCTTCCTAATGCACAAAAAATGAAAAAAAAAAAAAAAAAGTTAGCTGTGAGTGTTTCTAGAGAGCTTTGAAAAATGGTAGTTGTTTTTGTTGTTTCACTCCCCAAAGAGTATAAATTATGCTGGCTTTGATAAACAAGAGTCACCTATCTGAAAAGCCAACTATTTTTGTGCGTACATATTTTTCACCTCTTTGATCAGATAACAAACAGATGTGATCAGATAATGGTCAGGCTATTTGAGTATATACCTTTTGAGAGAAATTTCCCCCTCTCCAAGGTAGAAATAGCCTGCTATTTGTGACCTGTTTATCAATATGAGAATGATTCATTGGCTTGAACACACAGTTATGGTTTGGAAGTAGCTCTAGCAGTGGCAGAGTAAATGATGATGCAAGTGGCAGAGTAAATGAAGATGCAACCATTATTTTTTTCCAGACCATTTTGCCGATCTGGAATGACTCAAGACCAACTTTAACCCGTTTAGGACGAGTCCCAAGTATACTCAGGCGAGTGTCTGTGGGAAATGCGTGTTGTGGCAAATTCAGCCCATCCTCAATGGGTGAAGAGACTTCTCATCAGAACTCTGACGCAAACTAATCCAGCTGAGATGAAATCCAGTTTGCTGTTTATCTATCTCTAAGGGTGCTGTCAGCAGTAGTTTGTCAGGGTTGTTTAACCCTGTCACAACTAAAGACAATACAGTCAGTGGAATAGCTGTGAAATTTCGAGGCTGCGGTCCCAAGGAGGTTAAGGATTTCTTGGTCAAGGTTTCTGACGCATCGCGTTTGCAGGATATCTACCTATCAGCTGGGGATGTCTTTCAACTGAAATGAAATCCGTCAGAACTCTTGACCAAGGAAAAGAGGGAGAACGAAAAAGTGTCAGCAAGGGCTAAATTTCATGGTTTAAGGATTAAGGGAAAGTTTAGGAACAGACGTGACTAGCAGGTCGAAAGCATCAGGTCTGCTGAAAAGCAGTGATGTCATTTGTACAGTATATGCCACATATTTATTGAGTCTGATTTTTCGCGAATCGACACTTCTCAGCAATTTTTTGAATGTGTTAAATTCGCTATCATAGAGTATAGGGGTCACAGTCAGAATTCATATCTTTGCATGAATTAACACTTGCGGGAATAGCACTTGACATACAGAATTCGCAAAAAAAAAAAAAACCCATGAAAAATATTGCGCATACAGTATATCACTAGTACAACCATCCTCTTGTCTTGATTCTATATCTATGTTTCTTGCTCCCTCCCTCTCTCTTCCTTTCTTCATTCATCTCTATCTCTCTCTTTCCTGTCTCTTTCTACTCTTTTTCCCTTTCTCTGTGTGGGAAATATCTCGTAAAGCATAATTTGCACACTTTCTGTTACAAACTCGGTGTATGCAAGGATATGACAAGTACCAAAAACAATTAACATAAAACAAGATATATTTGTGGCATAGAATTGAATTTACAAAACCATTTTATAAAACAAATGATGCACAGACCTGTTTTGCGGATTGCTGAGAATTGGATGCTCCTGTTTAACTTTGGAAACAGTCTAAAACCAGTTCCAAATTTAAACTCGCGCATGCAATTCTCACCGATACACTCTGTCCTGTGCATCATTTGTATATTGTTTCTGTCAACTTCTCCATTAGTGTGATGATGTGTGCAGAACCATGGAATGGAAAGAAGCAATGGATTGGTATCTAATATTTTTATCCCTGCTTGCATTCTTTGCTGCAAAGGACTTGACGATGTGGCGGTGAAAAACATCAAGAAGAAGGAGGCCAAGCGGATGTTGGCAGACATCAAAGATTTCATCGCGTCAGGTGGAAACGTCAATACAGCAAATGACCGTGGAACAACTCTAGTAAGTTGCAATATGTGTCATAATACATTCCTTGGCTCAATATTTGTGGATTTATGTAACTTACATAATTATCAGAGGTTTTCTTGGACCTTTGCAGAAATGTTAATGTTTGCTCTGTATTCTATCAGGTCATTCTGCTTTTTATGTGTGACTGACGATAGTGTGTTCTGTGGTCTTTTGTAGTTCAGTTACTTGTTTATGTTTACATTCATTCATGCATGCAGGTTGTGGTATTTGTTTCTTGCTAATCATTCTATTTTCATTGATGTGGTTGTTTACATCATAACCCTTTTGATGATAGGTTACTGTTCGTTATTCTGAAGGGTCATTATTCTGAAGGTTCATAATTCCAAAAATGGAATAAGATGCATTATTCCAAGGAGCTGGTGTACTCCTTGATTATCTAAAGGTTCATAAATCCGAAAATGAAAAAGGGTTTGCTATTCAATATAAGGTTATAATTCTGATGTCTTGGTAGTGCACATTTTTTTTTCATGTTTAGATTAATGAACATTTATTGAATTTTTGGATTAATGAACCTTCAGAAAAATTCACTTTTTTTTTTTCAACCTGGTACACATTTGTTAGATATCCTTGTCTTTGTCAGAGGTTTCCCGTAATTGTTTCAGTATAGTATGTTTTTTAGCGCAAGTCAATCTTAGAAATCTTGAATCAGTTGTTTGCTGATTAAAAAACTTTTTTTTTCATTTGGTGCTTGTCTAATGATATTATATGTCTGAGCAGATTACCATGGCTGCTATATCTGTCAGAGTATCTAATTGTAGGCTTTTGGGAATATCAAACATTAATAAAGATATTGTAAAGTCTTGGCAGGCATTTACAAAACATGTTTCCCCCTCTTGCTTAAATAGAGATTTGGCAAAAGGCTGTCACTTTAAATCAGCAAGTATCCATGTATGCATTTCACTTGCCCAACTGCGAGTATGGGTTGTCCTGAGCAAGTTTGTTTGTAGCACCCTGGTATGCAAACAACAACAAAACAACAACAACAACAACAACAACAAAATACCACAATAACAACAACAACTACAATAACAAATACCACAACAACAACAACAAATACCACAACAACAACAACAATCTGCTGAAGCTGTGGTCATGGCAGCTGAAATGTTAAAGCAAGAAACCGTTAATGAATCTATAGATAAAAAAAGCAATGCAGAAATTTATGCGATCTTCACATGAATCTCTAGCTGCAACCACATAAAAGTAAATAACGCTGTCACAAATTTATGATCCATCACACTATTTTCAGCCTACGGTGGGAGTGAAAGCAAGGCCATTCGAGATCTCCTGTTGACACACATTGGGGCAAGAATACTGCAAACCCCGGGGAAGGCGTAAATCGCGCGATGGGAGGGAATTTGTGGGCACATTAGATCCAATTTCCTACCAAACATGAGACTGTTTGTGCTAAAATGGAACTTTTGACACTAATGTACAACAAGCTGACAAGTTGCACAAGTTTGATTAGATGTATCTATATGAAGAGCTTGTTTGCAAAAACCGTTAAGTCCATTTTTGAAGATTTTGAAGTACGGTATCTGTCATAAAATACAAAATAATACCCTTTAAATGATATATTGGTCACTACACATAAGGGTACAGTTTTGAAGTTATGGTGAAAAGAAGCAAAAATTTTCTTATTATTCTCTGTATTTTTCTGGACCTTTAATCGCAAATATCTCCATTTGACAAATATGGACTTATCGGTTTTTGTGAACAAACTCTTCATATGTTTATCTCAGCTGAGCTAAGAGTTCGAATTAAGTTATAACTGTCACCTTTTAGCAACCGACTCTACGTCTGTTGTTTGTTGTCCTTGTCCAATATCTGACCATCAACTGTTGTGTGTCCAGTCGTGTCCATGAACTCTTTACATATTTTTGTCTTAATTCTTCTGTTTTTATTTATTGTAGTTACTACTTTAATAGCGGGGGTGTAGAAGGCATCTATTTTCTCTATGTTATATTTTGACCCCAACCTGGTAAAATTCTAACCACATTAATTTGTAGAGGTTATGTCAAAATGACTTGCATGATCATTTTGCTTAAAATCCTGTCAAACTTGATCATATTCCTATCACACAATTGATGTGGCTGTTCTTTATAAATGTAATCATCTCTGACAACTTACACAAAGAATATAAAGTTTGCACATCAGATTTGATGTACTCAGTAACTGCACGGAATCATTTATTATCATATATATATATATTTTTTTTTTTTTTATGAAAGCAAAGTAGCATATGACTTTAATACAACAATATCCTTTGAATCAATCCAAAATGTCATTTCTCACCTATAACAGGCATGATATTCTGTAGATTTAAATCTGATTTTTTTTCTCAATTCTCTACACATTTTGCTTTTTCCATGTATCAAAAATCACCTGAAAATTTTGATGTCCGCTTTTCAAGAAACCTCAATATCCTCCCTGCTATAATGACTGTTTAATACTAAATTGATGTTCAATTTGTATTCATTTAGGCCATGTTATCAATTTCCACATTTCTGACCAGTTTTTTTGTGGAGTTGCATTGACACCATCTTATTCTGGTAAATTGTGATTCAGTTGAAGACTTAACAAACTAAACAAGTCTGAAAAGTCTGATCGTTTGGACCACACGACATCCAACCCCGCATTTGTTAGAGCTAGTGTAGGTACGGAGTTGAGTTGTGGAGAGTAGAGTGCATTGAAGTGGAGTGCCACTTTCAATGGTAAGAGATTCTGGGTCACATCCATGGTGTCTTGTCAAGAAAGAAACGAAAAGAAAAAAAAAACAAGATGTAGAGGGTTATAAGAAGACTAACTGGTGAAATTGATGAAGGAAATACCTGACTCATTCCGTGAACTTGCGTGACCTCCAAAGCCCTGGGCACGATTAACACGCCAAGGCTGACCTTAGGGTTTGGGGGTATTTTTAAGGTCTCTCTTCTCGTGCAGGAGGTAATCCTGGTGGAAGAGGTGGCAACGCATCGGAGAGGAAGTTAAGATCACACCCAAACTTCATCCACTTAAGGAGCAGAGGAGGGGGGCAGGGGAGGGGGACAGTATAGAAGAGGACCAGGTCTGATGTGATGCTAATATTAAGTTTGTGGTTTTATTATACTTGATACAATATTTCCTCCTTGCTTTTCCCATTTTACACGCAATGCTGTCAAAAGATCGTTATCAAATTAAGCTTGCTCGGAAAGATATAGTCGAGCTCCGTGTCATTTCACAAAACTTTTCTTTGACTGGGGTGGGGCTCAAAGTCTAATCTTTGCAACTTGATGGTAATCCCCTATATTCACATACATTGTTTAATAGGGAGGAGCTGGAAGGGCTTGAATAGATGTTTAATTTTAGCATTAAATGGAGACTTCCCAAAAGACATGCTACAACATTCAATTTACCATGTACCATGATGAGAATGTGAAATTGACATGAACATTGACATATTCATAATCTGACATGATGCAGATATGCCTGAGGAATATACAAAATAAATTATGAGATAGGAAAAAACTGCCCAGTTTCCTGTTGGTAACATAGAGAAATTAGGCGATTGTTTAATCTCCATTTGTAACACATGGCTCTCGGATCCTTTTTGCGGATTTACAGATGAAATCTCCGGGTGGGGAGAGTGCCAGTCCTGGAGGAATTTTGAGGCAGAAATTATCATTTTGTGTTCACTAGATTGGTTTCTTGGACTCATTAAAGTCATTTAAACTTGCTTGAAATCAGAAGGAAATTTACAAACCTTATCCAATTTCAGGAGCTTTAATTTTCTATCTTGTATTGCCACTTTAAGAATCAGTTATAAATTTAGTAACATAAACAGTAATGTGTGAATGACAAAGACCTCATATGAAAGAGAATATTTTGTATAATCTGCCATTTGAAGAACTTTGTAATGAATATTCAAAATTATGAGAAAAAAAAATACAGCACCAAACTTCTGAAATGTGGTTTCTGTAGCTCAATGGGATAATGGGAGCACTTTCAATTCTCAGTACTGTAAAAGCAGAGACGACCTGAGATATTTTTGCATGAGTAATCTTTTCACGCTCGGCCGAATAGGATGAATTTTGCGTGTTTTTGCTTCTGCGGAATCAAGACAATATGTAGTGGTACATACAGCAAGGAAAAATATTTGTTTGCTTTTATTTATGTGCTAGTTTCTGGTTGCACAAAATGCAAAAAAAAAATCACATTGAGAAAATTTCCACTTTCACATTACTTCGAGAAAATTTGAAGAGGAAACTTTCAGTGTCTGTGCTGATACAATACTTTAGAAGAATTTTACTTGGATGTTAGTGTATGTGTTCAGTAAATCACTAAAACCTGAGCATTGGAGACTTTATTCCATATGTGATGACTTTACCCCTGCGTTGATAATATTTCTTTTTTTCAAGACAACTTTCTGTGAGAGGCACAGTCTTTTAATACCTTGGTTTTAACCCATATACTTTGACAAAAAAAATACAAAAATAAAATATATATATAATGTGAGAAATAGTTCCCTGGGTCCCGAACGTACGCGGTGCCGCATTGTTGGATGCATATAGTTGAAAGAAATTGGACTGAGGCGGGATCAGGTTATTCATATAATAATCGTTCTGTTGGTAGGTCCTGACGAAGGCCCAATGACGGGCCGAAAGCTTGACAAATAAAAGGGAGACTAAGATCGAGAGCAACGTCCCGCCTCAGTCCAATTTCTTTCAACTATATATATATATATATATATATATATATATATATATATATATATATATATATATATATTGAGATATGAACAATGTATGTCTCTCATTTTAAGAACCATTGGTGATGTTTTTAGAAAAGACAGGGAAAGACTAATGTGTGTGCTGTGCTATGCCTAAACTCTGGGTGAACAGAGAATGTCCCAGCACTGAACTTGAATTAAGACAAATTAAGTGCCAGACAGCTTAATAGGCCATTAGATGCAGGAAATGATACCACGGTAACCCCAAGCCCCATTGGCCGACTCCCCCCTCCCCCCTCCTCTCGCCCTGGGCTAACGTCCCTGGCTGAATTTTCTTACTTCACGCCCTGGGGTTTTAAGGAGGTGTTGGCTGGTGAATTTGTGTGAGCTGAGATGGCAAATTGGGGCGTTTCCTGTCGAGGGAGGACACCGGAGTATCGTCACGTCATTCAGGGCTTGTCCGGTATTTGTGGGGAGATGAGTTGGCGGCGTTTACTCGTAAAAACATCATGATGACTTGTGTGGTCCTACAGTGTATGTAACAGGATGTGAATACTCGTGTACCCGCATGTGTGATACCAACATGCTTTCAAAATTATTTGCGCATATTTGATCCCTCACTTGATCAATGGAAAGAAATCCTCCAACCTTCAAGCAGCTGAAAGTCTTTAAAGGACAAGTTCACCCTTATAGACATGTGGGTTGAGTGAATGCAGCAACATTAGGAGAACACATCAGTGAAAGTTTGAAGAAAATCCGACAATCTGTTCAAAAGTTATGAATTTTTAAAGTGTGTGCGCAATCACTGCTGGATGAGAAGACTACTACAGCGTATGATGTCAGATGCGTACAACGACATAAGGAAAATAAAAAGAGAATTTCACAAAACTTAACTTTTTGAATAAAGTGCACATTTCTTCAACTTGTTACTGACGTATATTAAGGGTAATATTATTACTCATGCCTTCTAAAAGAGAGAAGTTGAGTGGCCTTTTGTTAGGCGAGAAAAGTGAAAATATGTTGAATTTTCTTTATACTTTCTTTATATCGTTGTACTCATGTGACATCACAAGCTATATTAGTCTTCTCATCCAGCCGTGACTGAGCAGAAACTTAAAAAATTCATCACATTTGAACGGATTGTCCAATTTTCCTCAAACTCTCATTGATGTGTTCTACTAATATTGCTGCCTTCACTCAACCCACATGTCTATGAAGGTGAACTTGTCCTTTAACACCACAAACACCTTCTCTGTAGGGGTGTGAAATCAGAGTGGCATATTGCCTGCAGCCATTCTACGATATTCCACAAGTTTATAAAGTTGTATAGACTTGGAAGTATGATCAACCCTAGGGTCGGTGCAACACCTACACAGAGATGTGAAGTTGTACTTTTTTGGAGTATTATGTACTGTTTTTGCCCAGAATACAGCAGGTTTCACTCAAAATACTGGTTTTTTTTTAATTGTATGTTTGCACAATTCTTATGTCAATCGCAGGAAAGGTGAAATATGTGTTTTTTCACCAAAATACACCATTTCAGCCCTGAGAATACTGCAATGGTATTTACAAGGCTGACTTCCTTGCCTGCATGCTCATTTAATATACGCTGGCTATTTACTGCATCACCAATCATAGGGGAGCACTGTATTGATATTTGGGGTTAATATTTCTATTATCTTGTTTTCATTCTCTATTTTCCTTTTTCTACTTGTGTCAAATGACTTGTTTCTTGGTACATTATACAGTTTCAATCTCCTGTTCATACAAACTGTAGTCTCTGAACTTGTCTTAAAAGTAACCAAAACCCAAATATAGATATGAATTGAGTGAAAGCAGTAATATCAGTATAACACAGCAATGAAAGTTGAGGAAAATTTGACAAGTGATTCAAAAGTTATGAATTTTCTAATTTTAGGTGTCGTCATCGGTGATAAGGAGACTACTACACTTCATGACATTATTATAGACAAGAATATGTGACCGTGCATCACAAAACCAACAAAAAGTCACACTCACTGATTTTGTGTAAGGACTGAAAATAGGTGAAATTTGTCAACCCAGCCACTCTTGAGTTTTTCATATTTTCTGAAAGAGCATGTCTTCTTCTACATTATAATAAAGTTTGGATCATAAAATGAACAGGAAATTGTGTTTTTAGCAGTTTTTCTCAAACACTTTTTCGTAGAATAGTGTGATTAGGTGTGTCTTATAGATTCCCCTTTTCATTCCTTAAGAACCCTATCCATACTCTTCACTTTCAACTCTAATAACTTTGGAAAGGATGGTGCTACTGCTTTGAAAGTTTGAAAGTTGGCATCAATCATCTGCAGAATATGTTGATAAAGCATGCTTAATTTCAGCGTAATCTGATGACCACTTCATTATTGTTGCTCCGGTAGTTTACATCCTGTTTTTTGTCACATTCATAGCACAGCAAGCACGGCTTGCCTTAAAGATTAAAGCACTTGAATAGATCCTGTACTTCAGAATAGATCCTGTACTTTAGAGCCTCTTTTCTCTGTTTACACTTTCCAGAGTGTGTGCTTTCTTTCCTATGTTAGGATAGGGTACGAGAGTCTGTTTGAATTGAGTTATTCAAAAGCTTAAAGTCTGTTCTTTCAGAATCTTCACTTAACCAAGAATCCATGTCTGGTGGCATTTTATTGGTTTTGTGATGCAGGGTCACATATAAAGAAAATGTAAAGAAAATTCAACATATTTTCACTTGCTAGCATAATGTAGAAGCACTTGACTTTCCTCTTTCAGAAATTAGGAGGATATCCCCTTAGCATATATCAGTATTACAAGTTGATGGAGTGTGTACTTTTCATGAAAAATGAAATTTCAGGGAATTCTCCTTATATTTCCTTTATATCAGTGTTTATAATGATGTCATGAACTGAAGTAGTGTCTTTATCCAGCAATGATGGCACCAAAATTGTGAAAATTCAAAATTTTTAAACAAGTTTCTTATTTTCCTCAAACTTTCACTGATGTATGCTACTGATATTGCTGCTTCCACTCAATCCACATTCATATTTTGGCTTTGATTTCTTTATTCTTTTCATGGCCTGCTGTCCCTCTCTCACTCTTATTTTTACTCTTTCAGTATTGATCAATCAAAATATCTTTCTGTCTTTTTATCTATCTGTCAATCTATCTCTCTTTGTCCTTTGCTACTGCACTCTCCTCATCATGTGTAGGTTTTATGATTCCTTGAATTTCTTGTCTTTATGAAGTGAGATATGAAGGGGAATTATCAGGTCTTGCTGATGAAGTCAGGAACATGAAGGTCAACATTTGTTTATCTTCTAACTTCATTTGTGTGTATATTGCTCTCCCAGATTATATACATAGAGGAAGACCATGATGAATTAAGAAAGATCTTTGATATCAATTCTACTTTACTTGTCATCCAGTTTGATATTTTCTTTAAAATTTCTTTCTGCGCTCATTCTTCTTTGTTTGGTTTTGCAGAAGGAGGGGAGGAGGGAAGGGATAAATAAACTCTCACAAAATGAAGTCACTCCTTTTAGACACAGAGCTCAGGCTTTTGTACCTTGCAAGATCTTAGGATCAGTCATCAAAAGGGCTTAATTAAGAACTAGCTCAAAATTCTCAAACCTTTTTTTGGGGTATTGTATGTCTGTTTTGGGCAAATATTCATCGGAGCAAATTTGTTGCAGCTGTCGGCAACTGCAGAAAGTCATGATTCCTTCTCGTATTGAGACATCAATTAGATCTCGACTGGGCTGATATCGGCGGTAATTTCTCCGTAAAACGTCCCAGGAAACGAGACAGAGCCGCCGCAGCATTATGGGATATCAAACCAGCTGACGAGATGTAGGGATTGCGGCGCGGAGAATCTCCGTGCAAAGTCTGTCTAATATTTGGGTAATACTCTGCAGTATTGAGATCTTAATTTCAACATAGTCATGTGAACGCTTAGTCAGACACGCCGAGTTGTCAATTTTTTTTTTTTTTTTGCAAAAATAGCAAACTTGTTTTAACTTTTGATCAGATGGATTTTGCTATTCCTACAATTTGCAGAGAGAGAGAGAGTGAGAGAGAGGAAACAAGCCTAGCAGAATTTTTAGAGTCCCATCCTGCCCATTTGATCATGGCTTAATGGTGTATCATAGAATGATCCTCTTCCCCTGAGTATCTCGAAGATGTGATTGGTGAACACAGCCCAGGGTTTGCCCAGACTGCAGGCAAAACAAAAAAAAAAATGTTATGCAGTATAATGTCAGCTAGCATAAGAACATGCCATTCCAGAATTGAGCATGGGAAGTTTTCAGCTGATGCTGTACACAAGCATGAAATCTACCAGAGGAAATTTGCTCTAATTTTGATTAATTTGCTGCCGCTCTGTACCGATACACACCTGTAATCGGAAGCATGCATGCATGTCCATCAAGTATTCTCGTCTTCTACGCACGATGGATTGCTAGTTTTGGGGAATTTTTGTGTTCTTGCGGAAATAAATGTTTCTGACTGACTCGATGTGGATGGGATTTGTTCTGCAAAAGTGTACAGGATATTGAATACGGGTGGTTGCCGGGCGACCAAATTGGAGCATATTCGTGGGCTTGGAGCGAAGTTGGCGTGTCATTCGCGCAACAGTGATGTCAAAATCAATCGAAAGTGACGGCTGCTCCCCCTCAGGGACGTGGCAGAGGAAACCGATGTGATTTGGTCGGAAGACTTTGTGTGCTCCTTGTTTGTTTGTTTTTTGTCGGATGCTGCCCTCAAGCGGGTCGATCATGGACGCCGACGACAGCGACTCGCTGATTCTCACCTTGAACGTGCGCACGAATGCGGTCAAGATACAGGTGGTTCCTATGCGTAATGTGAGTCTTCGCTTTACTTGGGTGATGAGTTATCAGCAAGTCTGTGCAAAGCCCCGTTTACAATTTGGATAATCTGTACATGCATCATTAAATATTTCGCCTGTAAAAGCTTATATTATATACTAGACCCATGATATGAGAGAAGTTGTCCACCTGATGGTATATGCACTACTCTTTGCATATAGATATATAGTGATTACCCAAAGCATATTCCAAAGAGTGAGGTTGGGTTGCAAACTGCACGCACATTGGTAAACACAATCACAATTTTTCCCGCAAGAGCCGTGGGCTTAAAGGTATACTTACATGGATACTTCAGTTAAATCCTGACATGATCTTTTAGTGATTTTTTCCAAACTTTTGCCATTAATAAGATGCTGTTACAGGTGTTATTGTCTTTTCTGATGACTCCATTATAGTGTTGGTTGTCTTGAGTTTTATTTGAGCAGTGCTGTTCGGCAATTTGCCCCACAAGGTATGCATTATTATAATGTTTTTGAAAATGGATGACAATGTTGTATGAAATGAAAGATGTAGTGACATGATTAGTTTGAGGGGTGAATTATATGTGTATTCCTAAGACAAGGAAAGTGTTAATTTCTCTCCAACAACTCTCCAAAGCTATCTGAAGATTGCTATCATTAACCCGTTGAGGACGAGTCCCGAGTATACTCGGGCAAGTGTCTATGGGAAATGCGTGTTGTAGCAAAATCAGTCCGTCCTCAACGGGTGAAGGACATCTTTGATGCTCCACTTTCATTGGATGTTTTAGATGGTGTAGAAAGATATGCACCTGTACATGGTAGATAATCTATTGTGATGTATAGTTTCATGCCTGTATTGGAGCTGAAACTTTGAAAGTTGTGCTGTCAGGAGAGTAGATTGTTCCGTGGATGCTACTATGAATGCAATGATTACTCAGAAAGCAGTTCATCTCTGATTGGTAGTTTATGTATGGATGTATGTTTATGCAATATGCATTTTTTAAACAATATCATGTATATTTCTATGTAATTGTTTATGTATAAGTCACTATTGAGTCACTTTTATTTGTTTGTAAATCTATTACTTTATCTGTATATTAGTATCTTTTTAATAAAATTATAATTTTTTTACTGATTTCTTCATTCTGTCATTAAGTCATATTATATTCAGTTTTGTGATATATGTATATCTTTTTTCTATCCTAACTTTATTTATTTTGAGTGTTATTGACTGCTAGCAAATTTTAGATTGTATAAGTATTGGAATTTTTGGCAATAATTGCAGCATACCACAGTATCCGCTATCTTTAGTTTCATGTCTCACTATACAGTCCAAAAATTTGCTGTGGGCCTTTAATTGGTCGGGAAGATTGTTCAGAAACCAGCTGATCAGTGCTCTCATGGACAATGTAACAATTACTGAACTGGTACAAGTATGTTTTTAAAGTCCCATGCAACTGCAGATCTTAGAGGCATTAAGTTTATTGGTTATTTTGCCTCAAATCCGTCAAACTTTTCCTAGATTTCCTTGATGGGATATTTTTGATGAAATTTTAGAATATTCCTCTCTGTTTCATGATACACGGAATGTGTTTGACATACTTCTTGACATTTGAAGGTTCATGTACTTCAAGATTTAAAAAAAGAAATTATATAACATCTACTCTCTGAGTTTTAAAGGGATGGTATAGTTTTGGTTGAGATGAGGGATCCAGATTTGATGTGAAGTTTGTGTGTGAGATGTTTGTTTTTCAAGTAATTATGATTTGTTCTGAATACTTTTGTCATATCTTTGTTTAGAGGCCGTGTTCACAACGTTGAAGTGCTTTCTTAAATTCCAGGTCATACATTGAATAGTTGTTTGTACTTTGTGTTCTACTGTATTTTCAGTCTCCATTTGTTTGTTTGGGTTTTGTTTTGACTGAATGGTTCAAACTGCTTTGAACTATAAGTGAAAGTAATGCTTACATGTCACCTGTAATGTTAAGTGTCTTCTGACAAGTGTCATAATGTTCTGGTACTGTCCACTTTGTAGCTTTACTACCAACAACTGTTGTGAGGATGCTGACCTGCACATGGACCAAAAGTGAGAACGATATGCTAATTTTGTCATGTTATTCTTCACTTACGAACATTTGTTGTGATGTTCTTGTTGTGTCTTTCAGCTTCACATTGCGGCCGCCAACAACTACCGGGAGGTCGCCAAGCTGCTGCTTGACCGCGGGGCCCACGTCGATGCCCTGGACGATGAGGGGCTCACCCCGCTCCACGTCGCTGCCAAGTTCGGCCAGACCAAGATGGTCAAGCTACTGGTCAAGCGGAATGCCAACCCTGGCCTCTTCAGCGTGCAAGAGCAGAAACCAGCTGGTCAGTGCACTCATGGAAAATTTATTATAACAATTATTGAAATGGTACAAATGTGTTTTTACAGTCTCAAGCAACTGCAGACTCAGAGCCTATAGGCATTACATTTCCATCAAAATTTTCCTCACTTTTCTTGATATGATATTTTTACACAATTTTAGAATATTTTTGTCTTGTGTCATGGTATGCATAAATGAATTCAGGTCAAAGGGAGTGGATGTGTTTGACATACTTCTAGGCATTTGAAGGTTCAACTTCAAGGTTTAGAAAAATATGTAGTGTATACTCTCTGAGTTTTAAAGGAGTGGTATTGTTTTGGTTGAGATGAGGGATTCAGATTTTAACTTTTTAAGAGATAATTAGAAACCACTTCAATGAAATATCAAAGAGCATACAATTCTGAGAGGGATTCAAAATTTATTTGTAGAAATTTGGTTTTGAAATGGCTGAGATATCCAAAAACAAAGCAAAACAATGTTGTCCTTATTAAATGGATGGGTCCCACCTTTTATTAGAGCCTCTTTGTTTAATTCTGTGTATCTCAGCCATTTCAAAACAAATTTTCATCGAATAAAGTTTGAATTCCTCCTAGAATCGTATGCTCTTTCATATTTCACAAGAGATTTCTCATTATCTCATAAAAAAGTTGGAAACCTGAACCGAAACCATCTCAACCAAAACGATACCATTCCTTTAAATACAAATTCCGTAATTGGTAAAAAAAATGGTGCAAATTAGCCTGTTATTGTCTAATTAGTCATGTGCCAAATGTCAGAACAAAAAAAAAAAAAAAAAACCATGCATGACAAGCTATTTAATCAACTCAGGCTGAAAAGGCACCACTAAGGATGTTTTAATGTGTTCGTATTAATTCTCCAAAGCTTCAATTATAGACTGTTGCAGTATGGATGTGGTTATTTTTGAGAGACATTAATGTAGTGACAAAATTAGATCAAAACATTTGACCCATTAGGAGTCAGGGGGGATTTGACGGCAGTGTGCTTGTGCCGTAAAGAGTCATGTGACTTTCTCTTTCCTCTCAGACTTGGCGACCTCGGAGCTGATCGAGGAGATCCTGAAAACCGCCGAGCAGGAGTACAACCCGGTGACACCGCCCTCGCCTGCCCCAGACTACGACGATGAAGACGCAGAAGTCGAGCTGGAGAGAGTCAACAGCAAAACGCTGTAAGTGCCTTTAGTAGGATTACTGTTATTTTTGTCATTGTGGGCATGCCAAACATCTCTATGTGCAGATAATCACAGAACAGTTTCAATTAAGCATGACAAAGAAAATTTTTTTTAAAAGGAGTCATTTGTTGGTGATCTGAAATATATATTGCAATGATCATACATATGCAAATCTCCTTTCTTTCCATTCCCTCTGCCAATGGGGTTGTGTTATTCTTTGTTGCTGTTTGTTTGTTTGTTTGTCTGTCTGTTTGTTAAACAACTTAAAACATTGTGAACGGGTTTAAATGAAACTTACAGGAAAATGTGATAGTGAAACTAGGAACAGGTTATCAAATTTTGACAGTGATCTGGATAACCATCTGGATCCAGGATATTTTTTAAAAAAATTTTTTTGAAGGATTATCATTGGCAAGTAGGGCCAACAAATGAGAGAGCTCAAGCTGCGCATATTTGAGGTGTGCATACATACACTGAGCACACACTTGAGACGCAGCATGCAGATAGCTGCTAATGAGCTAGATTTGTATACATAACAGAAAGGCTTCTTTATCATTGGGAAATATAAGGGCGATTTTCAGCATGCGTGTATGGGTGGAAATGAGCTGCTTGGCAGAGGTCTGCACTCTCTGAGTGTTTTTCTAGTGTTTAAATTCTCTCTTTTTTTCTAAATTCATTACAGGGAAGTTTTGTTGTATGCTAATAAATTGCTTATAGATTATCTTGGCAAGTTACTTCCAAGTGCATAAGTTTGCTCGTTTATTTCCAAATAAAAAAATATACATATTCCATACAGTAAGATAAGTGTTTTACATATATAGGTCATGAAAAAAAAAGTATGTTTAGGGAGGTTGAAGTAACGGCATTTACTACTGCATCTTCAAAATATTAGCCGATCCCGAGCGACACCCCTATCGAAGACAGACCAGCTCTTTGAGGCGGAGACAAGGTTACAGGAGGAAGGGAGTGAGGCCCAGAAGGGTCAAGATGCAGTGGAGGAGGAGGACAACTTCCAGGGCGTCGGCCTCAAGGTTGTCAAGGACGATGACAGGGTGAGAAAAACCACCGCATCTTTGCAACTTGTCACCATGTACTGCTTTTTCTCTGAAAAGATGCTCTAAAAATAACATAGCATCGGTTGAGTATGAAGATGAGGGCGTTAAGGTTCCCATAATCTATGGTGTTAGTGGCACTTCTTAACGCCCTTATCTTTCTCAACCAAAGAGTTATTAGGATGTGTTCTCTCCTTCTCTATGTAATTATGATGATTCCAGAGATTATATCAAAAGATAATTCTAAAGATATTGATATCTTCTTTCATGTTGTGGTAAGTTGTGGTCACCTGATCAACATCATGCATAAGTACTTTGTGCCGAAACAGAATGCTCTAAAAATATAAGATTAATATCAATGACATTGATATTTTTTCCCTTTGACTACATTGTATCATGTCGGTATATATTTCATGTTGGATTTGAATATGTATAAAAAAGAAATCTAGAGGATTCAAGAGGTTGTAGATTTAATGCTTTTTGTCATATATGAAAGTGTAAGAATATTTCAGCTGTTCTCAAAACTTAAATGGTGGGAAATGAGACTTTTACACTTAATTTGCTTGTTATGCAATAAGCACTTCAAAAGGTATTTGTGCACATTTCACTTTGACAAACAAGGGCAGAAGGCAGTGAGTGATGGGAATTCTGTCCCTTTAAGCTCCTTTTAATATTCATGCATATGGTTGATCTATAAGGCACTTTCCAGAAGAGTGATACATCAAAGAAATCTCTCTGGATTTTATTTTTCCATTATGAAAATTAAAAAAGGAAAATTTCTTCAGTTACATGTGTAATTCTTGTCACTCATGGTAAGCTTGATTTATATGTTTACCTGGAGAAGGGAGGTAGTTTGGCACTGGTAGCAGTAGAAAAGTTGATTAGCAAATAAATGTGAAGTAGCTTCCAGTATTCTTTTAAATCTCTGTTCTTTTGTACTTCTGTGTTCCCTTTGTACTATCATCAGATTACTGTGACTAATATTTGAGTATTTTTACCTTTGTCTTTGATCTGAAAAAAAAAACAAACTAGAAAAAATATGATGAATCCAAGGTAAATATTACTCCCAATTTTAGATCATGACATTCAACAAATGCTAGATGAGCCCCCAAATTTTACCACCAATTCTCAGCGACTTTTGGCATTCACCTTGTAACATCTACCATCAAAATATCTTCATTTCAAATCCTCCTCAACTTGATCATCTTTCATAAATGCTTGCAATCATAGTATGAATTATTGTTGCTTGTACACAGTGTTAGGAATTCTCTCTCATGTTTAAAGAGATCATCTTTCCCGCCATAATTTGTGCCAGACCAATCATTCATGAGGCAAATTGAACATATCCATCACAAGTGATGCGCCCCTGTTTGATAAACATCTCATTTCCACCCTATTGTATTCTAAAATAGCATCTCTTACGCATAAGCAAGACCAAAATTAATGTTGTGAAAAGAATGATCATACTGTGGACAGAAGTTAACATTGAGTATTGAAGTGCCAAAGATGTTTTCTGGTCAAAGAATATCTTTACTGTGGGTCTCCTACAGAAGATGAGGAATTAGATATTGGATTATCTCAAATCTCATTTTAATCACTCTTAAATCTCATAGAGTGGTGATGAGCGTATTTGTTGTTAGAGTCTGTTAACCCATTGAGGACGAGTCCCGGGAATGCCCGGGCAGGTGTCTATGGGAAATGCGTGTTGTAGCAAATTCAGCCCCTCTTCAATGGGTTAATGACAGAGAAATACAATCATGGGAATCGATTCATGATGTTATGCATTGAGATGTATGAAGTCCCAGTATCTGTAATTGAGCACAACAAACTTCCCCTCCAATACTCTCCATAGCAATATCCTTAGATTGACATTTATATCACAGGTTTTGCCATCCTTTAAGATTTTTGTACTAAAGGATGGAAGTTACATGTATTTACCTCAGTGTAGAGCAGTTTGTCAATTGGTTGCAATAAAGGATAGAAGTATCACTTATATTTGAAAAATATTTACATACATCATTAGCTCTCATGCTGCCCATTATTTTTTGAAAAAAGAAAGCTGAAGTTCCATGAAGTGCTATATTCATTTTAAATTTGCATCAAAACAATTTGCCATGCAGTTTCAAAATCACTCTGAAGTAATTAATCAAGTCCATGTTAAGGACCACAGGGACCTGGCTTTGAATACAAAAAATAACTAAGGCACAACAGAAAAACTGTGTTAGGGAGATATCTTCGTCGCGACGATATGAGACAAAAGATCGTCGCCAATCGTCCCCGACGATCCAAATTTTGGGCCTCATGTGCTCATTACTGCGCTCTTTTTGGCTCATTATAAATATCAACAAAAGATGGTTCCGACGAGTCGGAACGAAGTCGTCTCTTTTCGTCGCGACCAATCAATTAAGGAGGTCTTTTGTCGATCGGCGAAGCGTTTCAGTGATTGTTCAAACGTCGCACATCGTCCCCGACGACTGCGTATTCAACTTGACTAAACGTTTTGTAAAGTTTTTGGTGATGGTTTCGCGTCGCTCATCGTCCCGACGATTGACCATTGAATTTAAATCACCGTTCCGTGGCAAGTTTGTTAATCCATAATTGTTCAAACGTCGCACTTATCGTCCCGACGATTGTCCATTCAACTTGAATCACTGGTCAGAGACGCGCTTAGTAATTGTTAAAGCGTCGCGCATCGTCCCTAGGCTTGCCCATTGAACTTAAATCACCGTTTGGTATGAGTTTGAAACGTCGCACATCGTCCCGACGATTGCTCATTCAATAATAGAAATTGCTCGATGCTGAGGTGTTTATTTTTTCTAACATCGCGAGTGGTCCCGACGATTGCCCATTGAATTGAAATTGTCGTTCAATGATTGCCACCAGGGTAATTCATCTTCTATGAAGCCTTGATCTCATGTTTGCCATACTTGTCTGTAAACAATACAAAAACATCGTAACGAGATCCGATGGCTGTCAGACTCCCGAAATTCTTGAATGAATCATGAAAAAAAAAGTGATGAACGTACATTATTACCTTTCCACAAATCCAGAGCTTGAAAGAAAACATCCGGCATTTATTTTATCGACGTACGGAGTTCAATATCATTGTTATTCATTTCCGAACGTCAAAGCAAATTTCCGACACTTATATTAACATCTTTAAGAGCTGAATGTTATTGCTATTTACTTTCGAACGCACAAGCAAATACCCGGCATTTCTTTTATCATCGTACGGAGTTGTATATCATTAGTAGTCATTTCCGAACGTCAAAGCAAACATGCGATATTTATTTAATCACCGTACGGAGTCGCTATCATTACTGTTATTCATTTCCGAACGCAAAATCGAATTTCTGACATTAATTTTAGCACCGTACGGAGCTGAATCTTACCGTTATTCAAATCGAAAAGTATAAGCATCCTTGGTTTATATAAGCAAACATCCGACATTTATTTTAGTACCGTACGGAGTCGAATATTACCGTTATTCATTTCCAAAAATAAAAACAACATCTGACATTTATTTTAGCATCTTATACGGAGTCGACTGTTACCGCCGTCCATTTCCAAAAGTAAAGGCAAACATCCGACTATTTTTGGTGGCCCGACGTGCGTTTTTGGTGGCCCCGGTCCACCGAGCCACCGTTAGTGTCGAGCCCTGGTGTACACCTCACTAACCTCAGCTTGTTGGGGAAACTTATACTGCCATACGAGGGGAGATGCATTCATCTCTTCTAGAGAGCTTTCCTATGAGCGAATGAAAATCTTTGTTTGGCATTTTCATTTCTATACTCCATAATCATTCGTTGTTTTCAAACATTTTCATGATGTCGGTATTTCAATATCATAATATTTTTCTTAATGTATTCCATTTTTATTCCTTGACCAAAGTCAGTACGTCCGCCACAAGTACGGTAATCGCTACGTTTCGCGCAGTGCAATATGTGCCGAAGTGCGAAACACGTGGTTATCAAGTTCAATGAAACGCGCCGTCCATGCGTGCTTCTTGTTTGGTTTCGTAGTAGCTCCATGGTTACGGCAAAGACAATAAACGGAGGAGGCACTCCGTATAGTTTTTTTTTTTTCGTTTACAGTACACAGTTTACATTCGATACAAATAAATTAATAGTCACGTCTTTTACTGTTTGATGATCGCCAAGTCGGGAAGAAGTATCTAGAGGAACTTCTCAGTTGATATGTCCTTGATGTTCATTCTAATTTTCACACGCAGTGGTACGCAGATTTTATGAGTGTGAGATCGAAAGAAGTTTCAATATATGTTGCCATGATATTATGTAGGCCTACTGTTGTGTAATTGGGTAGGTATAGCTCTTACACTATAAACTTCAGCTTGTTGCAGCGGCATCTAGGAAAGCGATATTTTCTTCGGCATTCGGGACCTTTTTTATATCATCATTATTTTTTTTGACACGTGATTTGATTGTAAGTATGAAGCGACGAATAACCCCTTTGTTTTGTTTTAGTGTTAACATTAATGTGTAATACACCAATACTGTTCAACGTGTGGTTTTTTTACTGTTAAAGAAGCCAAGATAAGGCGACATTTTAATAGAATTATGCCGTTCGGTCGGTTTACAGACTGCTTATAACCTGAAATAGTTGCAGTGCGCGCTTTTTTTTTTGGGGGGGGGGCACCTGTTTTCGCAGAAATTTATACTAGAAGGGTTGTCAGTTTTTTTCTTCTGCCATTATTTCCTCTGATATGATTTGTCGTGGCCATTAAGTTAGTTTCAACCTAAAAGATACGTGTCACGTAGGTCTATTGGTTGCCAGCACGAATTTATCTGACTTGTTGTGCGGTTAAGTCTGTTGTTGTTGTTGTTGTTGTTTTTTTTTTATCATTCATAGGAGGGGGCAAACAAGAGTGAGAAATGAGGGAGAGGTGAAATCAGAACAAGGAAACATCTGTTCATTTAGCTGTCACTTATGCCAGCAGTAGTAATTGTCATCACCATTGCTATTCAGATCAGTTTTATAGTCATATCCTATAACATTCAATACACGACTATCATCATCATGACATGAGAGAGAGAGAGAGAGAGAGAGAGAGAGAGATGAAAAACCGCCACCCGTTCAAGGGCGTATACAAAGCAAACGAATCGCAAAGTAGATCAACGGGGGGGGGGGGGGGGGGGGGGGGGGGGGGGGCGTTTCATCAACGAGTTCGTCGGAGGTTTTCACCGACAAATTTGCCATCAGCCAGTCAGACGCAAGGATTTCAGTAGCTTTTAACAGTTGTCAGTGTAAATCACTGACAAAAAGTTTCATGAAACGGTCCCCAGGAAGGTGGAATCATGGTACAATATTCCGTATGGCATACCAGCAATACAAACAGACACGTTACTGCAAAATAAATGATAGAACACAGCAAGCGAGCAGGCTAGAATCAAACCTCCTTTTGTAGGAAAGTCCAACAAAAGTCTTACAACATACCTGTAATCGGGGGTTCACACGTACACAAATTAGCATGTTACAGAACTCAATTTTTGTTACCCTTTAGCAAACTCCAGTCTTTTGCACATGTGGACACACACACACACACACACACACACACACACACAACAGAAAATTAGTGCGAACCAGTAGCGCGATGCATAACCTCAGAAATCTTGCTGATATTTCTGAATGAGCGCGGTATTTGCCCCGGCAGCACTTGAACGGTCGGGTTTAGAAACTTGATTGAGTTCTTTTATTCTCATCATTAACAACAGCGTGCTCTCCACACCACTGTGAGGCACAAGAACAATAGTTTCATCGATTGGCAATTAGCGGGTTATTTTCTGTACGTGTGAACGGTTGCAAAAAAAAACCCTCAACTTTCCGAGGGTGGCTGGAGCGTCTGAACCAAAAAGTGTACAATCCTCGCGTGCACGCTCTTTTGTCTGAGAAGTTGGAAAAAAAAAAAAAAAAACCTCGAGTATTGGAGCATGTTCAGTAACGCGCTATTTTGCACATCGTGAAGGCGGGTATTGATATATCAGACTCAGCATGGGGGGGGGGGGGGCTGATGAAATCTAGCATTAAAAGAATGAACTACACTGACATACTAAAAATGATAAAACTGGACATGAAGTTCATGACCTCTATCCGAGTGCCTCGGACACGGGAAGTACTATGCATGTATCTACAAGCTACATTAAAGTAAAGCATAATGATATAATCATAAACGCTGCGATTCGAAGTGTTCTTCTGTTTTGCTTTCAGCAATAACCAAAACTGTATTTTTACGCTCGATTCACAGTGGAGCACTAAATAAATCGAGTGTATAATATCAATACTAACTCTTTAACTCTTTATGTGCCACGTTCGCACCTCCGACTCAGTCGACGGCGTGCCAACTTCGCATATTCTGCTCAACAAACAAAGCCGCCAAGACGGATCAATAAACCGCTAATTACTGCTAATCCCGCGGCACAATGAAAGCGTTTCTCGTGCTTTTGTTCCTCTCATACTAACATACTTGCATTCTATGTGGTGAACGACTATCAAGCGATGTTCCCAACTAGATTTACTCGTACATTCTATGTTTCTGTCACGGTTTAATGTGCAAAAGTCATGCCTTTATAGTAATGTAGCAACTGGTCATTAAAAAAAAATTGAAAATAGAGTCGGCATACAATTTATATCGAAACAAAGCTTGGCATTCCTCTTTAACTTTGCCTACTATTACGCCCATCTTAACAGAAATTTGTAGAAGTTATACAAATTGGAAAAACAGAATTCTTTCTCAAAGCATGACTACCTTCGTGTCTCAGAATAACGTGGCACACAGGGTGTTTCCACCATGGCACATAAAGAGTTAAGAAGCAGGCCTGTGATTTCTCTATTTAGTCTGTTGAAGTATCTCATTGATATGATTTTTTTTTTTTCAGTCAATTGTGCTCCCCTGACTAAGCTATCAAGAGTATAGCTTTTGTGTTCGGAAACTGGATTTACGCAAAGCATACATTCACCATGTATAGTACAATGCTCCAATATTGATGAAAGCGGTTTCGTGTGTGATACGTATTCCTCTTTCGGGTGAGTGTGCTGTGAAATCCGGTCATTTTGTTTTATTTTCAACTGCATCTCCTTATTTTGTAACTGTGGATGAGACTTTATTTCATTTTCTAAATCATGCAGGATGAGCCATACGTTTATTTTTCGGCATAGATAGATAATTCGCCTTTTTGAATGACGAACCTTCGTGTAATTTTTGGATTAACAGATTTGTTACAGCTGCACTGGGATGTCTTCTAAATTATATTTTGAGGCCACTGAGATCAAGATGATCATGCGTAGGCGTATATAACTCTCTACACTTTAATGTACATGAAGTTGATCAATTAAGAAAAAATAACATATTTACTTTTGCTTACAATCCAGCACATTACAACGCATCGCACATCAACCTGCCAATGCCCAATAATCTTGGTAACAGCTCATTATTCCGAAGGTTCGTTATTCACAAGACTCTTTAGTCCGAAGATTCGTTTTTTCGAAGCTTCGTTATTCCGAATTTCATTTTCAATCTAACGAATCTCCGGAATAACGAACCGTCGGAATAACGCAATGTTCGGATTAACGAACCCTTTTTCATTTTCGGATTAACGAACCTCGGTATAGGAAATTTGTGCGTTTCAGATTAATGACCCTTCGGAATAGCGAACCTGGGAATAACGAACAGCACCAATAATCTTATAAAGAGAAAGGATGCCCGATATATACATTAAAAATATTGAGGTATAATTAAGATACAGCATTATGTACATAACAGCAACAACAACAACAACAAGATTAGGATTGAGTAAGCAGACAAGTTTTCAACAATGATTTGAACATATCAACACTTTCAGCTATACGAATATAGAGAGGGAGTTTATTCCAAAGGGGTGGGGAAATACAGAAAAGGTCCTATATCACCATAGCGGGTATGTGCGGGACCACGTGATAATTGGAGAGAAGAGAGAGAACAGGCTGAAGTGGAGGAGCGGAAGGGAGGTAAGATTAATCCATAATATTTATCTTGTAAACAATAAGGATGATTTTAAAGGTGATACGTTGATGTATGGGGAGCCAGTGGAGGGATTGGATAACTGGAGTAATTTGGTCAGATGTTTTTGTCAGGGTTACAAGCCTTGCAGCTGTATTTTGAATTTTGAATTTGGTGCAATACTCGAAGCAGGGAGACCAACAAGAAGGAAATTGCAGTAGTCAAGATGAGAAGTAACAAATGCGTGAATTAGACGTTCGGTGGAAGACTGCTCCGATAACTTACGGATATTAATAATGTATTTTTACAAATACCCCTGAAGCAGCAGAACGACATGAGTTCTTAATGTGTGTGTTATTTCATTTGTTCGTTTGTTGTTGTTTTTTAAAGTTCAGATGCTTATCTACCATAACTCCTAGATCTCTGACGGACTGGGAGATAAATTTTTGTGAGAAAACTAGCCCGCCTGACAATTCTGATTTATCAGAATTCAATTTCAAATGATTATCGCGAGACCATCGCTTAATATCATCAACACAACTATGAAGTTTGCAGAGCTCTTCGACGTTGGGTATTTGGTAGTATGATTATGTAAATTTGAGTATCGTAAGATATCTTCACGATCTTTCACAAATATTTCTTAAAATAATGATCAATATTGGATGCCCGCGTTCTACAGCTGATCTAAATTACAGCGAATTATGTGTCCTGTCAATTGGAAACCTTCACAATACCGCAATTTAACCGTCAAACGCAATAGAAATGCCACAACCTAAGGATTTGAATCCTCGTTCATCATTATGGTTTCTATTAATGAAAAAGAAGGGACAGAACGAAATGAGATTAAGACTTTTATGTTAGTGAAATTGATCACTCTCAGCTGCATATATTTTGAAGGAAAATTAATGATTTCGGACATGTGTTAAAAGCATCGTCGACAGCGCGATGCTGCTCCATTTGGCATGTTTGGTAAAGCCTATTATATCCCCTACTCCATTCCCCCTTTCTTTATGAATTTTGGGGATCACATAAGGGTACGCGCTCTTTTGAAATGAGTCAAGTCTTAGTTAGGCATATAATCTTACCTTTACAGTGATCACACTAAAGAACCCGATTCCACATCATTCTATCTAATCAGAGAATCGAAAAAGATAGCTTTTCTAATTGATGTTTGTTGATAGACCAAATCAGTGTATCCGTCCCGTGATTGCCTATCAGTGACGTAACAGCGCGAATACTATGCCCATACAACTGCTTGTGTTATCATAGGCCTAATCAGTTACACTAAGAAGCTGTTCGTGATGTGTGGTGTTTGCACCAAAATTAGTATGTAAAATTCATACAAATTTTACACTATTAAAATGGCTTACATGATTTCTTAGCTAGTTGGCAAGAGGGATACCCCAACTCACAAGCGAGCGCACCCTCTGCGAGCTGTGTCTAAAACGAGTCTCGTTGTGTGTGTTGTTGAATCAGCGTGTCTTATTCGATTCTTCTTGTATTGTTCCGCCAGGATGGTGTCTTTCAAGACAGCTGGACACTGCTTTCATTGTTCCTGGGAAAGGGTCATCTTTCTTTTGACGGTCAAGCCTTTCATTATTATCGTGGTGAACTTCACTAATCGTCCCCACGCTAACGTACAAAGGAAGGAAATGCTTTTATTATGTATCAATGCACGCGTAATACCATCAGTATAGGCCTATAAAACGAAAGTTTGACTCTATGTCCCGAACTGTAGGCCCTGTAATAGCAACTATACATGAAGTCAAGTATGGAAACGATGGATTCCCACTGCCAATCAAATCTCTCTCGACAAGGACGCGATCGGAATCGATCTGGATGTGATCGATCTACCTTGATCGACATTGGTTTTGGCTTCCTCCTATACACGATATTTTTTAACACTCTGTCGGACTATAGATCATAACATGCAGATTTGATCGGCAGTGGAACCCAGCCCTAAGGCGGATTCTTGTTCGAAAAGTAATAGCAGAAAATATCCTACACGAAATTCAGCATTGCATATACCGAAAGACAGATAGAGAGGAAAACATCGAGAAAGTAGTTCCAATCTAGGATTGAATGGATGGTATATATATATGTAACTGAATGCCATAAAAAGATAGATAAATAAATAAAGAAATACAGCTCCAAAGTTATTCGCTTTGCGACGACCGCCACGTACACAATCTGAAAGTGAAGTTGGCTGTATGATTACATATTGCGCATAATGTCCGTTGGTCTGTCGAGGCGGTTGCTCAACCAAAACACGTAGCATTACACTCTTAAAAAGAAAAGGGTAAAACAGCGTTTTAAAAGGGGCGAGGAGCGACAGCGTTTTCAAAATGTTGTATTCACCCTTTTTCTAGCTGTATCTAGCACATCTAACGTTGGATTCAGCTGGATAGATAGGGTGAATGCAACATTACCTTAAAAACGTTGTCACTCCTCAGCCCTTTTAAATGTTGATTTACCCTTTTCTTTTTAAGAGTGTAGGAGGCTAATTTCAATTTCAGATCGAACAGATATAGTCACGAGTTGTTTTGATCGATGTCATGCAATTTGCCGTAATTCGCGATAACGGGTTCGGTTCAAATTTACGAAGGTGATCGGAAATTCTATATTTAGCGTTCTCGTCATTTTGGTGCAAGTTGGTACTTGTTTAATTTGATAAGTCCCCATGGGTATGAAAATAGGCCCTACACTAGCGCCTGATTCTCTTTATTCGAGACAGTGTGTATATTGGTATTGTGCCATCATCACACTTGTGCTTGTTTTGTTCAAAACAAACTGTCTTTTTCTCCATCCTTTACACGTTACTTTCAATACGCAGTAGTTCAAAGGATGTTTTGATATACAGGAAGGTAAACGAGTAATTGCTGTTCGATCACCGCGATCCCCTGACTTTCAGCTAGAGCCGCGTTGGCCAGCACGCAATGCTAAATCCCTCTAACCAAAGATTCTACGGAACAGTATTACCCAGTGATGAAAAAAAAAATCCAACAAATCTTTATTTCCCGTTTTTTGTTGTTGTTTTTTCTGTCTCAAACACTGTCATTTCTCGTTGTAAAGTTATCTTTCGACATTATTGCAATAGTCGGGTAACGGGAAAACAAAACGTAAGGATTTTGTGTTTGATTCCGCACATATTCTCTTTATTTTACATATGTAGAGAAAGAAAGAAAGAAAGAAAGAAAGAAAGAAAGAAGAAAGAAGAAAGAAGACAGAAGACAGAAAGAAAGAAAGAAAGAAAGAAAGAAAGGAAGAAAGAAAGAAAGAAAATGATCCCATGCTCGTCTAAAGAAGTTTAAGCTTTTCACGCTGCAACCTATTAGGTGACGTCTATTCGGTGTGGCGCTCTCTCACAATGAGTACTATGTCGCACGTGGAGTTTTCCAGTAATGAGCCAGAGATGAAGGGGATGCACTACTCGGGTCAAATAGGGAAGTTATTTAATGACGGATAATGATTCCTTGGTGTTTTATTTATCTGTTCAGAAAATTTCAGTGTGAAAAATTAGTAAAAGTGTCCCAAATCACGGTTGCTTTGAGACATTTTTTTTTTTCCGTTACATTTTTTTTTTCCAACCATCGACTTTACGGTGCGCTTTGCACCTATTGTTCTTGCCCGATCGTAGCCTTTTGTCAAGGCCCTCTCGCTGTAATGGGCGAGCGAAGCGAGCCCAGCCGACCGCGCCAGCGCGCAACCCCACTCAGCTACATTTGGGCTTTCTTCACCATACAGCAAGAGGGCCTTGACAAAAGGCTGGCCCGATCGAGACTCCGCTTCCGTTGTAGAGCATGTAGAGCATAAGATGCTAATGAGCATTGCTCTTGACCCCATTGAAGACAAAAGGCATAGAGCGTGCGGCGGCGAGGGCTTTAGAATTGCGCAATACTGATGAGCTGAGCAAGACTCTGATCGGCGATATACACGCACCACATTTCATGAAGTGGTGATTGGCATGACGCACAATGGCGTTTGAAAAGTGTAGACACAAAGTACGATATGTGTGTATATATATATATCTCACATTATATATATATATAATGTGAGATATTTTATAACAGCTAAAACACAAAATAGCGAACTTACGACAGCTCTCCGTGTGTACATTTACAAAGGTTATTGGCTTCATCAATAGATAATTCATTCAAATAATGATAATAATCAGCTGTTCCCTACTATGTGACAGGCTGTTCAAAGTTTATCTTTGGAGATATACAAGGTTAATTTCCTTTTCGCAAAGACAATTCGTGTAATAATTCATTCGCTAATTCGCCAAATGAATATGTGTACTTTTCCCAGTCCAAAGACTTATTGAATAAGTTATTGCCGGCAGGGAGAGAAATCGGAACAATAACTGATGCCCATTTTTAACTCGTGTTCTCTTTGTGAAATCTGAGCATCTGAGCACTTTTAGAAGTAGGGCCTATTTGAGAAAATGACAGAAAGCTTTGTCGCTACACAAAATGTGTTTGTTAAATAAGAATGTTTTTCGTGTAGTACGTGTACCTGACAGTTCAGAGGTCAAGTGTGCAAAGAATTTGCCTCAACAGCTTTGCGAAACTCGAATCAGTTGCCTGTATTGAAATGTGTAATCAGAATGAAAAGACTCGGACCTTCACGCCTTGTAACTGAGTACCACAGAACCACACACAACGAAACACACACACAAGAAAGGTGAGCTTCCTGCAATCTCAAGGAATGGATAATCAAGCAGCCATCATCCTTTCTTCGTCATTGATAGCAGGAAGTGACGTAATGGAGCGATGCTGTTGGAGAATCTGCATAAATGTCTGCTACAAGTACTATGTACAAAAAAAAAAATCAGACCCCCTTTGTGTTCATGTTTTGCCAAAACAAAAGAACCACAGTCAGTAAGACGCTAACTTACTTTATGTCCTATAAACCAGGGCTCCACACTAACTTTTATTTTTGGTGGCCCAAAGGTAAACATCCGTCCTTTTTTGGTGGCCCGATCAGGCCCGATCAGGCCACCAAAGTCTTCATTTCTGAAATTTTGGTGGCCCGATGTGCGTTTTTGATGGCCCCGGGCCACCGGGCCACCGTTAGTGTCGAGCCCTGAATAAACTATGGTTACTATGAGTTGAACGTTGAAACTGCCTTTTGCCTCCAGGCTTTTATAATAGCATACAAAGCTCTTATTGTTTGCCTGTATAAAAAAGGCGGGAATACATGTACACCCTTCTCGCAATCATCCTGATCTGATAACAGAGTGATACATTTTTTTTGTTATCTTTCCCCCGACCAAGACCGATGCCATTAAAAAAACAAGATCAATGCCATTAAAATAATGACCAAACAAACAAATAAACAGATCCATGCATATAACGAACAGAATATACGTTTGTTTCATGTTTGTATAGGTTATCTCTTGATAATTGTTTTTATCGTTTCCTAATAAGTACCTCTAGCGAAAACCCGACTTTTTTTCTTTTTCTCAAGGAGGGAAGTTAACTTCAACGTAAAGATAGCTTACAGCTATTACATTCAAATGGGGCAATCATACATTTGCATTGTCAATTGTAAATTTGTCGGATGACGCTTATAAACGTTTGATGATTTTTGTCTCCTAAGGCATTTTGGTTATGATTACAGACGTATCTATTTACAAGACATAAGTGATGGTTTAAAGAATTGATCTTCAATTTAGCAAGGATTAGTCATATAAAGTCATGAATTCCCTTTACCCATCATGGTTAATGGAACTGCGACATCGTTGAGGTAACCACACCTTTCAATTTTCATAGTTCAAACCTAAATCGTAACATAATCAAAACACAAGCAAAATATCTCAAAATGCTCAGAGGATGGCATGAATCAAAACTTTTTACGGAGATTGGATATGGCAATCTTTATTGACCTATGTTTAATACAAGTTTTCCACAGCTATAATTTCCGCCTATGATAGCATTCTGATGATTTCGATTGCGTTTTGAACTCGTACCGAGCTATACTATCGAAACAGCTTTGACCTTTATACGTGTAGTTCAATATGAACGAGTGTTTCGGACTCATAACCATCGTTCGTAATCGTAACCACACAGTAACAAATCAAACGAATATTGAGTAACGACTATCTTTATACATAGGCTGCCTAACTGATCACATGGTTTGACTACTACTTCAAGCAGGCTGAAAATAAAAGAAGAATTAATACACTTTTAATAATGATACGATGCTTTACAGCGTATTCACAGTATAATGTTTGCTTGCGTTTCTGTGTGCAATACGGACGGAAAATAAAATGCAGATGGATGCTGTTAAATGCTAACACCCAACGCATCCAAATGTTTTTGAAATACATTTCATTGTTTTACTATACTGTTTGAAACGTCGAATTTACGAGTCCTTTAAAGGGTTACTACTCATATTATCAGGCAAAAATAAAAGTATTAGGATTTCGATTTGCTCGCAAGACTAACGATGCTATGGCGATCGTTCGCAGCAGTGACAATCCGCTTCAATAGATCTATTCAATTATTCTGTTTACATTGAAAGAAGAAGGAGAAGTCAACTTTAAACTTCATTAGTTTTCTCGCCTTTTAAACATGTTTTCATGCATCATGCGTGGTATCGCTATTCCTTCTCATGGTAGTGCGTGAGATGGAGCGTGAACGCCGTCGCTAAGCAGGACTGCTTTAGCGTTTCGTCCGAGAAAAGAAACAGGTTGTAAGCCTCTCTGATATACAATTCAATGGTACCCGGCAGTTTCTTTTTGAATGGACTCCTATATTGTACTAGCTACTTTCAGGAGATTAAGATGACCACGCGCTTAACGTTTCACATAATAAAAGAACCTTCTTCTTCCCCATCCCGACAATAGAAAGCGTCGCCTAAGCAACCACATCCTGTGTACCACCGATGCTTTTCGTCCCGTCTCTTTGGCGTATACTACTGGGAATGTCTAGACCATAAAGTCTTTATAGATCCGAGCATGAATCATAAGAGGGCTTGCTCCAGTCGATATGAGCGACATCATTAGTCGTCTTTAAGATGACAATAGCCTTTCAAACACAAAGTTCAAAATTGATGCGCCCCTCTAGCCTGAAATAACTATCATTCTCATATTCTATATAGACACTGAGGTGTCCACCGCGTACAAAAAAGAGGGAAATTTGGCTCTTGCATAAAAATGGGCCAATGGTGCAATTCTAAGCATACTAATTCTTAGTTGTAAACTTACTAGACATTTGATAGAATGCATGGTACTGAAAAAAAAAGCACTTTGAATATGTTTAATGTAACAAACCGTTGTCAAGAATAACTCTATTTGATATCTAAAGTCAAGAATAACTCTATTCAATATCTAAAGTGGCGCATGTCCATTTTGATACATAATATATATACTGAAAGTTAACGTAAAAGACGAAAATCGCAAAATTATAATTAAAGATTACAGGTAACAGTGTATCGTATAAGACTCGATAACTTATTATGATAACATCCATAAGTCGGCTTTCATTGCACACTATTCCGCTGCTATCAAAAAGAAACTAATCTAAACATGTAAAAAAGTACTTCACGAAGTCAACACGGTCATGCCGGAAATAGTACGGATGATCCCAGACCGACGATCCATGGTCATCCGTGATGCAATCCGTGAAAGTGTAAAAGGGGCTTATAGCGACCAATTCTTCGCACTCGGCCGTGAAAAAAAGAGTTCCGTGTGTGTGTGTGTGTGTGTGTGTGTGTGGTTTATTTTGTATGTGTGTGTGTGTGTTCCCGAAGACATCATCTCCCGAAACATAATGGCAAGTGAAAACATTTGCATAATTTTCCTTTGGTGCTAGTTTCTGGTTGCGGAAAGTGGGCAAAAAAAAAAATCCGCCTTTACAGTAAAGTTAAAAGGCGAACGCAGATGACATTCTATGGTATGTTGACAACATGAAATCAAGTTTTTCTTTGTTTTGCTTCTTTTTCTAAGAATAAAAAACAATAAGAACAGTTAACAGGGATCGACAAAAGCGGGATGGACAGCTGAAACAAGTTCTTCAGTCGAATTCCCGTTCGAAAACTGGACGGAATCTCTCCTCCCGCTCTAAAATTTTACAGGACGACATAAATTTTAACAATTATATTGCAACCATGACGAAGGCCGACGACCAGTTGAAGTAAATGCCGCAACAAAGTAAAAAGGTAAACCTGGTATTAAAATACACAAATTTGATTCAATGATGTGTCAAAGAACACAGAAATCAATGTAACCCGTTCTATTCAAGAAATAGACTTTCTACACTAGTCTAAAAAATTGCACTGTTTTTGCTGAAAACTATTGATCAAAAAATGGGAAATTCAGTCTATTAATGGTAGAAATTTGACATCTTAATCTGAAATTGTGTTGCAGGGTTCGGCATAAACAAAACTGAATCTAGACATTTATCTGTCATCTCTTTCGAAAATGACTCAATCATAGCTGAATATGTGTATGTTGGTCTTTCGGCAAACCAGCCAAGCTTCCCAGGTTCGGCTTTTGACGAACCTGCCGAGCTTCCCAGGTTCGGCTTTTGACGAACCTGCCGGGCTGCCAAGGTTCGGCTTTTGACGAACCTGCCGAGCTTTCCAAGGTTCGGCTTTTGACGAACCTGCCAAGCTGCCAAGGTTCGGCTTTTGACGAACCTGCCGACATGCCGAGCTGCCTAGGTTCGGCTTTTGACGAACCTGCCAAGCTGCCAGGGTTCGGCTTTTGACGAACCTGCCGGGCTGCCAAGGTTCGGCTTTTGACGAACCTGCCGGGCTGCCAAGGTTCGGCTTTTGACGAACCTGCCGAGCTGCCAAGGTTCGGCTTTTGACGAATCTGCCGAGCTGCCAAGGTTCGGCTTTTGACGAACCTGCCGAGCTGCCAAGGTTCGGCTTTTGACGAACCTGCCGAGCTGCCCAGGTTCGGCTTTTGACGAACCTGCCGAGCTGCCAAGGTTCGGCTTTTGACGAACCTGCCGAGGTGCCCAGGTTCGGCTTTTGACGAACCTGCCGAGCTGCCCAGGTTCGGCTTTTGACGAACCTGCCGAGCTTTCCAAGGTTCGGCTTTTGACGAACCTGCCAAGCTGCCAAGATTCGGCTTTTGACGAACCTGCCGACATGCCGAGCTGCCTAGGTTCGGCTTTTGACGAATCTGCTAAGCTGCCAGGGTTCGGCTTTTGACGAACCTGCCGAGCTGCCCAGGTTCGGCTTTTGACGAACCTGCCGAGCTGCCCAGGTTCGGCTTTTGACGAACCTGCCGAGCTGCCCAGGTTCGGCTTTTGACGAACCTGCCAAGCTGCCCAGGTTCGGCTTTTGACGAACCCGCCGAGCTGCCCAGGTTCGGCTTTTGACGAACCTGCCAGGCTACCTAAGTTCGGCTTTTGACGAACCTGCCGAGCTGCCCAGGTTCGGCTTTTGACAAACCTGCCGAGCTTTCCAAGGTTCGGCTTTTGACGAACCTGCCGAGATGCAAAGGTTCGGCTTTCGACGAACCTGCTGAGCTGCCAAGATTCGGCTTTTGACGAACCTGCCGAGCTGCCCAGGTTCGGCTTTTGACGAACCTGCCGAGCTGCCCAGGTTCGGCTTTTGACGAACCTGCCGAGCTTTCGAAGGTTCGGCTTTTGACAAACCTGCCGAGCTGCCCAGGTTCGGCTTTTGACGAACCTTCCGAGCTGCCAAGGTTCGGCTTTTGACGAACCTGCCGAGCTGCCTAGGTTCGGCTTTTGACGAACCTGCCGAGCTGCCCAGGGTCCAGCTTTTGATTAATATGCTGAGCTGCTCAGGTTTGGCTTGGGACGAACTTGCCAGGCTGCCAATGTTCTTCTTTGATGAACCTATCATGTCATGATGTCAATATTCATTTGGACATGTCTTTTAAGCTGCGTGTTTATCTCAGGATGATCCTGTCAGGCTGCAAATATCCATCTTCAAGCTTGTATATAATCAGATCAAGAGGACCGTGAAATCAAGCTTGTAGCAATATCCCTTTGCTATGATCAAACACACACACACACACACACACACACACACAAACAAATGAGAGACAGTTTGTTGCAATGAACAATAGCAAGAAATACATCTTACATGTAGTTGAGTTTATTCAGTTTTTAGAGAAATGATTTTTCATCGTTGAAATACATAAACCCTTCTATCATGCTACATTGAAAGGTTCATTCTTACAATGTATGTTGTATTGATTATCCAATACAGTGACAGCCACAAGAAGCTACATGGTACGTACCAGTTTGGGGACCAAACTGCAATGAAAACTTGATATTCAAACATGAAAATGAAATGATATTTTTTCATTCAAGAGTAATTTTGACATTTTGAATTGCCAGACTCAGGCAATATGCCACAAAAAAGGAGAACATACACCAAAGGGCAAGATAGAAATTAGAGGAACATTAATGGTGCATTTGACTGAATAAAGTTTTGATTTGATATTCAGCCTGAGGAATGAATATATTCTAGCACTATGATACATGAGATCATATCCAGTATTAGAGTTCAATTGAGCCACAAGAATTGCTATATTACTAACGACATGTCTTATGCTGTATAAACTGTTTGCATACCACAAAGCACATTCTGACATCATACAGTGACCTTGATTTATCCCTATAAACTTACAGGGAGGATTACAAGTCATATATACATTGTATCTTGTGAAATATTTTCATAAAGGATTTTTCATGATCGCAATTTCATGTTGATGTCCACACACTGTTGAAATACAATGTATTGGATGTCACTGTAATACAACGTATTTCCATGTAATTATTTGCAGCAAGAGAAATAGACTATTTTGTGATGCTCATACAAAACAAACAAAACTCGGTCAAGGAAGACATCAAAATGCAGACAGACAGAACTGCAGACAAACGAATCTCCATGTATAGAATAGTAGTATTAACCTGTTTAAACAACATTTGTAGTATACATGCACTACCCAAACTCCCAAATATAGTAATTGCCAATGAAAAATTACACGAATTCTCCTGAGATCAGATGCATGAATATCTGTACATTGAGTGCTTGATATTTGAAATACCTTGGGTTGTGGTTGGAATGATGTTTGTCTTTCAATTACAATATGTACGTATAGCAAACTAGGCTGGTTGATTCGCTAAGTCATTCTACATGTAAGTTTGTATGTACAAATCTGTCTGCATTTTGATGTCTTCCTTGACTGAGTCGGGAATTATAATATCTTCTCTTGCAATGTCATGCTCAACAGCAACTGGACAGATCAAAAATTTACTTGGGACTTCCTGGATGTCTCTGCTGTTCAGTCTCTTCCCTTTCAAAAACTGGACAGTGGCTGTGTTGCTTGCAGAGACATCCACAACTCGTCCGACGGAGGCTTTTCTCCCATACAGAACTGCTACCCACTCTCCCTGCTTGCAGATCTTTCCACTAGGCATGTGAAGCTGCAATGTTTGGAGTAGGAATACAAATTAAGTAAATTTTAGCTGAAGGTCATTTGTTTTCTGCATATTATGAGTCAAAAAGTTATGTGAAGGAGAAGATGAACTTCACTGTGCATGAAGCACATATCCAACATTCAAACTGCTACCTTCATTATCATTCCTATTCTAATATAAAGACCACACTGTAATTTGAGACTGACCTATCTATTTTTGATTATGTTAAAGCATTATGAAATAAGGTCAAAAAAGAGAAAAAATACAGTCACACTGCCTGCGGCATAGTTTTCCATTTTCAGATTAAACAAAAAACAGTATTAGTGCTTCAAAATTGTTCTAAAATGTGGGTTAGGGATAGAAACAACCAATGAAAAAAATTGAATAAGTATAATTGATGTTAAGTATTGGTAAATATGCAAAATGAGAACAATAATTATAATAAGAATGTCTCCAAGCTTAACTGTCTGCAGTATTGCAAAAGTGGATATTTTCGTGCTAGTAATTTTTTGCCGTCGGCCAGGTAAGAAGAGTTTTGCGTGTTTTTAATTTCGTGGAATCAAGACAGTAAGTAGGGGCCTACTGGAACATAATTATGGCCTGCAAAAATATTTGCATGCTTTTGTTTTCGTGGTAGTCGTTGGTTGCGCCAAATACACAAAAATTTCAACACCACGAAAATTTCCACTTTTACAGTAATGGTTTAACCCTAACTATGCTGTATCGCCATGACAAAACACTATCACCGCGATGTTTCATGACTTTTTTCTTTAGAGTCTCCTGCATCTTTTGACACCAAATTTGCAATGCCTGGGTGGAAGGTTCCCACGTTACACATAATCATGCACATGAATTTCAGACCCAAAATTGCTCAAAAATGTGAATTCCTGTACAATTTCAATTCAAACTGTGAGTACAGGCAAATTTCATTAAAGCATGATCATTTGGGGAATTTATTGATTGAAATCAATTAATAACATATTTTCATGTTTGGAACAATGTCAAGGACAAATTTCATCGTAAAAACAACGAAAAAGTCGAAAAAACGAAGAAATCGTAAGAAATTAAAAAAACAATAAAATACTTCAATTTTTCTGATAGCAAAGTTTTTCCCTCATATTCTAAGGGCACTAAAAAGAATATTTACACAAAAAAGTGCCTGTTTTGAACTTTATTTAGTGACTTATAACAAAAAGTTTGATTTTCCTGAATCATTATGCATAAATTAGCCTAATTTAGCATAAATGATAATTTGTTGGTAGATCAACTTCACAGTATTTCAGATTATGTCACAGGCAATGTGTGTGTCGGGCGGTCGACAGGAGAGAGCTTAAGATGGGGTGCAATAGTCTACCTAAATAGCCTGGCCTAGTTAGGATTATTGAGAAAAAATAGTGATATCTCCTTATATTTCAGACTTTATTGGGGAAAAAAAGTACATGGTAGGATGTTTTGTGATACAACCGATCTACACATATGCATAAAAAAAGATATATTGGATATTTTTTAAATCACTGTTCCAAAGGTAAACAGGACCTTTAAGGTGGCATGAAAAAAATAACAACAAATGGCAGTCCCCTTTTCACAAAAAAAAAGGCCAAATACGTTTTAACTGAACGAGAAAATGTTTTGAAATGAGGAAAGCTTGAATTATGTGAATGTCAAATTTTGACAAGGTACTTAGTGGGGTTTTTTTTTCGTGGCGTGAAATTTTCGCGATTTGCCACTGGCGTTCAATGCATATAGTGTAGACAAAAAATTTCGCGTGCATTTTAATTTTGCGAATCTTGGCGCTCGCGAAATTAAAATGCACACGAACATTCCTCGTTTTACTGTATTTCATCTTTACCTCCTGTGGCACCACTCTGCCATGAGATGGGAGTTGAACTGCAGTTGTTGAATCAGTGGCATGGTCCTCATTGCTAGTTTGTTCCCCACTGTTGCTAAGTTCCTCACTGCTGCCAAGTTCCTAATAAGAAGGAAACATTAAAAACATAAGACCTCAGAACTAGCATTAACCTGAATATGGAGTACATGGGGGGGGGGGGGGGCTTTGAGGCCTTCTATGAGGGCATGGTGTCCATCTGCACATTCCATAACACAGTACCACTGGTAAAAATACAGTACTTGTCAAGAAATGTATTTACAGAAAATTTCACCGCACAGTTTAAAAGAAAGGACTCAAATGTAAAACCTGCCCCCATTCGATCCCAACCAACCCATGTAGATATATCTACCTCTAATAACCTTGAAAGTGCACTCACTAATGTACAGTATGTACTACAATCATTTTCATCAAACAATGTCCCCTATTTGCTTGTTTGTTTGTTTGATGTTAGTAGGGGCTTCTCTGGTCCTAATTGTCATCCTTATGATAATGCACTGGTTTGTGTTTTCAGGAAGCTAGAAAGAAAAATGTGTTGGTTCTCCCCCCCCCCCCCCTCCCTCTCCCCAACCTGAACCCCATACATCGTTTTTTAAAGATACCAAAATTGTTAATGGGTGTCTACGTATTTGAACAAATTGAGATCCTATCCACTCGGGATAATACCTGCCAAATTTGGGGACGATTCACGATGATTTTTTTTTTCAAGAAGAAGAAGATAAAAATGCACAATTTAGGCCCCTATCCCCCCCCCCCCCCCCAAACTCCCATGGTTGCAAGAAGGACACTTCTGGATCAATCATGAACAAACTTAAAACATGGAACAAACTTGTGGTATTTACTTGAATTACTTAGAGTCTCAATTTGGGGTAGGGGTGGAGAGGTTCCTCTCCCCTCCCACCCCCCCCCCCCCCCTCCCCGGGCCAACACAGAGATCATGGTGTCAATTGAACTAATTGAGATTCTATCTCTGTAGGAATGCTACCTGCCAAGTTGGTGAATTCTAAATACTTGGTACTGTACCTCTGTCTGTGTCGTCTTGCTTTCCAGGCTGGGTTTCTCCTGAAGTTGAAGCCTCGTTTCCCATTCATTTAGGCGGGCTTCTTTCGCCCGCAGTCTTGCCTCCCACTCTATCATGTTGTCTTCTTTCGCTCGCTTAGCAGTGCTGCTGGTGTCAGGGGTTTGAGTTTTTTCGGGGAATCTGTGGACAAATGAGAAAGCATGGGATATGTTTTTCAGGTCCAAGAATTCATACTTGTTATTTTCTTTTAGTCTACAATGTAGCCTCTAAATCCCTGTAGTACACTGAAAGAAAATTTTGCAGAGCATAAGGATGTCCTTCCGATATGTTGATAAAGTTAGAAACTTCAGTACTCGGTTAAAATGTTGATCAAATAGGAAAAGTGCTATCAAACTCCAAAGAGATTTGAATTTACATATTATTAATAGTGATTAATTGGTTAACTTTAAGCCATGTAAAGAAACATGATTAACCAACCAGATCAATTTCATGTTTTGCCTACCTTGCATCTCTATAAGACATATCCCCTGCCAGGATCCTTGACAGAGTGTCTTTCAATTCCTCCTGGGTGGTGATTGCCTCCAGGAAGCGGAGGTGACTGGGTTTCAGCGCCACCATCGGTTGGCCTTGGATTGTTCTCCTCTCCCAGTCATTCATGAGCTGCTTAATGAGCACCCAAATTTCTGCTGGTTGGCTAGCTAGAAAGCTGTGTACTCGGTACTTCAGGCGGATGTCTTTAATCTGAAAAGATATATCCACAGTGAATATGGCAATTAAAGAACCTCAGTATCATTGTCTGTATGAGAGATCTAATAGAACCACAAACAATATACAGGTGTACAGATGTGCTGCTTGATTTGACCAAGAAATTTGTATCTACAGGAAATGTATTAAGGAAATAAAATGCACATATACAATATGATTCATATGCTATCTTTGAGATTTGAACAGTGCTAAAACAAATATAACAGAGCTTTTTTTGCAATGCTCAACATACAAAGTTGCCTGCTTGCAGAAGGAAAATGCTGAAGCTGTGCAAGTTCAATGTGTATAATTTTTGAAACAGAAGAGTTATCTGCCAGATAAATAAGTAAAATCGTGCATGTCACATATTGTTACGATTAATGATATTTCAATATAAAATCTGCAGTGTATTCCCATGGGAAATGATTAGAGATTGAATACAATGTCAGGCTCAACATCAGCAATACAGGGCCATTAAAAACGGAAGTCCGGCCACCAAATTTCCCTAAAGGTTATTTCTGGCGACCCAGTCAGGCTGCTAGAATTCAACTTTGATTTTGTTCTTTTTTTTTTTCTTTCAGGCCATATATTTCTTCTTCAGGCCACCCAAATGTCAATTTCCGAAATTTTAGTGGCATGAACACACCACAACAGAAAAAAAAAGTTTGTGATGAGCCCTGAATGCACTGCTGGTTAGCTTCTTTTGTTTTTCTAGATTTATACTTGAGTGTTTCAGCTTACTGGTAGTCCCAAGATTCCTGCCATTTGCTGGCGCCACTGAGTTCTCTGATGTTGAGAAAGACCCTTATCCGGATCTCCGACAACCTTCCTTCTGAAAAGAGAAACGTCTTCCTCGAAAGTCATTGCCCTGCTGTTCAAATGGAGACGATTGTGCTCATAACCCACCATCAGTGCCTGAGCGTTGGTCAATCCAGCATACACAATGACAGGCACACTGACAAATTGCTCTTTCAATTTAGCAATGGCTTCACGTGTATGATTGCCCCCTATTGTCTCAAGGGTATAGTGGCCTGCAATCACATCACACTTGTTGATGTGAGAAGGTAGATGGTTTGGTATGTGGACAGTCAGGTTGTTAAATACAACCCCATGTTTTTGCAGAGAGACTTTCAGCTCTTCAACATGGGTTTGGTTTAGTTGTCGTACCAGTCTCTGCTGTGGTGGACTGCTCAGCAGAGTAATAGGAACCTCTATAATGTAGTCGTTTCCTGTAAATTCAAATTGAGAAGATCACTATACACAGCATTTTGTCTGAGCAAGAATTATAGGGAATCTATTCATCTTCTACAATTACTGTAGCACCACATTTTTGTGTGCCTAATATGAACATTATCAGACCAAGCAATTACTTCAGTTTGAGATTTCACCCCCAACTGGGCTAGAATGCCTAAGTAAAATGCATGACAGATTCAAGCCATTACACAGCAGAATAGGTAAACTACATTTATTTATCATGTTTTTACTAAATTACATGTATGTGCATGTAACTGTTCTGACACACACATAGCATTTCTCACAATTTTATGGATCTGTTGCAGAGCAAATGCAATTAATTTGAAATGACTTTAAAGTTTAATTTTTCTTAAAAGTTTAATATGCAGCAAGGGGATTCCCTAACTTCATGAGGGTCCATGGCAAGAAACTTAATTGATGAATTAATCCATTGAGAGTTAGTGCCAATATCGGGACTATTTTTCAAAGTTGAATATGACCTGGTAAGATATCCTCAGCTTTCTCTTGAGAGAAGAAGAATAAACTCCTGCAAAGCCTCATTTCATGATACATGCACACATAGGAAGATATCATGTTAGGAAAAATAGTAAGGATTTAGGAATTTAAAAACTTAAATATCAAATATTAATTCTTTTTACAGAATATTTTGACAGCTGACAAGACAAATTTTTGCAATTTGAAACTTCATTTCTTTTTTTGTTGAGGTGAAATATTTAAAGGACAAGTTCACCTTCATAAACATAAGGATTGAGAGAATGCAGCAATATAAGTAGAACACATCAGTGAAAGTTTGAGGAAAATGGGACAATCGATGCAAAAGTCATGAATTTTTGAAATTTTTGTGTTGGAAGTGCTGGATGAGGAGACTACCAGAGCTTGTGATGCCATATGAGTACAACAGTATAAAGAAAATGTAAAGAAAATTCAACATATGTTCACTTTTTTCGCACAACAAAAGAGCATTTGACTTGCCTCTTTCTAAAGGAAGGGGGAATAATATTTCCCATAACATATGTCGGTAATGAGTCAAGGAAATGTGTAATTTTTTCAAAAGATGAAATTTTGAGAAATTCTCTTTACATTTTCCTTATATTGTTGTACACATGTGACATCCTACGCTACATTAGTCTTCTCATCCAGCGGTCACTGTACAAAAACTTCAAAAATTCATAACTTTTGAACGGATTGTCAGATTTTCCTCAAACTTTCAATGATGTGTCGATCTTACTACTATTGCTACATTTTCTCAATTCTTATGTTTATGGAGGTGAACTTATCCTTTAATGGAATCACTTGTTTCTGAACTGCAAAAAGAGCATGCCAACAATATGTAAATATGTGCATAATATACATTGCAGATGATGGGAAAGAGTACAAAAAAAAATTCAATTTACCAAACTTGACTCGTTTTCCATTAATGGCCTCCATTTCACAAGCATCAGTAACGATGTTTTCTGTCAGTGGTTTTTGAGATCTGCCACCTAGATAACAAATTAAACCAAAAGGTTGCAACAGATACTGTTGTAGATGTATAGAAAGACCAACAATGACTCATGATCATAAATGATTTTAAAAGCAGGAAAAAATTCTTTGAAAAAAAAACCAATTTTTTTTGAATGAAAGTGAGACAGCAATGGTAAAAGTGAGCCTGAGCTTTTGATCCTTGCACGATTGCCATCAGAGGGAAATGACAAACACAGAAAGTAAACATGCACACTACATGCACCAAAGACACAATAGTCCAACACAAAATGTTTGCAATAAGGTGGGACAGGGAAAAGCAACAGGGTTTAATAGATGATTATGCTCCTGAATTTCAGCTAACCAAAGTATGGTTTTCTTTGAAGCAAAAATGTGTTGAATAGATGATTATGCTCCTGAATTTCAGCCAACCAAAGTATGGTTTTCTTTGAAGCAAAAATGATGCTTTTGTTTTTAGAAGTTAATAAATCAAAATAAAAGGTGATAACTTGTACATTATTACACATACATATACAAGTGCATAATTGTTTTCTTTCTCTCTTTTTTTCTGGTACCTTAAAAATTCCAGAAACCTTCACATAGTTGCAAGCATTCGTACTAGAGAGGCAGTTTGATGCCAATTTTCTACTTGTACTGTGTGATATGTATTACTGAAGTAACAGAAAATTTTCACGATTGACCAAAACATTTTCTATTACATTGTAGCTATGAACTTTTCTTGACATGTTCCATAAAGAGACAGAAATGGGAAAACTTAATGTTACTGGTGTAATCATAGAAGAAAGACACTCATTGTCCCCTTTGTGTGTACCAACCTATTAGCCATCACATGTCCATTTTGTAACAAAACTAAAAAAAAAAAAAAAAAATATATATATATATATATATATATATATATATATATATATATATATATATATATATATAAAATTGCAGTCTTCTCTTCCAGCATGGACAGCACCAAGATGTAAAAATTTACAACTTTTGAAAGGACTATCAAGTTTTCATCAAACCCTGGTCCTGTGTTCTACTAATGTGGCACCATTACTTTAAGTCACATTATATATTTGGATTTCATTCTTCTTTCATACCCATGACAGTACACAAAGAAAAACTATCAGCTCTTTTACCTTTGTGAGTCTGGGGTGAGGCACTGTTGTGGAAGAGTTGAGTAAACCTGTCAACAAACTGTTGTCCAGTTTCCAGGGAATTTTCCATTAATGAAGAAACATCATTCCTCATGCATTGGAAATCCTTGAGGCTAAACTTCTTTTCAATAATTCCATGGTCCGGGTGGGCAGTTGTTACCTTCAGACATGGATGATAATATGTTTAGTTGTCTCTGCCATGAATAAAATGAAAGCTCTATTTATTACAATGATGATTGTTTCCAGTTTATACAATCACGGCTTCATGTCACTTTCCAGTCCTGGTTGTAACATTTGTTTTGAATATTTTTTTTTTTTTGTAATCAGATCACTTACCTACAGTGAAGCAGTATGTATTCTTTTTATGAACATACACTTTGTAGACACATATTTTTTGTTTGTGTGGAAAATAGAAGCTAATTAATGGTAGAAGTACGATGATGGAATGTCAGCTTGTTCTTGTTTGGAGTCAGAATGCAAGCCTTTCCTTGTTCATTGTTCTCCACTATACTACAATGCATTTACTCTTTACATCAGGTGGTTAGGTAACACTTCAGCAGCTTGTTCACGTTTGTTTACCTATGAGATGAGGTGGAAGATTGGATGGCAGGGAGAAGCAGAAAGGAAGTGGGAATGACATGTGGCTTGTCAGCACATAGGATTAGTTGAGCTTGACTGTGTGAAAGAAGTTAGAGGACTGATAAGGAGTGTGACAGCTAGACGAGTAGTTGTGAGATGGATGAATAGTGACACTAACTGACAGGAAGGCTGATTAAGGAAATGTACGATACTTTTACAGAGCTCTACATCATAAGATATACTTCTTGTACAGGCACAACACATATAATATGAAATCTATGGAAAAAGAGATAATGCATTTTAAATACTTTTCTTTAATGTGAGTACTGTAGCATCACTGCAGAAACATAAACATATGTAAATTTCTTGAAAATTGAGTTACTTACCATAATGTACAACATACTTGATGGCGAGGGCAGTATGTTTTCAATTGGAATGCGCATAGATGCACCATTTTTTATTCTATGGATGCAAAGGTTTCCATCATCCTTTTCAATCCACCAGCTGCACTCATCCTTAGATGTGCTTGAAGCCATTTTGTCTATCAACACACACAAAAAATAAAACCAACAGCAAAGGTTGTTTAAGGTGAGGAACTACACCGAGGTCAGTGTCTACAGATATATAAATTACTGGAATCGAACTTGGCAAAGGTTGGTCTAAAAGTTCAAAGCCCAAATTAGGAGCAAGGCAAAAGATTTTACAAGATACAAACAGTATAGTATGCAGTATCTTATCAAATCAAATACTTTGGAATTTTGTAGTTGAAAATCTCGGAAGTACCTAGCTATTTGGTTTTGGGCCCTTTTATATTTCTTGTAGAATCTCAATAATGAATACAGCCAAAGTATGGAAGTCCACTCAGGACTTAATCTAATTTGGTACAATACTATCTTTGCATAATTTCCCCAGTTTAATACTACATGTATATTAGTCCATGGCAACACAGAAGATGGATTTCAGTCATATATTATATTCTTTCAAGTATCTAACGTTACAATTTTGATATAAAAGACCTCCAAGCTCGATCATAAACCGTAAGAACTTGCAGATTACAGTTCTCTGTAATAGACAAAACTGAGTGCATAATTGTGATTTGCAATTGTGTTGTAACTCCTTAGTTTTACATAGGGGGGGGGGGGGTAATCAATCACATTGAGTGATACGACATGTACATGTATCTATTGTTTAAAGGACAAGTCCACCTCCAGAGATATAATTATGGATTTTGTACATGCAGCAATATAAGTAGAACACATTTGTGAGAATTTGAGGAAAATCAGACAATCTGTTTCAAAAAGTTATGATTTTAAAAAAAAGTTTCTGCTCAGTCACTGCTGGATGAGAAGACTACTACAGCTTGTGATGTCACATGTGTACAAGAAAATTCAATGTATTTTCACTTTTTTTTTGCATAACAAAGAACACTGACTTGCCTCTTTCAGAATACAGGGGGGAAATTATATCACCCTTGACACAGACGTATGATGTGTGTACGGTAGTGACAAGAGGAAATATGCACTTTTTTCCCCAATGAAATTTTGTGAAATTCTCTTTACATTTTCCTTATATGTATATCTTTCTATGCATGTGGCATTATACACCGTAGTAGTCTTCTCATCCAGTAGTATACAAATAATGAAATCAATGTTTATGAGTGCAATGGACAGAATATTTCACGAGGTGAAAGATGAAATGATCCATTCAACGAGGTGCAGCCGAGTTGAATGGATCAAACATTTCATCTTTCACCTCATGATATATTCTGTCCATCGTACGAATGAAAAACATTTATTATTTGTTTTATATTTAACGCCTAAAATACATTGTAGATCCTTGTCATTTGATGTTTTATTAATTTAGAAACAAAGAGAGAATCTAAGATCGTGAGAGTGCTTGCTGAGCGCGCTTTACGTTAGCGCACTGTCGCATGCACACGCTACAAACGCAAGCGTTTTACACGCGTGTGTGCCGGGCTCTCAGCGAGCGTGCAATGGACCAAATCGTATGGATCCAAAATTGCACGGTAAATGGAGCCACAATTGCACGGATGATGCTGTCATAGTGAAATGGGCTGAATGATCAATGTCAAACAACCAATCAAATGACAAGGATCTCTCCAGGCGTTATATGATAATCACTGATACATGTTCTACCAATATTGCTGCATTCACTCATTCAACATGTATACAAAGGTTGACTTGTCCATACCTGGGAAAAGAATCTTTTTAATACAGTATTGTCAAAATTTTGTGACTTAATTAGAACAAAACAAAAATTAGGCTACTAACAGTTTGGGAACATATATTTTTTTTTTTTTTGGGGGGGGGGGGCAAGTGTTGCTTTGAGTGGGAAATAAAATATTTTCATTAATACTTTTACACAGAATGCCTGAGTTACGCTTTAAATCTTTAAAACGTAACTCTTTTCTTCTAATCCTATCTGCATGTCCTATCTCCCTCTTAATTCAATCCCTTTTTGAACAGGTTAGGATGGTCAAATTCTAACAAGTACAGTCTTCAGTACATCATAAATCATAAACTAACATAAATCATTTGAAAGCTTAGAGCTCATTCTTTTACAGTAGAAAAGTAGAGGATTTTTCATTTTGGCCTACTTTTGTGGGTTTTCAGCTGGGTAGTCAAATATATATTTGTATGCACATGCAAGAGTTTATGCTCAGATTAATCTCAGTATTCTCCTTTCCAAAATTTTGGGCTCTGTGCAACACACAGGTTAAAACTTGAGAATAATATGGTCGAATAAAGTATATCCATGTGCAAGTATCAGCAAATACAAAGTTGTTTTTATGTTTAGGGCCTATACATACAACTGTACCTGCAACAAAAGCAATCACGAATTCAAGTGAGTGTTTATGCTTGACATTTTCTGAGCCAAATTCAGTATTTTGAAACATATTTTAAACAATGACTCTGAACTCCGGATTCCAAATGCACAGAGCATGCATTTTGCTCTATTATCCAGGAGAAACATGAATGCAAAACACATGCATAGGGCCTAAAGACATAGTCTAGAGACATACACAATCCCAATGCTTAAATGCTTTTCCCGTTCATGCTAGACATGTAAGCTGAACAGCTCATTAGAGTCCAGTTCGAAGTATTTCATCAATTAGCATTGCATATTTGAAGTATTTCCTCTTTCTTGAGCTCAAAAAGAATGAGCGTATCAGTACTCAATCCTGTAAATGGCATTTTGAATTAGCATTTTTAATCAGTATTTGAAAATGCTGATTTTACCTAACAAATTGAGTATAAACACAGCTCACATGAAAGTACATTAAAAGATCATCAAGTACTTTACCATTGAATCATAGAGAGTTGGATGCATCATACCTGTTTGATGGAGAAGATGACTGTTGATTCTCGATGTCGGTATCCTCCAGTTGTGGTAGAGGAACATGTACTTAATAAACCTCCCTTTCTCCTTGTGCAAGATAATATGAGTCAGCTATAAGGTGCTGGGCAATTCTCATAAGACTTTGGCTGGCTTGTCCATGCAATGATGAATTTATACCTTTCTAACAGGCCCTTGACAACAAGCTACACTGAGGCAATCTTAACAAATTATCTCCTTATCAGAGATGATGAAAACTCTCTTGTGTGCCTCAAAATCTGATTGTTGATATAACCAGGGAGGTGGGAAGAGATACTTGTATAGCCCTAATGCTCTGATGGTTTCAGGAAGTGCTAAGCCCTAGGGTTTGTTCTCACCGAAATGCTTTGTGGCCTGTCAAACCAGGGAGGGGCTCTTCCACCTCCCTGGTCAAAATACAGTCAGCAAACAATGTTTGGCCAGTCTGTGGTTGAAACTCAAAGCTCCTTGGCATTTCTCTCAGCCTTCCTGAGAAAGTGAATGTATGCTTCATCCCATACCAGCTGTGTACCAGGTACTCTGGTCAGATATCACATTCAGTCACTTGATGTTCCTCTGGACAACTATGATTCTAATTTTCTAACAATGGAGAGGAATGATGGAAATGATGGAAATATCAAGGAACTTGATATATCTCAGCTAAGTTTTGATGATGGTGGAGATGGAGCTACTATTATGTGCTCAAAATTACCAACAAGAACACATTTTAATGGAGCTTCTGACATGATGGATTTATCTCACCTGAGCTTTGATGAACTTATGATTACACATGATGCTGAAAGATTTACTCCTGGAGACAAAATGGATGAGCCTATTGAGCTGAATCTTTCTTTATTGAGCATAGATGACACCAATGAAGAACTACACAAAGAAAGGAGCCTACATCCTCTAGCTTGCAGTACCCCTAAAAAAACTGGAGATATATATGAATTCCATGAATCTGAGAGTGAAAGTGAAACACCTTTGTCATCACCATTACGACTTGAAGAGGATGAATCTAGTCTGGATGGCAGTCCCAACATTTCTTTTGATGGGCTGTCAAGTGATGCTGATCATGACATGAGTGAGTATAGTACCATCCAAGAAGTTTCTGCCAGATCAAATAGAACAAGATGTGATAATATTGAAAAACGTACAAACAGAAAGTACCTGAGTAAGATTAGCAAATCAAGCATGAAGAAAGCAAGTCATTCAAGATGTGCATGTCGTTCTTCATGTATGAAGAAAGTGTCAGACAATCTCATGAAGAGTGCTCGGCGATGCTATTGGAGCAAAGCACCACACGAGAGGCGTAGGTGGTTATATGAACAGTTCAAGCATTCCAAGGATTCTATGTTTCAAATGCAGGATGGGCCAGTATTGTGTCAAGTGGCATTTTATACATGCTTGGGCATTCATAGAGCTTCATTCTTCCATTATAAGAAAGCTGCCAAAATGGGTAGTCTGACCTCATCTTCAAAATACAGCAAAAGAAAATTGTCTCAAGCAAGTATTCTTTGCATCAACTGGCTGGAAGAGTATGTCTCAAGCCGAGGAGATCGCATGCCACATAAAGATGAAATTCGCTTGCCTCATGGATGCACCAAGAGAGACATATACGGTCAGTATCTTCGTGACAAGGCAGAAATACTGGATCCTACTATTGGCCAAGCTGAATTCTACAAATTATGGTCGAAGTTCTTCTGGCATGTGAGAGTGAAAAAGGTAAGCATAATGTTATACCAAAACACTTACCAATCAGGGGGAGTTTTTGTGTAAACAGAGAAGGCTCTTCTTGTTTATTTTTCAACAAGTACTAATTATATTTATTTGAGAATACATTGTACATAGAAAACCAGCCATATTCTTACTGTCACAATGAAAAATGCAGATACATCTCAGTACTTCAAGTTAACCCATTGCAACTACAAAATCATTGAAAATGTAGTGTACAATTAGATTCTCTTCTAAACCAGATGGTGTGATATGAATTCATGACATTACATTTGATGGTTCAAGCATCCCCACAATTGTAACTGTTGTGTGACATTTTAGCTGTATATTCTATTCAACACTAAAAAATATAATGAAATAAATTCTGAGCGTTTCATAATTTGTTTGTAACTTTCACTTTGTTTTGTCTCTCGAACAAATAGTTTTGCAAATTCTTAATCAAGTGGGATATTTGAAAACATCTATCATTTAATTACTGGTAAGATTTGGATATGAGAGTGTTCTGGTTAATCTATGCATACTTGCTTTTTAATATCTGTATTTTAATGCATGTAATATTCTGCACTTCAGTACTTTGAGTGGAGTGTATGTTTGTTGAACAAAAAAAAAAAAAAAACATTTTATGTTCATGCATAAAAAACTGCAGATACAAAGTTTGGTGTAATTGATATTTTAACTTCATCAATTTTCATTTCATGCAGACTGGAGATTTTTCAAAATGCCAGAAGTGTGTCGTCCTGGAGAAGAAACTAGACAAAGAAATGAACCAGGCCAAAAGGAAAGAGCTTAAGAATGCAATGATGATGCACAATGAACGCCAAATGTAAGTGAATTTCAGGAAACTATTAATGCATGTACAGTTAAACTCGCATAAGTCGATCTTCTCGGGACTGAGCAAAACACATCGACTTAGGCGAGTTTCGACTTGTGCGTAAGTCGAAAAAAAATCGACTTAACAACAGTCACACCACACGTACATTATGTATAATGTACATGTATGTTGTCTACTCTGGAGCCGAGAGCTGGAGAGGTGTGCCGCAGCACGGGTTGCCCGGCAGGGTCGCGGCTAACTTTGCGTGGACAGTGCACAGGTCCGATTACTTTACACCCTTGTTAAACCTTGGGGAAGTGAATATGAACGATATTTGAGCAGTGATTGATTCCAGTTTACCATACCGTGGCTTGAAATGCGTGTAGAGGTGTACTTCTGATTTACCCGTGCCCGTAACTTTCCCCCTACTTTACGCTTTGAAAACTCAGCAGCTTCATCCATCCACTGCACAGCGCAGACTGCAAACATACACAGACTATACACAGCCCAGTCGCTGTACGCACAATTATTATACACAGCCCAGTCGCTGTACGTACGTAGTGCTAGTGCGACAGGGCTGTACCAGCGGACCTCCAAACACGAAGAGAGTTCAACAATCGCATGCGATCGCTTTGAATTTTGATACTTAAGATCATTTTTTTGTCACCTGTCTGGTCGGGCTAGTTCTTACGTAAACAAAAACTGGCGTCTCGTGATTTTGACAGTGATTTTTTTGCACAATAAAATCTTATTCAACTTAGGCACAGTGAATTTAATGGTTTTTCCGTGAAAGTGTTCTTGGAATTTCATCGACTTAGGCGAGTATTCGACTTACAAAATTTGACTTGTGAGTGAATTATTACACGTAAGTCAATGGGGAAAAATCGGGACTTTTTAAAATCATCGACTTGCGCGATTATTCGACATATGCGATGTCGACTAAGGCGAGTTTAACTGTATTATGAAAGTGTAACACATTTTTGTGGCTTTCTTGTTATGCGTTTAAGCAATAAAATTATTAAAGTTTTTTTTTTAATCTTTCTTTTTAATTTTGCTAGTAAATTGTAACTTGGTCTACTGCTCGATGGTAGAACTGTCACATATAAATCACAATCCCTCAGGTTCTTCTACATGTATATCCATGATCTTCCATCATCATGGTGTTTTCACCTTTTTTACCATGCCATCTTATTTCCCAAATATAATAAAAAATTTACAGTGATGCATGCAACATCATATTTCATGAACTGTTTCCTCTCTATAACAGAGAATTAACTTGCCATTTTGGTTTCCCTTTTTAAAGCGCAATCATTATAATGTGCAAGGGGTGTGAGAGCATTTGTGGGAGAAATTCAAATGCAAATGATTGTCTGTAGAATCACCAAATATCTTAGAATGACAAGGACAAAAAGGAGATGAAATGGCAATTACAAAGAATTTAGATACTAAGCTGATGTGATAAATATAATATCTATTCATTTGTTATCTACTGGGGATAAGACAATGATCAAGGCCAATCACCTGTCTGTGTTTTATGAGGTCTTTGTAGTAGAACAAGGAGGTAAAATATCTCTTTGAGGTGAAGCTTTCAGTCATCTTTAATAGTTTATCTATCAGCTAACCTTCAAGGAAGCAGTTTGTACAAAGGATGTGCTTTGTGTCAGTGGGGGGATAATTGTGCATGCTTTCAAAGTATGCATACTATGGTGTGTAGGATCAGGGTTAGGGGAGTTGGAAGTTTGGAGATAGAAGGGGAGAAAAGATGAAGATCAGATGAAAGAAAACAAGGAATAACATGACAGGTAGAGGAAAAATGGGAAATAAGACAAGATAAAATAATTAAAAAAATGAGAGACAGAGAGACATTAATGACAGGATAAAGATTACCAATAGAGACAGCATATACTCTGCAGAGACATTCTTGGTATCTTGCAAACAGTTAAAAGCCTAATCGTCATCTCCACCAATACTATATCAAAGACAGACATGACCAAAGTCATGTCCAAAAAATGTAACGTCCGTAACAGCAAGCACCTTTAAAAGCAGAGTTGTAATGATGAGCTTTTAAAATTGATTGAAACTTTTCATTGTTGAACATGATTAAGGCTGAAAATTATGTCTGTGATTCCACTGTATAAGAGTCTGTCTGTAATTAAATGTATGTATTAAAATGCTGGAACTGGCCATTTATGAATCTCATTTAATTTTTGACTGAATGAACCTGTGGATTAAAAACACTATTTAATTTTTGGATTAACAAACTTTCAGAATTAGGGTTCTTATTCTGTATTTTGATTAACAGACCATTGGAAGTAATGAATCATAAATGTTTCATTTGTGGATTACTGAACCTCCAGAGTAATGCCACAAATGTCTTGATTAATTAAGATTCTTTCATTGTCGGATTAACCTAGAGTGTGTCTCTTGGTATGGGGAATTTGTGTGTTTCGAACTCACCTACCTAGGAATAATGAACATCAACCAATGAGGGCAAAAGATATTTGTGGGTCAGCTTAATTTTGCTATGAAACATATGTGTTAAGTTTTTAGGACTATTCAACAAGTAATTATCTTTCTCAATCACAAAATCTATACTCTCTCGTCTAAAATTGTGCATCTTGTGTTGTTATTTCATACTGTGTGTGGGTTGTGTCGTGATTGTGTTGCAAAGAGCAATTGCTAAATGTGGATCCAATCTCAAACATACAAACTAAATTGAAATGAAAGTAATTGTAAAATCCCAATAGTAAATTCAATACAATTTTTGAACTGTAAATGATCAGACAAGCTGTAGTTTGATAACTTTATGCATCATGAAAGAAGCCTATGTGCCTTTTCTTATCTTGAATTCTTCTTCCATGAGAGTCTTATTGTATTGTATATTATTTGAAACTTGTATGTAAAAGTCAAATAATACTGCATTTGTAGACACAATTGTAAACCTTCAATTTTTTTTTAGATCAAAGGTATCATATGATTTAAGTTTTGTTGCCTCATTAAAAGATAAAAAATAATAGCTATGGTAAATTTGTGTTTTGTCATTGGTAGGATGGAAAGGAAGCTGTACTATAAGAAGCGGGATGACGCAAGGAGGAATGGAAAAAAATTCCTGAGTCTAATCATAGACGGCATGGATCAGTCCAAAACCAATCTACCTAACTTTGTAGGAGATAAAGCTAAGGTAAGTGCCAATCATTGCTGCTTTGTTTATTGTACCATCTATACAATCTTTCAGTGCTTACTGTAAACATGATATATTCGCGGCATGAATTTTTTCGCGAATTGGAGCCGACAGCCTTTTTCGTGGCATGAAATTTTCACCAAGTGCCACTGGCGTTCAATGCATATAATGTAAACATGGACTTTCGCGTGCATTTTATTACTTTCGCGAATCTTGGCGCTCGCGAAATTCGCGAAATTAAAGTGCACACGAAAATTCCTTGTTTTACAGTAACGAAAAGAATGTGGGATACCTCCTTTGATAAACAGAACAAAAGGTGTATTCAGAAAAAGCCACCATCTACAGTGTAATATTTCCCAAGGAATACCCATAAGAGAAGACTCTATCTGGAAGGGGTCCATTTTACTTTGTGAGGCAGAAAGTGCCCTAAACTGCATACTGTATGCATAAAGACATAGAATAAAGATTTAGAATGACAATACCAAATCAACAACTAAGCTCCTTTAATTTTAACAGCACACTCTGAGTAACACACAAAGCCAGTTGAGAAACACTGGACTCTTTGCATGCAGTTGATATTACAAGTGACAACTGGAAGACCATATAGTGGGGATATCATATGAGAGTGTGGCCTAGTGCTGGGAGCCAGTAGTGAATTCACAGCCCTGTGGTGGTTATGTTGTTTATTTGCTTAACTTCCCTGTGCCACATTACACTGTGACCACCAGTGAAGGGCAGTTGTCCAGCAGAGCATTTTCCACCTCCCTGATCACATAAACCATGGAGGTACTAGTCCAGCTTGCCTAGTACCTCCTTGCACAAACAGGATGCAGCATGAGGCTGCAATCAGGAGCAATTAACTATCTGAATTTTCTGGGAAGTGGCCACTAGCTGTTGGTAGTATTTTACAGTATATCAGGATAGGCAGAGTAGTCTGCATTTCAAAACCTATTATCTTGCAGGTTTCAGCGACCACAGAGTAATAAAATACTGTTTGGAAGGCTACAAATGCCTGCATAGAGAATCTTGTAATGTTGGTACAATGTATATTTATAGAATATTTTGTTACACTTTTGAATATGTGACATGCAGGAATCAATCACACAGACATCTGGTCATTTCTATTCTTCCTCATCACTTCAAGCAGTCAAAACCCACACTCCTCTCTTCATGATGTCAAATCCCAGTCTCCTTCAAAGTGTCTACTTAAGGTCTTATTACAAACACTAATCTTTCTTTACACAATCTTCCAGTGGGCCAGAGCTGCCCTCCATAATGAGGATCCAAGGCTATTACAATGTTAACAGGAATAACAGGGAATTACACATGGAAAGGCGAGGCTACAGCAATGTGACATAGGATTATTTCAACAGGTGACATCACTTCTCAAACTGCAAGGAAAGGATAAAAGAAATTAGGCAAAAGGCACAATAAAGGTGACAATTAATGTTGTTTCACCGACCATGTTTTAATGGGCCCTAAATCAGTATGCATGTGTCTTTGATCTTAACAGGTTGGGGCTATGCTTCCCAATTACTGCGAAGCCAGTTGCTGCTAACAGATCAGAGCATAGAAGGACATTGAATTTGACTATCAACTAGCTAGCCTAGAGCTGGACAAGTCATTGTTCTTCATATCAATATTACTGAAAGGGTTAATGTGAAATATATTTCTGCCAGACTAATAACAATAAGTTTTGAAAGTTCTTACAGCTGAATATTAATTGTGACTGCATGACGCACATTCAGTCATTTATGCTTGTAAAAGTGGGCCGACAATGTTTTTTTAAATCTGAAATTTGCAAGGCCATCACCTAAGGATTGATGAAGATTGATTTGCCATCATGGTTTGAAGTGGAAAGATTACATACATTACCAGAAAACTCTTTCATGAGGATTTGCAGACACTCAAATTTTCAAGCCCCCCAAAACAGTACTCAGCAGTCACATTAAGATGTATTGAATTCAATACATGCAGCAACAAGAAGCACTTTGAGAAAGTGTGTCACCAGCCTTATCAACAAGCTCTATACTTTTGCTTCACACAAACCAAGCTCATTTTCATGATATATTCATGATGTACACCATACATGCTTGCTATGATTGTCCAACAACTTTACTTTATCTAATTACCCAAATTTGTTGATATGTGCACTGTAAATCAAGAATTAGTTTACAAATTGAGAAAACATTTTTCTTGCATGAAAAACAGAAATGAATTTTTTTCCTTCTATGTGTCTTTTTTTTTTCTGTGTACAGGGTATCAATGATACAGAACTCCTCAAAACACATGTGACTGGTGTTATCCTTCATGGACAACAAGAGAATTTGACTTTTGTTGATATTGGGCAACACAGCCATGATTCAAATCTTACCATCAATATCCTGCTGAAAGTACTTTCCCATGTGTCACAGGTAAGTTTTTCAATGAGTGGTAAATCATTTGCATCAGAGCATGTATTACCATGCAAGTATATGCATGATGTATGTTAATGATAAAAAATGAAAGTAATCCCTGCTATTCCGCATGATGCATACAGGTCTTAACACGTCTTTAACTGTATTAGTTTTCATTAATTCTGTGTAGTAATAAGTAGTAACTACATTAAGCAAGTACTTTGAACTATTTTTTGAAAGAATTTTATGTTGAAAGGAAAGGCATCTAACCCTGTCTCCATATGATGTGACTGCAAAATGTGTGTATTATTTCTTCCAAGATGTAATGTAGAATTTGATAAAGCAATAAGAAAGAGCAATGGACTGGTGTGTGAAAAACAATATCCAAATTCAGTGTCATGCAGTATAAATAATTAGTCGAAAAATTAGCAAACAAAATGGGATTCCATCGGGTATGTTTCCCGATGGAATCTCATTTTCTTTGCTCAGTTTTGTACTGATAATCAGGGTGGTCCACGAGGGGTTTTAGCATGTCGCTGCAACATGCTAAAATTCTTGTGCAACATCCTCAAAAGCCAGCAACATGTGCAACATCCTCAAGAATTTGCAACAAGCTCAAAGTAAAAGTATTCAAAAATGTGCAAAACATGTGCATAACATAAGAAACATCAAACTACCTGGTACTTAAGATATTTGTGTGCAAAACATGAGAGAGAACATTGAATGTAAGCAGCACAAAGAGAGATACACATTGTAAGCAGCAAAATATTGCGTACTACGTACCGTACTCACTGTGTGTGCTCTGCACATATTCAATTTCTGCAATATTTTCAGATTCTGAGCTTGCAACATGCTCAAATTTCAAGTTGTGGACCACCATGGATAATTTATATTCATTTTTTTTTTCAGTTTTCCTTGTTTGCATTTGTTACAGTATAAACAAGATAAATAGCTTGTATGTACATTAAAACTTACGCAACATTCAGAGAAAAAAAAAACTGTAGTAGAATACTTGACGGGCCTTTGAATACTTAGAATAGGCCCTGATCATCGTGGAATAATCAAACCACAGTCTAGAGATAGAACAGGATATACTAGTACATTGTTGAAGATTCAAGAAACAAAGTAACAATTTGAAAAGGCCTCATATGAGCAACAAAGAAGATAACTCAATGAGAGGTAGAGAAAGATAAAGGTGTTGAAGTATATGTGCAAATCTCTCTTCATCTACCTCCTTGAAAATGAGAGTACTACGGATTTATTATGGCAATTTGTATGAATAGGTCTTGATGCCAGGGATGGCAGGAATGGTTCTTGCTCAATTACTTGAAATAATACACTTGACACTGCATACTATCATAGCTACCTCAAGCAACCTATCGACAATACAATCAGATGAAAAAAGTGCTACTCTAATTGACCATGATAATGTGCCTGTTACAATAGAGTGAGAGGCCAGACAGTTCACACTACTGGTGTACTCCCTATGCAATCGCAGCAGATCCACTCCTAATATTAGTCCAGGCATTTAATCCAAATTCTGCATAAACTGGCCCTCTTAAGAGCAGTGGACAATATAGGAGGCTTAAGAAGTGTGAAAAAGTCAAACAAAGCTTAAAACAAACACCTCCATGTGGCAGCTAAACAGGAAACACCATACCTTGCACTGTCTACAAAAGGAACCATCAGTTGAAATCACATCAAAGTATTTTTTACATTGTCTGTATATCAGAGTACTGAAAAAAATGCAATGATCAGGGTAAGCATTTGTCTGCAAATTCAAATTTATTGTAAAACATGAAATTCTAAATCTCTTTTTCTTTCAAAGTCATATTCTCTTTGTTTCATGAGCAGGGGGAGCCTTTACCACCAGTTCTCTACATCCAAGCAGACAATTGCTGGAGAGAAAACAAAAACAAATATGTGATGGCATTCTGTGAGATGCTGGTTGGAAAGAAAATATTTCATGAAGTAAGTTGCAGTTATTTTGAAAGGACAAGTTCCCCTTCATAAACAGGTGGATTCAGAGAATGCAACAGTATTCACAGAATACATCAATAAAAGTTAGGAAAAAAATGATAGTATAGAGTGCAACTACGTTCGTAGAACATTTCAGTGAAAGTTTGGGGAAAATTGGACAATCTGTTCAAAAGTTATAAATTATAAAGTTTCAGTGCAGTCATCTGTTGAAGAGAAGACAACTACAGTATGTTATGTCACATGCATATAACAACATAAGGAAAATACAAAGAAAATTCAACATTAATAAACACATTTAAGTTTTAATTACTGTGAATAAGGTACCTCATACCGTGTGCCTGCTGGGCACATTTCATTCAGAGCAGCACTCGCCATACTCGTCTATCTGTATTGTATCTAAACACTCTTTGTTGTTCATTAGCCGGAATAGCAGACAATCAGTTTTGAATATATATTGCAAATTGTCAATGTTGTTGCATAATACAATAACACTTGACTTTCCTCCTTTAGAAAGCAGGGATAATAATTACCCGTAAGTCAGTGACAAGTCAAGGGACTGTGTGCTTTTTGTCCAAAAAAAAGTGTAATATTGTGGAATCCTCTTTATTTTTTGCCTTAAATCATTGTACATGTGTGAGATCATAAACTGTAGTCATTTTCTCATCCACCAGCAATTGTGCAGAAAATTTAAAAATTCATAATTTTTGAATGGATTGTCTGATTTTCTGAAAATATCGCTGTTGTGTTATGATATTGCTTAATTCACTTAAGTCACCTGTTTACAATTGTGAACTTGTCTTTTAACTCAGAAATGTTTTTGAAGCATGGTATTGCATGTATGAGAAGTTATGACACACTATGCAACTTATAAAGATTCAATGATGTTAACAGACATTCTTCATTATCCATAATTGATCTTGCCTTTTAAAGTAATGTACACTACATTAATGTATGTATGCAAAAGTGCACACTTGGTCACATCAAATCGCTGTGGATTCTGGTATGTGCCAATGGCTATCTCTTTTAAGGGTTTCTCTTCACATCAATACACTTGTGCTGATATTTGTGTATTCTTCTTTCAATATCGAAGTTTCCTAGTACCGTACTGTATATTCTGAAGGCGGCATATTGTTCAGAAATAATTACCCACATTCTGCTGCATACCATTGATAGAAGCAGCATAAACTTATGATCATCAGTGATGTTTAATTGTCCTCCAATTCTCAGGTCCACCTGTCCTTCCTCTTAGTTGGCCATACACATGAAGACGTAGACCAACTGTTCTCTCAAATAAGAAGGAAACTGAACAAAAAATCTGCAGAGACAATGTCACATCTGCTTTCCCTCCTGCCAAACGGCCATGAAATCATTGGTCTGTTTGATTTCAGAAGTTGGATGGATCCTCATCTCTCCAAAGTGAGTGGTCACACAAAACCACATCACTTCAAGTTCACAATGGATGGTGGCAAGGTGCTTGCACAGTACAGGGGACTGAAGAGCCAGAATTGGCACCCACTTCCTGGTGGATTCTGGAAGCAGTCACAAGAGGGCAGGACAGTTTATCCATCGAGACGACCAACACTCTTGGAACCTCAACTTGACAACATCCCTCTTGACAGATTATTACAGAAGACGAATGACTGGTCTCTTCTCTTTTCAGAAGCAAGCATTTTTCAGTGGTGGCAGACATACCTGTCTGGCCTAATTATAGTTCGAGATAACGTGAGGAAACAGAAAAAGTACATGGCTCTAAACGCACAGTGGACTCTTCCCCATCTTCCACCATTCTGCCTGCAACATCTCGATATAGACAATGAAGAGTCCAATGAGCCAGCTATTGCCCCAGAAGTTGCACGCAAGTTGGCTCTGGAGACAGAAGACCCAAAGGTGTGTGGAAAACTAAAGAGACAGCTCAGTTGAAAGATATTGAATACAGGGGATTTCATCCAGTTACAAGAAGCACAATGAATTAAAATAGAAGCTTCAGCATTTACTACATTATTATCAAAGTTACAGCAGGAAAAAAAAAGTGAACGTGATCGTTTACTAATTAATCTTGCAGAATTCACGTGAAGGAGCTTACTCATTGCAATGTGCTACTATGAGCATTCATCTGTGTTTTACTGTCCCAAGACTTTGTGTTGCAGTTTTTAAATCACATATATTTGTTTATATTCTTCCTTAGGTTCATGTCACCAGACAGAAGCAACAACATCATTAAGACCTCAAGAGCGCTGTGCAGGATTCAGAATGGCATCCTTCTTGGAGAAATTCAACACAAATTGGCACCCATACATACAATTACAATTAGCAAATTACTCCTGTGTGAAACGGATGAGATTGCATCTGTCATTGCCATAGACGAATGTTCTTGCCTGTAAAGCTACCATCAGCAGCAGTACATGTACCACTGTTCCTCGGGAAGTAGAAATGGCTCAATGTGATGTGGACACGATCTGTGTCAAATAATCCTGGAAGCTATACATAAAGTATAATGGATGAAAAGTGCTAACAGACTTAAAGGAGACCTCCGGGTGATTCTCAGATTTTTACATTTGTACAACTCTAAATTAGTTATACTGAGGACAGAGTTTCAGAATTTGTGATAATTGAGATGAAGAATAAGAATGTTTTCAAAAAATAGAACAAATTGCAATGAACAAGGATGATGACATGGCAGAGTCACCATGAGAATGCATGAGTTGGGGCTCAAGGAAGCAGAACAAAACAAGAAGGCATGCATAGATTATAGACAGGTGAATTCGCAAGCAAGGGGTATTGTTATGGAATTACACTGCTACCATTTCTGAAATATGTGAACCTTCTATGTCATCATCCTTGTTCATCCATGATGTGAAATTATGAAAATTGTCTGGAATGTCCCTTTAACCCTAAAAAGGCCGGAGGGGGGGGGGGTTTGAATCAACCCCCCTGGACATTTTTTGCGACTACTCCGCTGCGCGAAATTTTTTGACCGCGCCGTTCGCTGACTTTTTACTTTCAAGTCTCCAAATCTTTTGACACCATTTTTGCGAAAATCGTGCTTACCGTTACGACACTGTATGACGTTTTATACATGCCTGTCAGACCGAAAATGGCTAAAAACATGATTTTGTGTATAAAGTCTATGCAAATGGAGTTTTCTCTTCTTTTTCATAAAGATATGATTATTTTCACTTTCTTAGGCTGAAACTAATTAATTTTAGCATAATTATGCTTGAAATAGGTTCTGTCATAAATTTTGTGGGAAAAAAATGATAAATCAAAAGGTCGAAAAAATAACGAAATACATAAGAAATTCATAAAACAAAAAATACGTAAGAAATTGATTTTGATACCAATTTTCTTTTCAAATACATTGTTAGGAATGCTACAAAGAATATTTTCACCAAAAATTATTATTCTAGGAGCTTTAATTTCTGATTTAGAGCAAAATGTATAATTTTATGCATATATTAGCATAATTAATTATAACGACAAAAAGTTTGAATCAACCCTTCCCCGGCCACAGAACACCCAAAAAAGCCCGGCCTGGTTAGGGTTAAGCAAATTTCTTTCTTCGTCGGCCCAAGGCTTGCCTACATTACTGTACTCAGCCCCACATTTTCATATGTTTACACATTTTACTGCATTACCAAGCTGTACCCGGGGAAAGAAGTCTCCTTTTGCATGTTTATTTTGTCCTGCTCTCCCCTTCTTTTTTTTTATGGGGGGGGGGGGGTGGGGGATCGAAATGGTGCTGTAAATACATATTAACCAGATGTAATCAATCCTTTTTTCCCCCTTTTTTTTTTAATGCAATGGCTAGTAAGTACATCAGTTAAGTCAAAAGCCGAACCTTGGTAGCTGGGCAGGTTCGTCAAAAGCCGAACCTTGGCAGCTGGGCAGGTTCGTCAAAAGCCGAACCTGGGCAGCTCGGCAGGTTCGTCAAAAGCCGAACCTGGGCAGCTCGGCAGGTTCGTCAAAAGCCGAACCTGGGCAGCTCGGCAGGTTCGTCAAAAGCCGAACCTGGGCAGCTCGGCAGGTTCGTCAAAAGCCGAACCTGGGCAGCTCGGCAGGTTCGTCAAAAGCCGAACCTTGGCAGCTCGGCAGGTTCGTCAAAAGCCGAACCTGGGCAGCTCGGCAGGTTCGTCAAAAGCCGAACCTTGGCAGCTCGGCAGGTTCGTCAAAAGCCGAACCTGGGCAGCTCGGCAGGTTCGTCAAAAGCCGAACCTGGGCAGCTCGGCAGGTTCGTCAAAAGCCGAACCTGGGCAGCTCGGCAGGTTCGTCAAAAGCCGAACCTGGGCAGCTCGGCAGGTTCGTCAAAAGCCGAACCTGGGCAGCTCGGCAGGTTCGTCAAAAGCCGAACCTGGGCAGCTCGGCAGGTTCGTCAGAAGCCGAACCTGGGCAGCTCGGCAGGTTCGTCAAAAGCCGAACCTGGGCAGCTCGGCAGGTTCGTCAAAAGCCGAACCTGGGCAGCTCGGCAGGTTCGTCAAAAGCCGAACCTGGGCAGCTCGGCAGGTTCGTCAAAAGCCGAACCTGGGCAGCTCGGCAGGTTCGTCAAAAGCCGAACCTGGGCAGCTCGGCAGGTTCGTCAAAAGCCGAACCTGGGCAGCTCGGCAGGTTCGTCAAAAGCCGAACCTGGGCAGCTCGGCAGGTTCGTCAAAAGCCGAACCTGGGCAGCTCGGCAGGTTCGTCAAAAGCCGAACCTGGGCAGCTCGGCAGGTTCGTCAAAAGCCGAACCTGGGCATCGGAAGGTTCGTCAAAAGCCGAACCTGGGCAGCTCGGCAGGTTCGTCAAAAGCCGAACCTTGGCAGCTCGGCAGGTTCGTCAAAAGCCGAACGTGGGCAGCTCGGCAGGTTCGTCAAAAGCCGAACCTGGGCAGCTCGGCAGGTTCGTCAAAAAGCCGAACCTGGGCAGCTCGGCAGGTTCGTCAAAAGCCGAACCTGGGCAGCTCGGCAGGTTCGTCAAAATACGACCCTGGGCAGCTCGGCAGGTTCGTCAAAAGCCGAACCTGGGCAGCTCGGCAGGATCGTCAAAAGCCGAACCTTGGCAGCTCGGCAGGTTCGTCAAAAGCCGAACCTTGGCAGCTCGGCAGGTTCGTCAAAAGCCGAACCTTGGCAGCTCGGCAGGTTCGTCAAAAGCCGAACCTTGGCAGCCCGGCAGGTTCGTCAAAAGCCGAACCTGGGAAGCTCGGCAGGTTCGTCAAAAGCCGAACCTGGGAAGCTTGGCTGGTTTGCCGAAAGACCAACATAGACATATTCAGCTATGATTGAGGCATTTTCGAAAGAAATGAGAGATAAATTTCTAGATTCAGTTTTGTTTATGCCGAACCCTGCAACACAATTTCAGATTAAGATGTCAAATTTCTACCATTAATAGACTGAATTTCCCATTTTTTGATCAATAGTTTTCAGCAAAAACAGTGCAATTTTTTAGACTAGTGTAGAAAGTCTATTTCTTAAATAGAACGGGTTATGTATTCTATGCAGCTACAAAAATGACAGAAGTCAACGGAGTATAACAAAGAAAGACAACCAGCTGAAATAAGTATAAGAATGTTAGTCTAGTTCCCGTTTGGAAGTCGGACAAAATCTCTCCACCTGAAGCTTAACAATTAATTCGATAACAGTCAAGTTTCCTTACAAGTCGTCGTAGCTACCATCAACCATCTTAGTGACCAATTCTTCGCACTTGGCCGTGAAAGAGAGTTTCGTATTTTACCGAAACCAAGACATCATCTCCTGAAACATAATGGCAAGTGAAAACATTCGCATAATTTTCTTTTTGCGCTAGTTTCTGGTTGCGCAAAGTGGGTGAAAAAAAAAATTCGCCTTTACAGTAAGGTTAAAAGGCGAATGCAGCTGACATTTTTGGTATGTTGACAACATGAAATCAATATCCCTTTTTTAGCATAGCAAACAATGAGAACAGTCAGCAGGGATTGACAGCTGAAACAAGTTCTGCAGTCGAATTCCCGTTTGAACGCTGAACAGAATCTCTCCGCCCGCTCTAAAATTTTACAAGACGACATAAATGTTAACAATGATTACAACCACGCGAAGGCCGACGACCAGTTGAAGTAAATGCCGCAACAGAATAAATAGGTAAACACGTTGTTAAAATACAAATATTTGAATCAATGTTGTGTGAAATAACAAAAAAAAATCAATGTATTCTACAGCAAAAAAATATGACAGAAGTTGTCGGAGTTTGACAACGAACGGCGACCATCAAATAAGTTTTGCAACGATGGTCAAGTTTTCGTTTGTAAACCGGACAAAATCTCTCCGCCGTGTTTCCTACGCGTAAAGACAAGATAATACAAATTCAATGTCTATCGACTGCGGTCAAGTCTCCTTTCACATCGCCGTAACTACCATTTGCACAAAAGACAGAAAGTCAGCCTGTTATTCACAATTATCTATAGCAGCGAGAATACTTTTTTTTTTTCTCGTGAAAACACAAAACTTCCCATTCATTATCGTACTCGGCATTGCGAATCATATCACCCAGCGGATTAGCTGTAGCCACGCGTTTTGGACGTTGCTCGACGATGGAACAGAGACGGAATTTCGGTGGTACAGTAATGGTAATTCGTCGGGACGATATGCGACGTTTTAGATCACACGGATAACAGGCTTTATGCTGTGACAAGTAAAGCTGAACAAAACATAAACTTGAACACGAACGGCATTGAAACGAAGCCATGTAGTCAGAACGTCTCCCGACGGTTGAACAATGATTCGTCGGGAACGATATGCGACGTTTTTAACAAAAGAAACGCAAGGCACAATAGAAGCCGAACTTTGAAAATAGCTAGTAAGTCGGGACGAAGAGCGACGATTAGTGAAAGGGAATCCTTTCTCTATCGTCGCTTATCGTCGGGACGAATAAACAAAGGTATAAATAGAAAGTACGTGTATTCATATGCACGGTTGCTTATTCATATGCACGTGACGCCTGTTCATATGCAAATCATCAAACATGCACAATGCGACATCGTCGCGACGAAGATATCTCTCTATCAGGTTTTTCTGTGGTGCCTAAAAGCAACATGAATGGAGCAAACTTTTTACCTCTCGTAAATTTCTTTCCTTTTTTCAACATTTTTCTCCTAATAGATTAATAGCTTGTGGAGATGCATAAACTTTGCATGAAATAAGCCTTCAAAGCAGACATGAATGGGAAGTGTCAGGATTTTCTCTTTAATTTCTGTGCATCTGTTTGCTAGGGTTAGGGTTAGGGTTTTCATCCTCTTCACAACTCTACTCTATTCAAATAGTGATTAGATATATGAAGAGTTTGTTTGCAAAAACCGATAAGTCCATATTTGCCAAATGGAGATATTTGCGATTAAAGGTCCAGAAAAATAAAGAGAATGATAAGAAAATTTTTGCTTCTTTTGACCATAACTTCAAAAATGTACCTTTATATGTAGTGACCAATATATCATTTAAAAGGTATTATTTTGTACTTTATGACAGAGACAATACTTCAAAATCTTCAAAAATGGACTTATCGGCTTTTGCAAACAAACTCTTCATATCTTATACTTTGCCTCTCAGAACATGATGCAGGTACAGTTTTTAAGTCAGGCAAACATAGCAGAAGAAATCCATTGTTCTTTCTCTTTAGACTTTAAAGTGGCTACATGCTATTTGGACTGTTAAGACAATTTTGCGAGTTGATGAACTTAAAGCGATAAACACAGCAATTGATTAAACATTATCATTTTCTCATTTTGGAAAGAATAGCTAGCAATTTCTCACCATGCATAGACCATGTATATTTCATTGTGATACAGGAGGCAATACTATCGTGCATTCTTGACATCACAAATTCGTCAAAGTCATTCATCTCTTGAATTTCATGAAAATAAAAAGGATATGCCATATTCAGTACATTGTGTGACCATGTATATTTCATGTGGCCAGAGCAGTATCCACTGTAACATTAACTCAGACATCAGCCGTATCTTACGCAAAAATCAAATATCATGTTTCACTGTTTCTTGTCATTGTTACTTACGAGATGTGCACGTGCCAACCTTGTTTTATGAGAGTGGGTTGCCATAATAACAAATGAAATGGTTGAGCCTCACTTTCTGGCATTCTATATGTGACATCTTCGTACACTGTACACGAACAAAACATTTGCTCAGTATGTAATGATCTTATATATAACTGATTCTGTTTGATGGAATGTTTATGATGTACATATTTACTAACTTGATGATATGAAGAGTTTGTTTGCAAAAACCGATAAGTCCATATTTGTCAAATGGAGATATTTGCGATTAAAGGTCAAGAAAAATAAAGAGAATAACAAGAAAATTTTTGCTTCTTTTGACAATAACTTTAAAAATGTACCTTTATATGTAGTGACCAATATATCATTCAAAAGGTATTATTTTGTACTTTATGACAGAGACTGTACTTCAAAATCTTCAAAAATGGACTTATCGGTATTTGCGAACAAACTCTTCATATGTTTATAATGTACATACATACTTTACCTTTATGAACTTTGTGGTCATCAAAACATCAATAAGAAAATGATGGACGAACATTTGTTGGGTAAGATGTACAGCTCAATGCTTTCAAAAAAACAAACGTACATCTCATGACAATTTTGGAGAAACATTTATGAAAAGAGCAGGTAACGAAGAATGGAAAGCACCTGAAAACTTCTCAATTTGGTGCTGCTCATAGTTTTCACTTGACTGTGGTAATAGCAATCGGCAGTCATTACCATGATAGTGCCATCTAGTGTCAGATGTAGGAAAAATTCCACCATGCCGCGCTACTGTAGTAGTGTCTATATGCAAATTCCTTTCTCCTATTACTTATCTCAACTCTTGACATCATGTGTGCTTGCCTTCATCTCTTGGCAATCTAGAATGGATTATTTGTGGCCAAGAGCCAACACTTTCCCTTAACTGTAATTTCCCCTCCATCTAGGGTTTTCTTTATGAAACCCTGCTTAGTTGATATCATCATACAGTTACTGAGAGCTAGAATGAATATAAAACATATATGATGGCAAATATCACCATAGTAGTGGAAGATTCTTCATGTATGCCAGAGTGGTTCTGATGTAATGTGCAAACAGTGCCAAAAGTGCTAAATTATTTTCAATGAAATTAACTCTTCTTTGTGAGCATTCTTCTGGTACTTTTGCATCTGAATAAATCCTCATATCACCGATGAGCATTCATGCAATCATACATACATAATAAATATGATAACAATATTATATTTCTGTGATATGTAGTATGTTATATATCATGAGATTTCATGAATGCATATCCATGCATTTGTGTAATATATTATCTCTCTCTCTCTTTACAGGTGTATCTCCCAGCTCCAAGCAAGACAGATGACCTCGCCACTCTACCGGAGCTGACAGAGAACACTATCCTCCAGGAGCTGATGCTGCGTTACAGCAGGGACATCATTTATGTGAGCCACATCTTTTTCTCATCCAGCATTTCTTCTTCGGTTTCTGTTTTTCCACGATGACCTCTTGGATAGCCAACCAATTGATTATGAATTGTGCATATGCTTGTACATTATCTCTCCACCTATTATACTTCTATTACGTTCTACTATTTGAAAATATCAATGCTGCCATGTGTCTTAAAGTCATGACATGATAGTGTTTTAATTTATATATTTGACATGTCACTTAAAAGAGACCTCAGTGGGTCTATCAAGACCAAATATAAACATAAACCACTATTTGAAAATACCAAAATGCTGTAATGTATTTCATAGTTATGAGGAAAAAGTGTTTCATTTGTCACTTACGAGACCTCAGTGAATCTATAAAGACCAAATGTAAATACTTTGATATGTATGATATAATCATTATATATATATATATATATATATATATATATATATAGATATAGATATATATGTATATATATGAAGAGTTTTATCACAAAACGGGCTAACTCCATTCTTCTTAAGTTGAGATATTTGTGATTAAAGCTGCTTATAATGAAAGAAAATGAGAAGAAAATACAGGATATTTTCAATCATAACTTCCAGAATATTCTTTGTTATGCTACAAGTGAAGTATTACTGGAATGGTTTAGATATGCTCTATCTGATGATGGACTTACTTTGGAATGTTTAAAAATGACGCTTAGCTCATTTTGCATTAAAACTCTTCATATATTTCTAACAAATCACTACTGATGTACAATGTGGCAATGTTGTCTTACAGTGCACCTTTGAAATATCAGTTAAGACATGCAGTACATTTATACAGTAACTGCAGTTTGCTCATGGACCATCGATATCAGTGGAAATCATGAAAACTTTTTTTTTTTAACCCAATCAGACCTACGTAGGGGACATCTTGGTGGCCGTGAACCCGTTCAAGGAGCTGCCAATTTACTCGCGCAAGTCGTCGCAGCAGTACGACGACCTCCTGGACCGGTCCTCCCTGACGCCCCACATCTTCGCCGTGGCGGACCGCGCCTTCCAGTCGCTGCTGCGGGAGCGCCGGTCGCAGTGCTGCATCATCAGCGGGGAGAGCGGGGCGGGGAAGACGGAGTCGTGCAAGTACTTTGTGCAACATCTCCTCAGTAGAGCCAACAGTTGTGAGAATCTGCTCAACGAAAAAATTGAACAAGTAATCATCGTTGACAATTAACTTTTTCCTCTTCCCATTACTGCGGTTAAAGGGATGGTACAGTTTCATCTGAGGTTTCCAACTTTTTTTATTTTGATTTTTTTGAGATAATGAGAAACCTGTAACAAAATTTGAAACAGTTTATGATTCTAAAAGGAATTCAGAGTTTATTTGATGAATATTGGATTTGAAATGGCTGAGATATCCCCAACAAAGCGATCCTAATAAAAGGTGGGACCCATCTTTCATTAGGATTGCTTTGTTTTACTTTGTTTTTGGATATCTCAGCCATTTCATAACCGATTTTCATCAAATGAAGTTTAATCCTGACTAGGCCGGGGGGGGGGGGGGGGCCTCGAGGCCCCCCCTCGACGTTCCGCGCGATATATCGCTAACGCGAAAAGCTATTGCTGCCACGTTTCATGACTTTTTTCTTTTGAGTCTCCCGCATCTTTTGACACCAAATTTGCGATGCTCGGGTGCGCGGTTCCGAAGTTGTGCATAAATATGTACGTGCATGTCGGACCAAAAATTGCTCAAAAACGAGAATTTGCGTACAATTTCAATGCAAACTGTGCTAACAGACAAATTTCATAAAAGCATGATTATTTTGAGGTTTTATTGATTAAAATCAATTAATAACATATTTTCTTGTTCGGAACAATGTCGTGGACAAGTTTCATCAAAAAAACAATGAAAAACATAAACTCGAAAAAACAATGAAATACATAAGAAATTCAAAAAACAATAAAATACTTAAGAAATTTTTTCTGATGGCATAATTTTTTGTCCTTATATTTGCTCAAGACACTAAAAAGAATATTTTCACAAAAAATGTGCCCATTTTGAGCTTTATTCAGTGATTTATACCAAATTGTCTGATTTCATGCATCATGATGCATAAATTAGCATAATTTAGCATAAATGATAATTTTTTTGAAAATTTGACTTCTTGGTACTTTAGATTACGGGGGCACCGCGAGAGGAGGAGATTGTTTTGGTTTTGGCATGGGCTATGTAGCTCCATGGTGCGTGTGTGTGTACGTGTGCATTACACATTGTCAGCACCGGCAAACTGGGAATACTCTCCTTATTCCTGTATTTTCGTTATTTACGGGTCAATTTTTTTCGTTCGAAATGTGAAATGGATGACCATAGAATTTCTCAATAGAATATAAAATTGAAAACTTTAGAAAGGATAGAGCAAATTGAGTTCACTTTGAATGGTCTGCCACAGGCAGATATCCTTACCATGCTCTTACATAATACGACAGCTGCTGGAGTCATTAAACCCTGGCTTGGCCTCCAGGTTTGTCACGCCTGAGCAGAAAGTTAATTTGCAATGGACAAATACTTCGACTCCCAACTCCCAAACGAAAAATCTTTAGCGAGGTATAGCACCCCATCAGCTTCGTGGAAGTGGGGTCTCGCCTCAAACGAGGGATTGACGGCATGTTCATATTTCCTCTTATTGTTGATTGTAGCATGGAACTAAGATTGGAGATTCCAATTCTCATTTGTAATTTGTGTGACATCACACAAAGTGTAGTCACGTCTTAATCAAAGATGCCAACTGTTAGTTTTTTGTAGCATTTTGTCCTGTTTTTTTTTCCGAAATTACTTCAGTATTCATGGAAAATACTGTTTCCCAAATTGCATAAATAAACATGTCCATTGCAGAAAGGGAAAAATATTGCTTTTCCACAAAAAAAATTAAAAAAATAAAAATGAAATGCCTTTTCACTCCTTCAGAATACTGCATTGCTACCCTTAAAGTTAGCATATCTGGTTCATGAATTTTACTCAGTGAATGTTGAAACTCTGTATTTTGATGTAATATTGTTGCTATCTTTCATATTTTATTTTTTCATTTTTCATGAGGAAGTTTGTGTTAGATTGAAGTACATGTATTTGCATTAATAACTAAAAAGGAGAACAAAAATGCGAATGATTTTCAGCTATGAGTATATGACAGGAAGTTTGAAATGAAAATCTTGTGAGTGAGAGTTAATCATGAATGTATCTCATATCATAGGAAAGTTTCAAATTGTTGTGGTTTTTTTTTCCCCATCAGGTCAACCCATTACTGGAGTGTTTTGGAAATGCTCGGACAGTGATGAATGACAATTCGAGTCGGTTTGGCAAATACTTGCAACTTAAGTTCTCTCTAGCAGGCAATGTTGTTGGTGGTGAGTGAACCCTTGTTCTATTGACACCTTTTATTCACATCTCTTTGATTTCCATATTCCAAATATGGAACAATCAATCAATTAATAAAATAAAATCAAGCAACCAAGCAATCAAAATATGACAAGTAAAAAAAAGGAGGAGTGTATTTTCTTCATCGTGAATTGTAGATCGACTTTAAAGTGTCTGAGATAATGGTAGGTGTTGTGTGGCATTAACCAACAAGAAGCAATTATGATTTCATTCATTTTCATTCATTTATTTATTTTTCCATTTTTTGTAAACACATGCTAAAGATTTGTTATTTGGATACACAGGATCCCAGTTATGATGGGCATTATGCATCTCATAGAATGTAAATGTATACCATAAAGTGTCTCAGGCAGTTGTGATAATCATTGGATAGTTATAGCTCCCTCTATGTGCTATCAGCCAACAATAATCTCAAAGTGTCAAACAGAATGATCTCATGCAATTCATTTGATGGGAGAGTGAAAGGGCTCCCTCTATTTGATAACAGCTACAGTTGGTTTGAGTGCCCAGATATTTTTATAGTCGTATGTGTATGTGCAGTACAAATAAAGGGTATTATCATTCTCATTCTGTCCATTTTTTTTTTCATTCTGTCCATGCTGTAGGGAAGATTGATTTTGAATCTAGGGTTTAAACTCTAGAATAGATCAATGGTAAACTATGAAAGTTGTGATCTATCCTTTTAAGAATTCATTTCCATTACATGACCATTGTGCAATGTATGAATTAGATCTGTCTTTTCCTGATTCAAGTGTAGAATACCTTTGTCTGTGATGCTGTCATTCCCTTCAAATGGAAAACCAAAGAGGCGTGTTAAAGAAGAACACAGGATAACCTGTGGTATATATATATATATATATATATATATAATATATGTGTGTGTTTATATATATTTTTTTCTTTCATTCATTTATGAATTGGCACTTTGACACTGTTCCAACTTTAAAAAATGAAATCCTTCCTGTCATTTTCATCACCAGCGCATCTCTCTGAGTACCTCCTCGAGAAGTCTCGTGTGGTAACCCATGGCGACGGGGAGAGGAACTTCCACATCTTCTACCTGCTCTTTGATGGACTGAGTGCTGAGGAGAAAGAGTACTATGGTCTCCAGACACCAATGCACCACCGGTAAGGCATTTTTGGGATGCTGTCCCCCTTCATCACTGGTAAACCAGAAATGTACACACACATCTTAATTTCATGAATTTTGGGAGAGCCAAGATTCATGAAATTCAAATGCACCCGAATGTTCTTGTCTACACTATATGCATTGGTTCTGTTTCCTTGATGTAGTTACAAGGGCATTGAGATGTATGTGTATGTTTATTTATGTATGCAAATGAGACTGTATGCATAATAAGTATGTTAATTCTTGCCACCTAATGACAGGTACATGAGGGCGGGGGCTTCCCCTACCCAACCGGAGGGAGGACAAGAGGCCAAGTTCCAGGCTGTCAGGGATTGCCTGCGACTCATTGGGTTCTCCACCGAGGTCAGTCAACTGTTTTGTGCTCTTCTAAGAAAAGCTTACCGTAGATTTGCGAAGTAAATTCATAAAGATGGTTGATGAATATGGATTAAAAGTTCTCTAATCCCATCCAATCAGAGAGGTCATCTGGATAGAGAGAACCCCCGACAACATGAACTGGGATTGGGGGGGGGGGGCATATACTGCCTGACATTTACAATGGCACTATATTACCTGGATGTCACACCTGGGTGATTGCTTTCGGATTGGCGGCAAAACATCAGTCGCCGATTAGCCATCGTTAGAGAAAGATAACAGCTTGTTGCGAAACTGTCACAGATAGATGCAACAATTGGATGTGTTTCACGAACTTTTATCAATACTTGCTGTAGATGTCGATGAAATATCAAATCATAGAACTAAGATTGATTATTGATTATGATGAATGTATTAGTGTTACATATTTATTGCTAATGCAAAAGGATATGAAGCAGTACAATTTGTAGGCATATTCATAAATGGATTTTAACAAACAGAATACATGGTATACTGATTGGGTTAATTATTCTTGACACTTAGAAAAAGAGGAATCTGTTCTCTACCATTTAGGATGAAGAGAGCCTGTTCAGCGTGCTGGCATCCATCCTGTTGCTAGGCGACCTCAACTTCACCTGCCAAGAGAATTCAGAGGCGGCGGTCCTGACCAACCCCGAGGCAGCGGAGAAGGCCGGGGAGCTGCTACATATTCCTGGGGATGAGATTGTGGGGGCCATCTTGTCAGAGACGACCTACACCAGGGGTTAGTATCCCCACGATCATCTGCTTCAAATGCAAGATCCCGAAGAATTTTACACAGTGGCAGATCCAGAGGGGGGCACACCGGGCGCACATCCCCTCTTTATTTGTTGTTAAAACAGAAGAAATAAAAAGAATAAAAATGAGATGAAACCCGGAAGTAGCACCAGAAATATTGTTTGCAACCCCCTTTATGGAATTCCTGGATCTACCCCTGCTACAAGTTACTTTTATAGATGTTATGCATTACAATGTACAATAGAGTGATTTTACAATCAAATGTTATGCTATTTGGAAAAGATGAGATGAATTCCATGCTTGTTTTACGAAGGAAGGATTCATCTGGAATGTATTTGGTCCTTACCCCCTTAGTGAAGAACATTTGTTCGCCTTTGAGGTTCCCATACCATTATCTGCTGTAAATTATGTCTTAGTTGATGTTCAGCACAATTCTTTGTGGTCTTTTGTAACAGCAATCTGATCTCTTTTCAGTTTTGCAGTTTGATCTGAATAAGTTTTTTTATAAATGTGGAAGTTCTGTACAGCAGTATTATATTACCCTTCTCATTATTACAATGCTTCTCTTTAAATTTCTTAAATATTACCCTCCCCCAGGTGAGTCCATCACCAAGTACCGCACACCGGTCCAGGCCTCGGACTGCCGGGATGCCCTGACCAAGGCCCTCTACAGTCGACTCTTCAGCTGGGTGGTCAACAACATCAACCAGCTCCTCGAACCCCTGGAGGTCGACCCCGAGTCCATCCTGGAGATCGGCGTCCTCGACATCTTCGGGTTCGAGAACTTCGTCAAGAACAGCTTTGAGCAGGTGAGGTTAAAACCGCAAGATATGGTATATTAATTTCGAGATGAGAGAGCTTGCTGGATGAATCCTTGAATCCAGTGTAGTCTTTGAAAAGAAAAAGAAAAAGTAAAAAGAAAGAAAAAAAAGGCTGCTTGCTTTTATGTTGCATACATTATTTTGGAGTTCAACTGTGTTCTTCATTTACAGTTATTTAAACAGTCAATTTCTTGAAAAGTGGGATGCTTGATGTATGATAAATTTACTGATTAGTTATACAACATTACAGAGTCATCAAATTAATGGGCTGGCATATCACTTTGCAGCAGAGATTTGCATCCAAATTTCTTAATTTGTATTTATTTGTCAGAGGATTGATTTAAATTTATTTCTCTTTTTTTTTTGAGATAGAGACAGTTTAGTATAGTGAGTGAAATATGTTACCAGTAAGTCTTTTATGATTAAGCATTATTTTCCTTCTATGTACTCCCATAGTTCTCACGTTCTGTCCTGCAAAAATTAATACCTCATCACTCTCAACAAGAATTCAAATTTAGATAATATTTATTGTTTAGATTTTGTGAGATAAGTCTGGTATTTGAATGAAAGACATCACCAGTTTATTAACCTGTTGAAGACGAGTCCCGAGTATACTCGGGCAAGTGTCCATGGGAAATGCGTGTTGTAGTAAAATCAGCCCGTCCTCAACAGGTTATTAACATTCACAGCAGGTCAGGTAAGCTCATTTACTGTATGTAGACAAGTATATTCATACAAAACAGTATTAGTGAATTGCAGAAGTGTTGGAGATTCACTTGCAAGATCTTTTGAGAGACCTATATAGTCATGTAACCTTTACAGCAAGATAAGATTTCATTCCGTCTTCTTGCTCCCCCCCACCACCCATACAGCTCTGCATCAACCTGGCCAACGAACAGCTGCAGCAGTACTTCAACGAGCACATCTTCCAGAACGAGCAGGAGGAGTGCGAGCAGGAGGGCATCACTCTCAGCCGGGTCAACTTCACCAGCAACCAGCCGGTCCTGGATGTCTTCCTAGAGGTACAATTGTATAGATGAGTTGACCACACCCACAATTCACTTCTTGTGGGAAAGTCTTCTTTACTGGATCCAAAGTAGATGATGTCCCTCGGAATGAAAGATATAATATGAATCATGTTGGTATAAACATAGGAGGGGAAGGGGGAGAGAGATGATGATGTTTAAATGACTTTGCCATTTTAATTGTTTGTAGGCAACAATCATCCGATATTCCTGACACAAATAGAAACTTAATAAACCAGTTTACCTTGCTTGTTGGATATGCTGTGTTTGTTGAACTGCTCTGTAGGTGTTTTATGAGTGACATATTTTTTGCCGTTACAACCGTAGATTCCATATAACACAATTAGGATCTTTCTTGAATATCCTGGACTGGGGTTAATAGAAATGTTTGCTTTAACTTTGTCCAATGTTTTTCCACTAGGTCAATATTTCATTGACTCCACCATCTCCATAAAAGTAAAATGTAGAATAATTGAATTGAACTGTAATGTGCTATGATTGTCATCATGGACACAATGTACACGCGAACTTGACTGTTCTGATGCCTTTATAGTATTCTTTTAAATTGTCTCTCTAATGCTCCACATTAATGCTCAGTGCTAAAAAGCTACATTTTCGGCATCTGTTTCCCTTCTTTTTCTTCTATATTACATTTTTATTTCAACAATATATTTGTACTTCTTAGTTTTTACCTTTTTGAGTTATATTCCACACTGTGAAAAGTTCTTTTCTGTGTACATTCATTCCTTCTCTTTTTTTTTCTTTCCTTTTTTTTCTAGAAACATCTGGGCATCACAGCCATGATTGATGAGGAGAGCCACTTTCCGCGGGGTACCAACAAGAGCCTGGCCACCAAGCTCCACTCTGGCCCAGGTTCCAGGGCCAAGAATATCTACTTCACCCCGAAGGACCTGGGAATGACTTTCTCCGTCCTGCATTATGCCGGCATGGTGAGCATTAATAGACAGGATGGCAGTTTTCTTCTTTTTCTTTTCTTCCTCGTGGGTCCTGCTATGGTTATATTTTTATTTGAAATGTAATAGCAATTTCATTAATTATGTTGATGACATCATCTATCAATCACTGCTGGAGTACTGGTATGATTGATAAAAGACATTGGAGTACACTTTCCCCTAAACTGAGCATTTCTTGTATGTTTCCGTGCAAAGTCTTGCATCAATCATATCAATACTCAATTCCAATTTCAAAAGGCAACTGAATTAGAAGTGAGAAAATTATCAATTACCCTTATTCACGTCAATTGATTCTTTTTGTCTTTTATCTTTCTTCTTTTGTAGGTGTGCTACAGTGTGGCAGGGTTCCTGGAAAAGAACAGAGACACATTGGCCAAGTCTGTTATGTTCACTATGAAAAGTGAGTGTCTATCATATGAGATTTAGTTTGAGGTATGGTTGAGATGGGGATTCAGATTTTAACTTTTTAAGAGATGAATAGAAACCACCTATAAAATGTGACAGATCATTCAATTCTAAGAGGATTTCAAAGTTTATTTGATGATAATTAGTTTTAAAATGACTGAGATATTCAAAAACAAAGTAAAACAAAGTGATCATGATAAAAAATGATACCTACCTTTCACTAGGACTTATTTGTTTATGGATACCTCAGCTTTTTCAAAAACCAAGTTTTCATCAAATAAACTTTGGCTTCATCATAAAATTGTATGTTCTTTCATCACATTTCATAAGAGGTTTCTCATCATCTCACTAGAAAAAAGTTGGAACCCTGAAGCCCCATCTGAACCAAAATTATTCCATCCCTTTAAGAGAAAAGAATTCTTAAAGGATGCTAATCTGAACTGTGATTTTCAAACAAAAAAGACCATTAATGGAAAAATTGAGCTGTACATAGACAATGTCAATAGAATAAAATGTAGTTGAAAAAATGTAGTTGAAATCTTTATAGTTCTTGCCAGTGTTTGGCAGCAGTGTCTTTGTATAGCATAGGGACAGAAGTTTAAAGGATGACTATTTGAACACATGAAAAGCAGGATTAAATTATGATTTAGTTAATCTGAATTCTGTACCAATACCATGCACATTTGTTTGGCATATGATAGGTCTGTAAGCAACTCTAAAGGTATGCTTTGAGCAGAGAAGACTATAAAATTCTTGGCTAGTCTTCATTCTCCAATTTAGACAAAGTGCAGACAAAAACAAGGTAAAAGTAAGATATAGATATGAGATTACATTTAAAATCCAGATCTATCCCAGGTGATGGTTTACATGAATCTTCCCTTTAAAATTAAGTGCTGTATAAACTTATAATCAGTGTTTCTAAGTGAGTGTTTCTGATTCCACTTTTTTAATGGGCATAGCAAGCAACAAGCCCCTGATTCGGGAGATGTTCCAGAACCGCCTGACGAGGACGGGATCCCTCGCTCCCAGCGCCCGCCAACGACAGTCCCGCCGTTCCCGCTCTATCAAGAACTCCAAGGACGCCTTCGCCTTCTTCCGGAAGCAGAAGTTCTCTGGGAAGGAGAGCAGGGTAATTATCAGACAGCTTTTGTATTTCTGGCGTATAGGACTGTTAAAGACCCTGTAGTGTAGGGATTCATGGGTGTCCCTATTCATTCGCTGCCCATTAGGGTACATATGAATACCAAGAATAGCATCGGTCAGCGAATATGTGCATCAAAGCATAGGCTCATCGGTAGGGTCTATTGGTTGACTCCAGTTGAGTTTCTTTGGCTGTGTGTGTACTTACACGGAGATCAGTGATAAAGCTGTATACAATTTATTTCTTGGATCCTCGAATATAGCCGACCCAGGCCAGCCTGCCCACTCCATGTTATCCTCATACTATTGGGTCTGAAAAGGCAAAACATAGCTCAAAATTCATCTTCAACCTTTTGGAATTTTCGTGCAATATATCAAAAATGTGGTCTACCAAGAAACTTCAATGTGTAGCTGATGCAGTTTGACAGGATAATGAGTTGTTTTGGAGCATTTTGTGATCAAAAGAGTGAGATAATTACAGTGGTATGCATTTAACCTATGACTTTTTTCCTGAATAGTTGTTGTTGTTGTTGTTGTTGTTTTTTTTTTTGGGGGGGGGGCGGTATGTAAGCCATGAGAGTTGATTAATTATATTACCGGTATATGCAGTACTTTGACAGCAAACTTACTTACAGTTGCCGCCCTCTTTCTTCCACATTTGTTCATCGTGGATAAACCAAGCGGCATCATTTTCCAAAAATCTGTTTAAAAGTGGGACAGCATTAATAATGACAGCGTGTTGTAGTTGTTGCAGCTGCAAGTAAATTATGAAATATGAGAGTGAGAATCGTAGGATATTGCTTGAACTCTACTGAGCAGGAAACTGCCAACTTCAATTAGTTTCCAGTCCGTGCTCTGAAAACAAGAATCTTAAGAGTCTTCCCCCCTTTCTTTAACCCACTGAGGACTGGCTGATTTTGCTACAACACGCATTTCCCATAGACACCTGCCCGAATATACTTGGGACTAGTCTGCGGTGGGTTAAAGGAAGTGTTGTGACCGAGAGCAGGAAGTTTTTGAGGATGATTTAGAGATCCTTGCAAAAGAGTTTGGGAGGAGAGAGAGTCGAGACTGTTACTATATTTGGAATGAAATGCAGGAGTGGTAACCTTTTTCTGCCCCAAAACAGTCGGTGCTCGGTGTTATTTTTTGTGCCTGTTGGTGGTATTTTGTTTAATTACTTTATTTTATGAGAAGGATGTGATTCACGAGGTGCGATTTACGTAACTTCACGCGGGTGCTGAAGTGCGTCGAATGCGAGGAGAGATTGAAGCCCAGCAGACATTTACCGTCACTGACAGACAAAGGTTACTTTGGTCACTCCTAAAGCTTGTGTTAGATACCTATCAGAAACAAAAATATAAAAATGGGATATGGGTAATGTGGTGGCAAAATGCAAGGTTTAGCACTGTCATGCATGTTTCTAAAGTGCATGTTGTTTTTGGTCATTGTTGCCCTTTCCTTGTCCACTTTTTCAGGAATATTTCCTTTTCTTTTTCTTTAATTTTATCCTCTAGTCATCCATTATCATCAGATGTGTGAACCTCGGCTCTTGTTTGTCTTTGTTTTTGTTCTTTTTTTATCTTTTCCACTTTTTTTCCATTCTTCTCGCTTCTTTTTATTTGTCTATATTTTCTTTGCTTTTTTATTTTGTGCAATGTAAATACTATAGCATTATATGTAATTGGAGGTTTTCTAACTTTCAGTTGTGAAATAGTGTGCAAAGATGTGATCATATTATTGAATATAATTTCCTGTGTGAAAAGGATTAATTGAAAGAGTGTGCAGGAATTCTTGACTCTTCAAGTATGCCTTGACTAACATTTCATTTTCGAAAAGGAATTGTTGATGATTTTGATTGAAAAACAACACCAGTTATAACAAGAACTTAGAAGTGGACTGTCTTCATTAACTATGAAGAAAGACTACTGAAATTGTGATTATTCTTCATTATTTGCCATTGAAAAGCTCACCCTGTGTATAGGTTCATTCAAACATCTCAATCACAACAGAGTGATATTATTGTTTTGTTCAGGACTTGTATCTTGAATGATGTTACTCTACTGTGTGCCTTGTACATGTAGCTACAAATGAAAAGCTTTCCAAGTTGTTGAATCACAGTATTCATCACAATTGTCGTTTCAGAAACGTGGCAAGGTTGAGCGGCCAGTCATAGGAACAGAGCGCAAAGGGCCAGCTACAGTACTCTTTCATTTCAAGGTACGTACTTCCCATTTCCTTTTGATATTATTGTGACTGTTAAATATTTGTACATAAATCATCATTTGGAGGAGAAAATTCTTTTCT